>NC_141107.1:7598412-7600912 GCF_041138505.1 Cibotium barometz | reverse complement strand
ACTATATCTGCAGATAGGCCATATAGCTTGTAGAGATGTTCAATAAAGAGTTTTGCCAACTCTGGCGTTTTAACAGTTTTCTTCGTGGCAATAAACTTTGCCATTTTAGTCCTGTCCACTACCACCCACACCGAGTCATTCCCTCGATTCGTCTTGGGTAAACTGGTAATGAAATCCATGGAAATGCTTTCCCATTTCCCTTGAGGAATCTTCAGCGGATGGAGTCCAACCTTAAGACGTTCATGTTTATTGACTTGGCACTTACTGCATTTCAGCACATAAGTCTGGACGTTCTTAAACAAACTAGGCCAATAAAACTGTCTTTTTACTAGTGCATAGGTCTTCTGAATCCCAAGATGACCCGCACTTGGACTATCATGACTTTCTTTAAGAATTTGGGCCCGAAAGTCACCAATAGTTGGTACACATACTCTACCCTTGTAAAGTAAGTACCCATCGTTAATGGAGTAATTAGCATATTTCTCCCCCTGACAAAGTTTAGCATCATGTTTTGAAACCGTGTAGGAAAACAAAGGTGATGAAGGGCCTACGTCTGAGCTCTCCGGCTCAAAACTATACCCCGAAGACTCGGCTAGCCTCTCCGGACTAACTCTCGCCTGGCTACCCACCGCACCTACGGCCAGTCTCTCCGGACTAGCATTACGTGCCGGCGAGGAAGGTGGGCGCGGCTGTGAGGACAAAGTGCATATGCGTACAGCGCGCCAGACCTCTGTAAAGACAGGATCATGCTCACACAAGCCATGATTTGGTATTTCAACCAAAACCTTAAGGCAAATTTTAGCCTTGATTTTGCATCATGTCATTAGCACAGAAGCTAATGTACTAGAGAGCACTCTAGTAGCGCAAGTTCTTAGACTATGCTACTAGATATTTGTAGACTACGCTACCATGTTGCATCACCAACTTGTTAAAACTTCTCCTTGGAAAGCTCTACGGCCATAGGAGAAATAAACTAGAGCCAATCTAATCATGCATCACAAGGATTAGTTCCAAAGTTGAGAGATACTTTTCTCTTAGAGTAACATCTTTGCACAAGCATATGCTCTAGAATCTTGTTGAGTTTCTAACTACCATCAATCTACGGATGGTTAAACTCCACTCTAACTCAGAGTAAATGTAAGTTTTGAAAATTTCCCTTCAAATATAACAATCAAACTTCCTATCTCTTATGCCATACTATGTCTGCGGGGCAGACCATATAGTATGTGGAGATGTTTGATAAAGATTCTTGCACCACTACGGGTGTCTGGAGTTACATCCAATCACTTACAACTCTTTGTTGCTATTACCAGACACATCCCTTCAAGTATTGTCTGGACTCACACAACTATTCGAGTTTATGTGATATTTGAGGATATCCCTCCTTTCCCTCAAGAAAGGTTTTTGTCCTCAAAAACTCTACTCTCAAGCGGACTACGCGCTAGTGTCATAGGTCCAAGAATAAATCTAGACCATGTTTAATATCATATGTTATATTCTTGAGTCCTTCCAAGAAACTTTTAAACATCTTGCAACGAAGATGTGGTTTAGTGTCTACGCACATATGGTGGTACTATTAATAAACTGCTTTGCAACAGATCAGTGGTTTCACACTTGTAACAAAGTGCTTCATTGTTGCATATTATTACCCTTCATAAGCGGTTACACACTTATGAATCATTTGGGTGGGTTGTACCATCTATCAAGAAAATTCCAAACTACTAATAACCACATTATCAATCCACAGATAATGACTGAGCTTGCTGCGAAGCCATAGGTTGCTAGATAATTGATGGTAATTACATAAGCCCAATGTCCCATTCCATCGTACATTCAATATAAATGCAAACATCACAGTACTTCGTGATGATGAACTTAGGAATTTCATCCTATCCATGTTTGGTGTTGGTATGAAGTATAACTATGAGAACATTATTTGCTGCCTCCTCATTATAGCGGCAAAGCTACCTACCTATCATCACAGGTGGCAATCTCTACCAAGCTATAACCAATTACAAGCAAATAAACGAGTACTCTTGTAAGAACTTCATAACCATATCTCACATTAAACTCATAATCACTACGGATTAAATGCCAGGGTTTGCAAAATTGAATGTTATCTGATAGGTAGAGGGGATCATCAAACTACGGATGACCTTGACAACTCACTAGGACTAGTGATGTGTAACTTTTAAGTTACTTCACTCTCCTTGCTTATTCCATACCATCGAACAAATCGGTCCCTCGATTTGAGCAACGTCAACATATTTATGAGTACCTCGATACTCATGTATTGTGGTTCGGTAATTTAAAATGTTGATCTAGAGTATCTTTCACTCGAGGATCTTAATTTTATTAGCAGCTATGTATTAGTAGTGAGTAACTACGTACCCACTATCATCACACTAGTAGCTCCATACTAGTCTGTGAGTAACTCCGTACCCAATGGCGTACCTCCCCCGAGTGGGAGTACCATATACAGCCATCTATAACAAGATGC
>NC_141107.1:7430912-7593412 GCF_041138505.1 Cibotium barometz | reverse complement strand
ACTCAAAAATCAAAAGAAAAGAAAAGAAAGGGAGGGACATGTATACCTAGGTCCCCCACCGCCAAATCTTCTCCCAAACCTAGGCAATCATAAACCTACCCTCCTCTCCCCAAAAGGTTCATTTTCAAATTCAAAAAAGTTATCATTGAGGAGAGTGCTTTAAATGCTCCAAAAGCGTTCAATTCTATTTTTTTTCAAAAAGTTGAAGTTGATGTTTTAAATGCTCCATGTTCTTTCCTCTTCCTTAAAATATAATATAGAGAATTAAAATTCAAAAAGTTGATGTTTTATAAATGCTCCTTCTTCTTATAGAGATCCTCTCTAGCTACCAAATGGCACATCCACGATCTTTCCTTAAGATAATATAGAGAAGCTGATAAAGCACCCCTTTTTGTACCAAAAAATTCACTTTTTGACTCGAAAAACCCCTCATGTGTGTATTTTATGTAATTCCACATGAGAATAAAACTATTTATGTTGAACTCACATGCTATCTTACATTTCTTTCATTGAACCCCAATGGGAAAAAATGTACTTGACAAATAAGACTGCAATTGGAGAGAGCTTGATACTATTCTCAATGCTGAGATGGAAGACAAAGTTGTCGGCGGCAGTAAGTGAGTGGAATGAGACAAGGAACTAGCATCAACATAGTTATTGAATATTTTATGGGCATGGCACTCTTCAATAATCCACCATTCGATGTATTAAAAATATAAAAATCTGCAAAGTTTAGCTGAGAAAGGCAACCTCTAAAGGTGCATATGCATTTAGCATGGTAGATGACAAAGGCATGCAAGAGGCTAGGTGTATTATGGCTCGGATTTCAAGCCACAACATACTTAAGCAAAAAGAGTGTGAGGCGATTAAAGAATTTTCCCATAGGGCCAAGTATCTCTACAACAAGTGTGAACCTGAAGAGAGAGACTGGTAAGCTAAAGTTGCCTAATCTCACTTTTCTTGAAAGGTTTACAAAGTGAATAGTTGGGCACATAACTTTTGATGAATGTGCATTGGCATAGATTATAATGAAAATTTCAAGGGACTGCCCAAGGAAATACATGGCTCTGAAGTATCTCTCAGAATGGGTTTTGAAAGAAGCGAATCAAGAGACATAAGGCTGAAGAGAAGAAGGAAGACCCAAATATGCAGATTGATGAAAAATAGTTGAAAGACAAGTTTAAAATAATTCCTAAATATATGATTAACCCCTATCTAGAGGGATATATATAGTTTGGTATGTGTACTACAAATCTAATCATACCATAATAGAGTGTCTCCACTTTAAACTAAGACCTAATTTTTGGTGTTGCTATTGTGTTCGAATCGAAAATCATGACACAAGCCATTGTAATAAATTTAACTAGGGACTTAAGGCTTATCTGATTACAAATACTCTAGCTTTGTCAAATCCTCAAAAGACACTTGCTTTACTAGCACCACAAAACCTGGGACTCAAGGTTTGGTAGTTATGGGAGGAGGATCTAGCAACAACAGCTAGCTCTCAAGGTTTGGTAGTTATGATTCCCAACACCACCAGCTTAGACTCAAGGTTTATTAGTTATGGGAGGACGAGCCAGACGTGTTGAGATGCCCCCACCAGTTTTACCTCCTTAACCTGCTCCACCTAAAGCAACTCCTATTCATCAACAAGTACTCACGAGGGGAAGAGTAAAATACATCATAGACTCTTGTGAATGGTTATACTTATGAGTTAATTTAAACACACTTAAGTATTTTGTTACACCTCTTGGTTACACAATGGTTTCACTCGATGAGTATACATTTCTAATGAACATTGCAGCATCGACACATAAAGGACATTAACATTGTTATAGATTTAACTATTGACCTAAGACTAATCCAATTGGAAATACTCTAGCTTTTCCAAATCCTCAAAGGACAATCCTCAAAGTATAATTTCTTTACCAGCACCACCAAATGGGACTCGAGGTCTAGTAAAGTTTTACCTTCTCAACTTGATCCACCTACTAAAGTAACTCCTATTCATCAAGTAGGAGGGGAAGAGAAAATACATCAGAGACTCTTGTAATTGATTATAAATATGAGATTATAAATATGAGTCTTTTGTGGAAAATTTAGACACACCTAAGTATTTCATTACATCTTCTGGTTATCTCTAATGCGCATTTGCAGCATTGACACATGGAAAGGACATTAAATCCTTGTCTAGAAGAGCCCCACTGTCTAGCTATGCATGTGGTGGACCTCATCTTAAACCGAAAGCTAAGCTGAGTGTCCAAATAGAATTTATAAAGATGTCCCGACGGTGACTACAAACCATGTTCAAGATGGTGCAGTGGGTGTGGTATTGAGCATTTTGCTCAAAGGCTACCCTTATTGTACCATTCCACCATCAACAGCTAGTGGATCTTTGGGAACAAAAACGGCTTTGAACATGTTGAGCATATTATAAGGGGAAGAAGATTGATTCTACCCTAACACTTATTAATGCTAATGACAATGACACAAAGGTGCAGTGTGGTATTGAGCATTCTGCTCAAAGGCTAACCCCACCATACCATTCCACCATCAACAAATAGTGGACCTTTGGGACCAACAACAAATTTAAACATGTTGAGCATCTTATAAGGGAAAGAAGATTTATTCTATCCTTACACTTGTCAATGCCAATGATAATGACACAAGCCCACAATACGGAAGAATAGTGTCAAAATGCTAACTAGCACTTCCAAGAGTGCAAAAAGGAGGTTGGAACACAAGAAGGGAAAGTATCCAAGATGGAAAAGGGGATGACAAATTCAAAATCTTAGATGGAACAGATTCTTCTTCCTTAGTATATCCACCTTCTATTCTTCTAGATGAAACATTATTCACAACACTAAGAAATCTATAAATGGTAGTCTTGAGTTGCACCCCCGAGCACTGCACAAAATGTTAACACAATATCTCAACCCTATTATGAAGAAAGAGAACCTTTTGGTAGCTCTCGACTTGGTTAGATAAACTCATATGTATATGGTGTACTAGGATCATTGATGATGATGTCTAAGCCTTGTCTTCTAGCACCTCTCTCTATTATACCAGAGTCTAACAAATGAAATACCAAGCTCCGAGACAGGATCCATTGGTAAGAAAGAAGCTAAAACTAGGGATGTTGTAGGAAATGATGTATTGATTGAATTTTTTTTGACAAGTCCAAAAAGGAACCTGAGTCTCTTCCTTTTGTTTCTTTCAACATTTAGTTGATCCTAACCCTAAAAATCTTGGGCAGCATATGAATCGTAGATCTCCAGTAGGATCCAAAATTCCATCCACTATCGATGCTATTTTACTTTCAAGATCTTGAAGAATGAGTTTGACCTAAATTCTCTAGTGGGGTAATTAGGAACTCTTCCTTGATACCTTGAAAGTGGAATTGTGAGAACAAAAAAGATGTCAAACCCCCAGAATGAGTTTGACCTAAATTCTCTAGTGGGGTCGCGTCGCTTGTTGCCATATATATATAGGCAGTGATGTGTGTGAACACACTTAGGACCGCTGGGGCACTTTTTCCCTCTTTAGGAGGTTTTTTCCCCCGGCTTGTATATACGCCCATCCTTCTAGGGCTAACTTATCTTTTGTACATTGACACAATCTAATACTTTGTGTTGTGTGTATTCTTACTTCTTCTTCTCCAAGCTTTGTGTGCTTTCCTGCAACCCTAATTCCAACAATTGGTATCAGAGCAGGCATCGGCTCCCAGGGCTACACCGCCAGCACCCTCCGACTCACGTTCTCCGATTGAGGTGAGCTTTCACGAGCGCTTGTAGGTCCCTATACTCTGCAAATAAGCTCGTAGGCCTTAGCGTTCTCAGAAATCGCATCTGAGGTCGTTTCGGGCTCCGTTTTTGCAGTTCAAGTTTTGCACAGGTGTTTTCGTAATTTTCTGCAGAAATTTCGACAGTACAGTTTTCTGCAAAACAGGCATACGTACTCTATTGTGGACCGTGCTACATAGCACGAGTTGTTTTCTGTTCAGTCTTTGCTTCATTACAGGTAGCTTTTGCATCAGTTTCAGTCAGTGGCCATGGCTGATAACAACAATGATGTATTTCGCATGTTTGATGACAAATTGGATGGAGACAACAACTACCCACTTTAGGCATACATGATGCAGCGTGTTTTGGTTACAAAAGGAGTGTGGAACATTGTGCAAGGTATGGATGCACGTCTCCAGGTTCTGTGGATGTAGGATCTGTTGAGGATGTTGCAGGTTCTAGCAACTCTACTGTTGCTGCTGTTTTACCCACCACTGCTGAACAAGCTCGTTGGGATGGTAAAGATGCGCAGGCTCATGCCTTGATTGCACTTTCTGTCAAACGTAACATCACCCCACATATTCGTTCAGCTAAAACAGCAAAACAGGCTTGGGATATTCTAGCTAGTTTATATGCAGGTCGTAACGAGGTAAAAATCGCTTACTTGCGTAAAGAGCTAGAATTGAAGATTATGCAAGAAGATGATGACATGAATGTTTTTCTTGCTGAGATTAAAGATCTCAAAGAACAGTTGATTTCTGCAGGTGAGATTATTCCTGATCATTCTCTTGTGTAGACTGTTCTTGATGCTTTACCTGAGACATATCAGACTTTTGCTTCCACGTGGAGACTTCTTAATGAGGACAGACCTGATGCTGTCAAGTATGATACTTTAGTCAGCAAACTCTTGCAAGAAGCGCAGTCCAGGAAAAACAGAGCCAGGCAGCGTGCAGTTGATCAAGCATTTATTGCTGCCCAGTAGCAGAGAAGAAGTGGTAAGGCAGCCCCTTCCACTGTTTCTTCTCCTGTTAGTAGGTCTGCAACTTCTTCTCCTTCCACAGGTAGCAACAATAAGTCTGAGAAGGCTCTTGATAAAGGCAAGAAAAAGACCAGGTGCAACTATTGTAAGGCAAATGATCATGTCATTAAGAATTGCCCTAAGCTAAAGGCTAAAGAGGCAAAGAAGAAAGAGTCAAATGCAGCCACAATAGCGGATGCTTCTACAAATGGAGATTCTGCAAATGTTGTGCATGATAAAAAATGGGCGTTTAGCGTGTATTGCCAGTATAACCCATCTGTACATGATGCATGTTTGGCAGTTTTTGTTGACTCTCATGTTTGGTATTTTGACAGTGGTGCTACAAAGCACATTACCTCACATCATGATATGTTCACTTGTCTTGAGGCTGTCTCTAATGGGAATACTGTCACACGTGCCAATAATGCTTCTTACCCAGTGAAGGGCATTGGTAAAATTATGCTTACTGCTGCAAATGGCAGTGCTTTCACACTTTCAGATGCTTTGTATGTGCCAGGGATAAAGAAGAATCTATTGTCTCTCTCTGCGCTTGCTAGACTTGGATTTGTAGTCAAATTTATGGATGACAGATGTACTGTTCATGATTTGACTTCTGGTGATACAATTATTGCATCTGGCACCTTGTTTCGTGGGCTCTATAGGCTCAATTCTTATGACAAGTGTGTGGAAGATTCAGCAAATGCAGTTTCTGATGAAAAGGCAGTTTTAGATGCAAAACTATGGCATGCTCGTTTTGGTCATCTGAACTTTGCTAGTTTGCTGCGTTTACAGAAATTTGATATGGTTGCTTCATTGCCCCCTCTTGAGGCACCATTGAAACATGTTTATGAAGGCCGTATTTTGGGCAAAATGCAGCGTTCTGCGTTTCCAAAGGATGGTTCTGTGCGGGCCACTCGCAAATTGCAACTTGTACATAGTGATGTATGTGGGCCTATGCAAACTCCGTCATTTGGTAAACACTTGTACTTCGTGACTTTCATTGATGATTACTCAAGGCATGCATGGGTATATCCACTGAAGGCAAAGTCCGAAGTGTTTTTGTGCTTCAAACAATTTTTTCTTATGGTTGAAAATGTATCCAATTATAATGTGGGCACCCTCCGTTTTGATCGAGAGGGGGAGTACATGTCTAAAGAGTTTGATGCATTTCTGGCTAGTCGTGGGATAAAACACCAATGTACAGTGCCGTATACCCCTCAGCAAAATGGTGTTGCTGAGAGGAAAAACAGGTCACTTATGGAGATGGCACGATGTATGGTCAAGAGCCAAGCTTTGCCACATGCGTTTTGGCTTGAGGCTGTCATGTGTGCTGCATATGTACTCAACAGGTGTCCCACTAAGGCCTTGCAGTCTATTACTCCATACGAAGCTTGGCATGGCAGGAAGCCTTCTATTGGTCACTTGCGTGTCTTTGGTTGCTTGGCCTATGCTTTAGTGCCTGTGCAACAACGCAGAAAATTGGATGATAAGGCTGTCAAATGCATTTTTGTTGGTTATACAGTGCTGAGAGCAAGGGTTACAGATTGTATCATCCATAGTCAAAGCGTATCTTGATTAGTAGAGATGTTTTTGTGGAAGATGCTGTGCAACCTTTGTTATCATGTACCAAAGAGACAGGTGTGAGCTTACGGGATGTATTTGATATGTTGTTGCCTCTCTTTACAGGTGGGAATTCAAATGTAAGTCCTAATGAGGCAAATATTCAGCCTATGCAGATTTCAAACGACATCATAGATCAGCCTATTTCTGATGTAGATTTACAGGATGTAATTCATGAGGATAGGGCTGAAAATGAGCAGGCTAGAGGTATGCCAAAATGGCTGGCGCAAACCTTGCGTGATAGTAAGATTGATGCACCTATGACTAGTCGTACTCGTTCAGGTTTTCAGCATGCCTCTTATACATCAGATTGTTATGCTTTGGCTGTGTCTAGTATGTGTGAAGAGAAGAACCTCTTTCATTTGATGAGGCACAAAATTCAGAAAATTGGTTGGCTGCAATGCAAAGTGAATATGATGCTATAATGAAGAATGGTACATGGTCTTTGTGTGATTTGCCTATTGGTAAAAAGGCCATTGGATGTAAGTAGGTTTTTAAGTTGAAACGAAAGCCAGATGGCAGTGTTGATCGCTATAAGGCTAGACTTGTTGCAAAGGGTTATGCTCAAGAAAAGGACATTGATTTTGATGAGACCTTTGCTCCCACTTGTCATATGACTACCATTTGTAGCATTTGTGCATTGGCAGCTCATAATGGTTGGAATGTACATCAGTTGGACATAAAGATTGCATTCTTGAATGGAGATTTGCATGAGGAGGTGTATGTATCATAGCCTCGTGGTTTTGTTCAAAGAGGGTAGGAAAACAAAGTGTGCAGGTTGAAAAAGGCTTTATATGGTTTAAAGCAAGCTCCACGAGCTTGGTATGAAAAGATGCATGCATATTTGACTGCACATGGTTTTCAGAATAGTCCAACAGAAAGCACTTTATATGTTAAATGTGTGGATGATGTACATCTAATCATTGCTCTCTATGTCGATATATGACATGCTGCTCACAGGACCAAATGAGAGTCATATTGCTGATTTTAAGGCTGATTTGAATGCCTCTTTTGAGATGTTAGATTTGGGACATTTGCATCATTATTTGGGGATACAATTTAAGCAGTGTGATGGAGGTATTGCTTTGTGTCAGACAAAGTATATTGAGACATTGTTGCGGAGATTTGGCCTTGAAGACTGCAAGCCTATTGCTACTCCAATGGAGACAGGTTTGAAGTTGAGTCTTCAAATGCTGGAGATCACTTTGATGTCACACTCTATCAGACAGCTGTTGGTTGCCTCATTTATGTATGCATTACGAGGCCGTTCAGTTTGCAGTCTTACAAGTGAGCAGGTTTATGCATAGCCCAGGGTCTCAACATTGGAAGGCCGTTAAACGCATCTTTCGCTACTTGAGTGGCACCATACATCTTGGGTTGTTTTATCCCAAGGGGGATCATTGTTGCCAGATTTACATGCTTTTTCGGACTCAAATTGGGCTGGTTGCTATGACACAAGAGTATCCACAAGTGGTTTTTGTTTCATGCTCGGTAGCTCATGCATATCTTGGTTGAGCAAGAAGCAACCTACTGTGGCCACTTCTAGTTGTGAAGTTGAGTACAGGGCAGCTTTCACAGCTACGGTTGAGTGTGTGTGGCTCAGACGGCTTATGGTGGCTGACTTGGGTGTTGGACAGGAGTCTGCCACCTCTATCTTCACTGACAGTTAGAGTGCATTGGCAGTTGCGAGAAACCCAGTTTTTCATGCTCGCACAAAGCACATTGAGGTGCATTATCACTATGTCAGGGAGAGACTCTCAGCAGGATAGATCAGCTTGGCCTATGTGCCAACACAGGACAACCTCGCCGATCTTTTCATAAAGGCGCTTCCTTGTGAGAAGTTCGAAGCTTTCCGCAAAGCTTTGGGCTTGCTCCCCTTTGTGGACTGATCTACTTTGGGCATGGCACTGCCCTATACATGAGTGCCAGCTCTCGTTCACACCATCACTCCCAGGGGGGATTTGTTGCCATATATATATAGGCAGTGATGTGTGTGAACACACTTAGGACCGCCGGGGCACTTTTTCCCTCTTTATTAGGAGGTTTTTTCCCCCGGCTTGTATATATGCCCATCCTTCTAGGGCTAACTTATCTTTTGTACATTGACACAATCTAATACTTTGTGTTGTGTGCATTCTTGCTTCTTCTTCTCCAAGCTTTGTGTGCTTTCCTGCCTGCAACCCTAATTCCAACATCGTCGCCGTGAAAGTGTGAGAACAGAAAAGATAAAATCGGACACCCTTTATGGAAAAATCTATTTGATTCCCCAAAGAAAATCTTATCCACAAAAGGACGAGGAAACCTGGTGATGTGGAGTTATTGTTGCAAACAATCTTGTCCACTCTAGTCACCCCATCAGCTCTGGTCACAACACTTTGTATGCTCTCTATAAAAAAATTTAGGATGTCAAATTCATAGATGCTCTTACACATATGTTTATTAACATATAATTAATTGTGGTGTGAAATCTTGGACCATTTTAGATGCCCTCAACATGTTAAAACCACTAGCAGAACTAGTTTCTGGCACTTAGATTATGCTAAGGGCAACTACATGATAGACAACACAAACTTTTTTTCAAAGGGGACCTTCCCTTACTAACTAGCAGAGCCTCACATAGTGCATAATGGGTCCTTGGTCTTGCTTCATACCAACAAACCTATGCTCAAATGGGCAAGATTTGAATATTTTTCATGCCTCTGTATGTTGCAGTGATTTTGCACACCTCGCTCGGAAACCTACGAACTTTCCCACCTAACCAAAATAAGAGCTAAAACCAAGTTTCTATACTCTTGAAGCAAAATGACTTAACCTTGCTTTTTGCTTCCACGACTTTGCCATCTAGGCAAGCTAGTCTTGCACAAGGACTAAAGATATGGTATGGAGATGAACAATAATCTCTATTATAGGCTTGCTTCATACCAACAAACCTTTGTTCAAATGGGCAAGATTTGAATAGTTTCCATGCCTTCTCAGGTTCGTATGTTTTGCAATGCTTTTGCACACCTAGCTCCTCGGAAACCTAGAAACTTTCCCACCTAACCAAAACAAAAGCTATAACCAAGTTTCTATTCTCTTGAAGAAAATTGACTTAACCTTGCTTTTTGCTTCCACCACCTAGCAATTTAAAGGGCAAGCTAGGACTAAAGATTTGGTATGGAGATGAACAATAATCTCTATAGGCCAGCAACATATCATGGCACTCTAACATCAATGGGTCATCTTCCAAGTCAATCGAAATAGGTCTCTCAAACACACCTAGCTTTTGGGAGAGCAAGCCAAAAAAGCAGCTCAATCTAGCAACAATGAGCAGGCAAAAAAGCAATCAAATGAGTACTGAGTGATTAAAATCTTGGTATTTTATCCTTAATTCAAGGTCCTTCATGAATCTGGGATTTCCTTTTTGTTTTTTTACATTTTCTCAATACTTTTAAGTTTTTTAATAGATTTTTTTGGTACTTTAAGATTTTCAATGCTTTATATGCACTTTTTAAACCTATAATAAGTGAGATATTTAGTTAAAAAAACTCACTTATAACCATCCATATATAAATTGCTTTGTTTAGGAGAACTAATGTAACATTATTTATGCTTAGACTACACAATTACTAAAGTTAAATCACCACTACACTAGCTGGTGAGACTATGTTTTTACTGTCCATAGCACGACTACTGTGGGAGAGTATATCTTTGCTTTTTGCTTTTCTAGAAGTTCCCTCTCCTTAGAAATTACACCGTCTTTTCTTTCTAGCACTCCAATTTCACTTCATGTACTCCAAAGATTAATTTTCATGCTTTTTCTCTATTTTTTTAAGCCTAACCTAAATCATGCAATTACTTAAATCATGCAATTAATATATGTAAATCACTAGATTAAAAGCTGAAAATTAATCTTCTCATCCAAATCCCCCTTTATACATGCCATGAGGTATGCTTATCTATTTTTTGAGCAAAATTTACTTGCTTTCCATTATTTTCAGGCTAAAAACATGATTTTTGAGGACCTTGTAATTAAGTAATAGTTAAGTAATTACTAATATTAATCATGGTTTTTAAGGCCTAAACAAATTCTTATGAGATAAAATATCTCCCACCTTAATTCTGAAAATTCTACACACAAATTTGACCAAAAATACGTGATAAGACTGAAAAGCCTGATTTTTTTAATATAGGACCAAAACTAGCTAAGAATATATTGAAATTTGTCCACAAGTAAAGCTAGGACTTATCCACACAAGTACAAAATCTGTAAGGCCTAACTCCTTTTTTGAAGTAAAAACATAATTTTTTACACATTTACATAAAATGAGTGAAAAAATACCCCTAACTATATTTTCCACCCATACCTAGGGAGTGTGTAATACATCAAATTCTTTACACACAAATTAAAGGACACCCAATTCCAAAAACCCTACACAAATTAGAGGAAAAGTGGTGGTCTTTTCTTTTCATGGCATGTAGAATTTCGAATCACCTTTCATCAAGAAGATCAAGAAGACTAAAGGGCCATAAAATTAGAGGAAAAGTGTCTCATTTAGGCAGGTGGTCTTTTCTTTTCATGGCATGTAGAATTTCAAATCACCTTTCATCAAGAAGACTAAAGGCCCATAAAAACTCACCACTCATGTGTGGATTACAAAACCGAGAAGTGATTGAGAAGCTTAATGGGATAGGATTAAGAGCAATGGTTGTGCTACCATGGACTTTGCCTATAATCCCTATGCCATTGTCAATTTGGTCTTGAAAATGATGTTGACATAGGTCAAGTATATGGATAGGCATAATAGGACAATACCTCTCCAGTTGCATGTCATGGCCCATGTCATGGCCCATGGAATTATGAAAGACTAGGCTCATCAAATTTTCAAGGATTAAAACACATAGCAAGGATGACAAGGAGCTAGTGGTGGCTAACCCTTTTTTATTGCATTTCAATCTTTTCATATGATGCTAGGAAAGCTTTAGGTTTTCCCCAAGGCACTTAAGGGCCAAATGTGGAATCTGCATTAAAGTCACAAGCAAAAAAGCTGGTAAACGGAGATGTTGGGAAAACTCTAGGTTTTTCCCAAGGCACTCAAGAGCCAAATGTTAAAGTTACAAGTAGAAGCTAGTAATAACGAAGATACAACAACAGGTCGTACTAAAGAAGTGTCTTCACAGCATCATATCAAAAGAAAGATTGGACGTTTCACAAAACAAGGCAAAGGAGGTGGCACCAATCATGATAGGAATGTATGCTCCGGTAATCTATATGTGCATATAGATATACATGTGTGTATAAATATGTATATATATATATATATATATATATATATATATACATATATACATATATACATATATATATATATATATATATTTATATATATATACATATATACATATATACATATATATATATACATATATACACATATATATATGTATATATATATATATATATATGTATGTATGTATATGTATATATATATATATGTATACATATATATATATATACATGTATATATATACACATATATGTATATGTATATATATATATGTGTATATATATATATGTATATATAAATGTATATATATATGTATGTATATATATATATGTACATATATATATATATATATATGTACATATATATATATATATATATATATGTACACACACACACACACACACACACACACATATATATATATACAAACATATGTATGTGTGTGTGGATGTGTGTGTATATTCATATTATACATATACACACACATACATATATGTATGTGTGTAGGTGGGTGTGTATATTCATATATATATATATATATATATATATATATATATATATATATATATTGTACATGTGCGTGCGTGCATGTATATGTGTGTATGTATATACATACATATATATATATATACACATACATATATATATATATATATACATATATATACATATACATATACATATATATATATACATACATACATACATATATATATATATATATATATATATATATATATATATATATATATACATAGAATGTAGTACTAAGCTAAATCTACTCCTAGAATTTAAAAAAAAACTAAATAAAAAATCAAATCTAATTACACCTATACAAAGCTATTACAACCTAGTTTTACATGACATGCTTCACTAATCAAGATTAGGGCTCTAAAAATAGATTTTTTTGACCTTAATCAACCTAAACTCAAACCCTAGGGTTATAGAGTTTAACATGATGTGCTTTACTAATCAAGATTAGAGCTCTAAAAATAGATTTTTTTGGTCTTAATCAACCTAAACTGAATCACTAGGGTTATAGAGTTCAACCTCTTGATTCCAATAGTTGGATTCTAGAATCACAAGATATGATCAAAACAATGCTTGTTATTTAGAAAAAGATTGTGTAGGTGACACAACTATGATTAGTGAAAAATTAATACCTAATCATGATCAAATGAGCAAATAAAAAGCATTAATCGAACCTTAATTATCCTAAGGATGCTAATGCTTAATTATCCATGTAATGTATTAATTAACAAATTAAATACCTTAATTATCCTAAGAATGCAATGTAATGCTAATGTTTAATTATCTCTATAATGTAGAACCAATATTTACTCTAAAAAAGGCATACCTTTAGTCATGGGGATGGCTCGACGAATCCGTTTGGAGCTTCCCAAGAGAGGCCACCCAATCGCATGTGCAACTAGCTCTCTTTGATAGCTCCAATTGTTGTCACTTTAATGGTTGTAGAAGGAAATCTAAGGACAAACCCCTCACATCATGGTAGCCATGGTGGTGGAGATAGATAACCTTCAAGGGAAGACTCTCGTTGTCACTCACTCACATCATAGTAGCCATGGTGGTGGAGATAGATAACCTGCAAGGTAAAACTCTCACTCACATCATAGTAGGCATGGTGGTGGAGATAGATAACCTGCAAGGTAAAACTCTCACTCACTCTCACTCTCACCCTCACCTCTCACCATTCTCATTAGCTAAGTTTTCTTTTATACAAACTTACTAAATGGGCAAGCAGTAGGCAACGAGCAACCATAATGTAAATCTCTAATCTAGTGTGTGCTAGACTAGTAGTATACATGTGAAATTTGATGCTGACATTACACTTAGCTCGATCTCCCTTGTTTACATTACAAGGGAAAACTCTCACTCTCACTCACACCGATGGGAGAGAGTGTTGTATTATGAGAGAAATTCACTTTTAAAAAAAAATATATTTTTAAATTTTTTTCTTCGAATGAACTACTATTTCATGTCTTCCCGCGTGAATCGGACTTCACGTGGGAATTAATTTTGACTTTTTTTGTGTGAACCGCTGTTTCACGTTTTCTTGCGTGAACCGGACTTCACGTGGGAATTAATTTTATCTTTTTATTTTTTTTAATTTTAATTTTAATTTTTTCGCGTGAATTGTGTTTCACGACTTCTCGCGTGAACCGGACTTCACGTGGGAATTAATATTAGTTTTTTTTTTGCGTGAACTATTGTTTCATGTCTTCTCGCGTGAATCGAACTTCACGTGGGAATTAATTTCATTTTTTTAATTTTTATTTTTTGCGCGTGAACTGATGTTTCACGTCCTCTCGTGTGAACTGGACTTCACGTGGGAATTAATTTTGATTTTTTTTTGCATGAGCTACTGTTTTACGTCTTCTCGCGTAAACCAGACTTCATGCGAGAAATAATTTCGTTTTTTTTATTTTTAGTTTTTCATGTGAATTGCTATTTCACGTCTTTCCACGTGAACCGAACTTCACATGGGAATTAATTTTGATTTTTTTTGTTTTTTTGCGTGAATTGCTGTTTCACATCTTCTCGCGTGAACTGACCTTCACGTGGAAATTAATTTTGATTTTTTTTTTGGCGTGACCTGTTGTTTCCCATCTTCTCGCGTGAACCGGACTTACGTGGGAATTAAATTCAAAATTTTTTATTTTTTTTAATTTTTTTTCCTACGTGAATTGTTGTTTCACGTCTTCCCGCGTGAATCGAACTTCATGTGGGAATTAATTTTGATTTTTTTTTGCATGAACAGATGTTTCACGTCTTCCCACGTGAATCGGACTTCATGTGGGAATTAATTTTGATTTTTTTTTGTGTGAATTGTTGTTTCACGTCTTTCCGTGAACCGGACTTCACGTGGGAATTCATTTTGATTTTTTAATTTTTTAATTTATTTTTTTCACATGAACTGCTGTTTCACGTCTTCCCATGTGAACTGGACTTCACGTGGAAATTAATTTTGATTTTTTTTTGCGTGAACTGCTGTTTCACGTCTTCCCACGTGAACCGAACGTGGGAATTAATTTTAAATTTTTTTAATATTTTTTGCATAAATTGCTATTTCACATCTTCTTGCGTGAACCAGACTTCATGTGGGAATTAATTTCTTTTTTTTTTGTGTGAACTGTTGTTTCACGTCTTCCTGCATGAACCAGACTTCATGTGGGAATTAATTTTGATTTTTTTTTTGCGTGTACTGCTGTTTCACGTCTGCGTGTGAACTAGACTTTACGTGGGAATTAATTTTAATTTTTTTTAATTTTTTAATTTTTATTTTTTTCACATGAACTGATGTTTCACGTCTTCCCCCGTGAACCGAACTTCACGTGGGAATTAATTTTGATTTTTTTTTGTGCGTCGAATTTTTATCAATGTGATTTTTTTTGTTCACCTCATTTTTTCGTTCACGTGAGATTTTCGTTCATGTGATTTTTTCGTTCACGTGAGATTTCCGTTCACGTCATTTTTTCGTTCACGTGAGATTTCTGTTCACGTCATTTTTTCGTTCACGTGGTTTTTTTTTAAGTTTAGTGGGAAATACGAATGTTCCTTTTTTGGGAGAATATTTTTTTGAATTTAGAATGAAAGGGATATGGGCATTTTCCCAAAAAAGGTTAGTGGAATAAAGAAAGTTAACCCTTTAATGACACACCTTACACCCTTCATAAATGACCTCCAAAATGGACAAATTGACAACTCATGAGCATCTTCTCATTGAATGCTCATTAGCCTTAATGAGTTATGTAAAAATTTGATCCAAAAATAATCCTTTCACTAATCTTTCCCTCTTTTATCCTAATCAAGGACTCTAATTAACTACTAATTCCTAATTAATTCATACAATTGAGCACACCATTGGATAGAGCAAGCAAAAACTAATCTTTGTGTATCAACAATTGTGTAAATTAATCTAAATTAGGAGATTAATTAGACTCTTAATTATAGTCTCCTCTTTAAGGCAAAATTCAGCAAAGAGAGTTAAATTTCTCCAATTGATCAAAAAATTGATGTGATTAGATGTTTTGATGCATCTAGATGCCCTCAAAACACTCAAAAACTCCAATTTCGACTACTCATATGATCAATTCAGACCCCAATTAACACATTTTCTAAATTTTTAGCCTCTTGATCAAGATTTATCACTCTTAATGACAAAAACCAGTCCATTAAGAGAAATTAGTCAAATTCAAGGGTTTTTTTTTATGGTTTTAAGAAACTTTTTGAAAGATTAAGCTACTCCTAATGCTTGCTAACACTCTAATCCAAACAATTTTAACAAAAAACACATAATTAAACTAAAATTAATGATCTTAGATCTATGTTTAAACTAAAGAGAGCTAACATTCACTACAAAATGCATTCTCTTGCATATTGTTTGATGCAATGGATGCAAACTAATCCTAATACAAACTATGTGCAAGCCCTAAGAACATGAAAAACCACAAAAATGATAAATTAATCTAAAAATTAAACAAAAAGCATTCTTTTCAAAAACAAAAAAGAGAGCTATTCTACACCAAATCTCCCACAAATTACCACCCATCAAAGCCACATCTTTTTCATGGGAAACCACTAATCAAGATAATGGGCAATGGGTTATGCGTAGATTAGAGACAAAATGATGGAAAAATCCAAGGGATGGCTCCCCGACAGAGCGGCACCAAAAATGTTAAAGCTTACCCTAACCCTCCTTGAAACACATCCAAAAAGAGATTACTTGGTGAATCACAACTGTCGTGAGGATCTTTCCAATGGCCGAGCTCGTAACCCTCGAGGTCTCCAAGCTTTGCAACTTCTTGAGAAGCAATTCCACTGCATCTCCCTGCGAGTGTTGTCACATAGCCGCATTGCACTACGGGTCCTCGTCCCTCCTCTCACCTCACTTCACTCACACACACTCACTAGCATGCATTAGGGAGAGATATTAGCAAGAGGATTAGCAAGAGCAAGACTCAATTGCACAATGGGAGAGTATGTTGTATTATGAGAGAAATTCACTTATATACATGGCCACCATAAGTAGTGTTCACACAGTCACTTAAACTGTGGCCAGTCGGTCACTTTAGGCTCATAAGAGGCCTAATGCTATTACAATGACTACTCTCATAATATATCCATGAAGTACATCACTTAGGACTTCATCCTATCTTGCTACCACATGCTCGTGTAGTGGGAATTGCCATAAATACTCCATCACACCATTACAGGTGCCCGTCCAAGTTGTAGCTTTGGACACTATTGTTTGATGTCTTGAATGTATGACCCTTTGGTGTATCTATTGTGACTCCTTGATGTAAGATAATGGCAGTAGCTCTTGTTAATCCTAGAATTGGATTAACAATAACCTAAATGAATAGATTTGTTGATGTCGATCATTCATAGTGACTACGAATTTGTAAAAAATATATTGAAGGGACCCAACAAAGCTGACGGTCATGTTAACCACCATTATGTAGCTAGCATCTGGCTTGGCTCAACATAATTATAAAGTACCAAAAATTTATATCTGTTGAAACTCAGGTACTTACCCACAACTCTGGCAATAAAATTAAATTTTGATGAAGCCCACTAGAGTCATCCACCTAGTTAACTGTAAAAAATGAGGTTAACACCCCCCACGCTCCACAAAATTTTCACCCACTTCTACATCATCCTAACCTCTACCACATCCACTTCAGTTGGCTTTCCGCCTTTGGGACCATCCCATAGCCACCTCTACAAAACTCTTAAGGATGCCATAGATTGGTCTCTCATGGACCATCTCATCCCATAGTACCCGGCCCATAATGACTTCTGAAGCCATAGATTGGTCTCTCATGGACATCTCATCCCACAGGACCTGGCCCATAATGACTTTTTAGCTTTCCCAATAAGCACTTCAAAAATTGACACCCACCACTAGTGGGTTGCGCTTATTCGGCATTGACATGAGCTCAAGTTGTAACAAGTCTCTCTCCCACGAAAAGCGTCACAAGCTTAACCACTCATAATAATTTCTTTAAGTCACACGTGAGAAGATTTCCAAACTAGAAACCAAGCTCAAGAGAGCAAAACACAAAATCCATAGGCTTCAAAATGAGCTTGTGGCCACCACCGAGCCACTTAGGATGAGCTAGCCTCACAAGCAAGATGCCCTCGGGATGCTATTAGGCTACAATACCAAGCACTAGAAATTGCAAAGATTGTGGAAGCCTAGGGACATGAAGCCCAAAAAAGAGATCAACTCCTAGGTGAGCTCAAGCAAGATAAAGCCAAAGAAGCCCAAGCTATATGTGTGGCTAACCAATTTACAAAGGAGTGTCTCATATAAGAGGGAACCAAAACCCTCACCAATTTCCATGGGAAGTACAACCAAGCCATGACCAAAGGTATTGCTCAAGAAGTAGCCTAACCAAGAACTACTCCACCACAAAGAAGCCATCATCACCCACACACACATCCAAATCCATAAGTTGGAAACCATTACCTTGGATGATACACCATTGGAAGGGTCCAAATCTATTGCTTCGGATATGCCCCATTGGAAGGGTCTAAATCTATTGCTTCGGATATGCCCCATTGGTCCAAATCTATAACCTCAGATGATATCCCATTGGAAGGGTGCAACCAAAAGAATCTAGACATGCTTCTCTCTCATGTGCCTTCTCTCATGGGCCACCAATGACCTCAACACCTTTCCAACCATGAGCCGGTCACCCCATGGATACTCTTACCCTCATCAAGCGGTACCCTTGTCCTTTACTTGCTTCAATTTAATATATTTTTATTGGACTCTATCTCAATCCCCACCTTCCACACCATCTTAGCTTGCATGAACACATCATGAGAACCAACCCCCACCACCCTTGTCTCCCTACGACCAAGACATCTCCTTCTTGGACACCACACTTCTGTACTCATGCCAGATACTATCGGGTTTTGGAAACCCTTTGATATCATGTGATGATCTAGTCATTGCTTTCTTACAAGCCCTTCAACATGTCTTTCTATGCAATTGGAATTTTGGAACTAATGCAGGTTGGTAAGGCCCACCCCATGTTGGGCCCTATTTACTTTTTTCCAATTCTTTATCGGCCCACATAACCCTCATCTAGGGGTACCATACACAAGCTGCATAAAAAGAAGAACCTACACCTAAGGTGCTCAACCATGGCTACTTCTCAGAATGGGGGATGTACAAATATGATCTAGCTGGTGCCTAGACAATACAATATGAGGGTGGAGCATTGATATCCCAACACCCCCCCTCAATGTCCACCCACCGAAGGTAAACTACCTTTGTGGTATGATGTAGAGTCGATGAAGATGCCGAGCCACTCGATGCTGAGTAGATGAAGATGACGCTCCATTTGATCCCTACTAAGATCTCTGTATAATTCTCTATTATTGGGTGATAGACTAGTAGACCATCTCGACCTCCCTTAACATGATGAGCTCATGCACAAAGTGATAATGAATCTTAATGTGTTTTATTCAAGTAGGAAACATAGGATTCCGAGTAATAGCCATGCAACTCTGTTTATCACATTACAAGGCTCAAGGCTGCTTCTGCGCCACTCCCATATCCTATAGAATCCTCCTTAGCCCACAATGCATTTCGTGCAAGCAGGAAACACAAGATTCCAAGTAAAAGCCATGAAACTCTGGTTATCACATTGCAACACTCAAGCTTGCTTCTGCACCACTCCCATATCCTATAGAATCCTCATCAGCCCACAATGCCTCACATGATGCAAAGCATGTAGCTTTATACTCCGCCTTTGTCGATGAGAGTGCAACAATGGGTTGTTTCTTGCTAATCCAAGAAATGCATCTTGAAACAAGAGAAAAACAATACTCAATCATTGAGCATCTAGTGTTGGATTCACTTGCTTGATCTCTGAGTCACAACAAAAGCCATTGTGAGGGTCTTGCCTGTAGCATAGGTGATGCCGTACGCTTGAGGGTCTTGAGCATCTAGTGTTGGAGTCACTTGCCTGATCTAAGTCACAACAAAAGCCACTAAGGCTCTTGCCTGTAGCATAGGTGATTGGATGTATCGCAACACCTACATACTTGCTTTTCAAAATGATTCTCCCAAGGCTTGTTGGAGAACCTATTCAAAACACTAACAATAAAACTACTGTCTGGTCTAGTATTACACAAGAATTATAAGGCTACCAACCGTTTTCTTGTATAAGGTCTCATCCACAAGGTCTTAGGTTTCTTCAAATCAACCTCCATTAGGCTACCACAACTGCCTTGCATTTAGTCTCATTCCAAATACCTTGAGTATCTCACTTGCATATGTTATTTGGCTTTTTTCCAGATCTCAATTCCTAGCAATAATGCATGAGCCCAAGATCTATCATCTCAAACTCTGCACTAAGCCTCGGTTTGTTAGATCTTTTCTGGTGATCCCATGTCAAGAGATGAGGTCATCTACATAGATAATAATGACCATTACTTTCCATGTTCACAAAAGACATACAAATTTTCTTCTAAAGGGCTGCGTAAGAGACTAATACTCACAAAGTAAGCATAAATCCTCTGGTACCATGCTTGTGGGGCTTGTTTTAGTCTGTAGAGTGTCTTCCATAACCTGTGAGCTTTGCTTTCGGGATTGGGAACCACAAACCTAGGTGGCTATTCCACATATACCTCCTCCTCGAGGTTCCCATTGAGGAAAGTAGATTTTACATCCATTTGTAGAACATGCCCTCCTCTTTGCAGCACTGCCAATGCAGCAAGAATGGTGTGGATTGTGTGATTAACTTGGCTATAGGAGAAAAAGTTTCATGAAAGTCAAAACCTCCAACTTTGGTGACCAGTTGTGCCTTGTACCTTTTCAAAGTATCATCATATCTATATTTTTGCTTTGTAAATTCACTAGTGCCAATTACCTATGCCTTGGAGGATGAGGTCCCAAGTGTGGTTTTCAGGATGGAGTCATATTTTGCTTGCATGGTTGTGCCATCCATTTTAGATACCTATGTTCTTCAACAAAGATGATAGGCTCCTAAATCTTGAGTACCTTTGTCATAAGAGCAAAATTCATAAGATTCTCCTGAGCCCTATTTTGTTCCTTTAACCTTCTAGATTTGTAAACATCTTGAGGCGTATCCTCAAGATATTTTGCTCCTTTAACCTTCTAGATTTGTAAACATCTTGAGGCGCATCCTCAAAATTCATAAGATTCTCCTACACCCTATTTTACTCCTCTAATCTTCTGGATTTGCAAGCATCTTGAGGCGCATCCTCAATGGTTCGCCTGTTCCATCCAAAAGTTGCTTACACCACTTAGGGAATGTCTTACCTTTTTGTGGCACATTATTCTCTTGTTCTTCATCTTTAAAATCCACGTCCATAGGAAATGGGGAAGGCTACCCTCCACTAAAATGCGAGGAAGCGTGTGTTGCATGTGGTGGTTGTGTTGCTTTGGTGATTTCCTTGTTGCATGGTGAAGAAGAAGGAAGCTCCTCGTCCATCCAACTTGGTTATTCCACCACATCACGGCCCCCTATGAACTTCTTTGCATGAGGATCATAGAGCCGATATCCCTTCAACTCCATGTTGTAACCAAGAAGATGCATTTATGATTTTGACATCCAATTTGGTTCTCTAAACATCTGGAACATGTACATAACATTCACACCTAAAACTTTCAAGTGAGCAACTAGAGGTTTCTTACTCGAGGAGGCATGTAAAACAGAGTCATCCCTTTGAAAGCTTTTGTTGCACTCTTGTTAAGAAAACAAAAAGTCATGTTAACTATCTCAGTCACCTTAGATATATTCCTGCACCATTAGGCATAATCCTTGTCATCTCGATCGATAATAGCACGATTCTTGTGCTCTACACACCATTTTACTATGGAGTGTGAATGGTAGTGAGCTGCCTTCATGCCTCTTTTTTTGTAGAAACCGAAGAATTCATCAGACGTGATTGTCATCTTCAGTGTGTTCTAAACCACTTCAATTTTTTTCCTATCTCAGTCAACAAATGCAAGCCATTACTTAAACTTTCTAAAAGCCCAAGAATTTTCCTTAAGAAAACACGCCCAAATTTTCCTACTATAATCATCCATTAATGTGAAAAAATAGGAAGAATCTCTAAGTGCGGTTGTACTCATCTTTCCCACAGAGATCGGCGTGTATAAGTTGAAGAGGAGCCTTGGCCCTAAAACTAGCCTCTTGTGGAAAGGATTTTTGGTGTTGCTTGCCCATCATGCAAGCTTCACATGCATCTGGACTACCAAAAATTGGTGGTAAATGCTCTCCTTACATTTATGTATCTCTGAAAGAGTCTACATATTGGTAAATGCTCAACTAGCTTACCTTTCTGCATCTTTGAAAGAGTGCATACTAAGATACCCATATCTGTCATACCAAAAGTTGTTGCTACTTAAGTTGGTCTGAATGAAAAATGCTAAAAGCTTATACAAGTTGTTCCTCTAAATTCCCTTTACAATGACCTTATCATCTTCATCGAGAATGACTGCACCATTGTTGTCAAAGTGAACCCCCAAGTCATGGTCCATGATGGTCGAGAGAGAAAGGAGATTTCTCTTCATATTTGGAACCCAAAGAAAATCTAAAAAACTTTTATACAAACTTCTTTAGACAAAAGTGAAATAGTACCTGAACATTTTATTGGACACTTTACATCATTTCATACTGCCACTCACCATTGTGATGTCATCTCCCACAAGCGTTAGGCAAGAACACCAATCCTTGTGACTAATTATGTTCCTAGAAGCCCCATTGTCAATGATCCAAGAATCATCATGTGTCGGCAACATTAGTTGTCTCATTGCACACTTCTTCAATAGCAATAAATAGCTTTATTTCTACAGCATGATTGGATTCTTCCTTGGTCTTTAGAGTGCCATACTTGGCATCTACTTACTTTTTCCTGCATTCTTTGGCTATGTCTCCTTTATTGTTATAGTAAAAGCAATTAAGAGTTAGAATCCTTACCCTTCTTCTTTGTGTTAGCAAAGAAAGCTAGGTCCCCACCATTGTGACTCTATATCCTCATCTCCTCATCCTTAGGTAATGAGCTGTGCTTCTCAAATGTGAGAGGAGTACTGTAGGCTTAACACCACAAAGATGTAACGAAACTATTATACTTAAGTGATAATACCCTTAGACAATGATGAGCAAGATCCAGGGGGAGCACACTGATACTGGTTACAGCCATCTGGTCACAGTGAAGATCTTTGATTCTGGTGAGAAATACCTCCACTGTCGTTTCATCGTTATTTAGCTTCTCTTACTGAGGTTGATTTTTCAGATTCTAAATCCTTGAGGGATTTGTGTCTTATATTGGCTTTGTAACAAAGTCCATGCTTCTACAGTGGTGGTTTCGGGCTCCGTTTTTGCAATACAAGTTCTGTACAAGTGTTTTCGTCGTCACTTTGTGCAAAAATTTCGACAGTGTAGTTTTCTACAAAACAGGCATACGTATTCTATTGTGGACCGTGCTACATAGCACGAGTTGTTTTCTGTTCAATCTTCGCGTCATTACAGGTAGCTTTTGCATCAGTTTCAGTTAGTGGCCATGGCTGATAACAGCAATGATGTATTTCGCATGTTGTCTCTGCTGATGACAAACTGGATGGAGACAGCAACTACCCACTTTGGGCATACGTGATGCAGCATGTTTTGGTTGCAAAAGGAGTGTGGAACATTGTGCAGGGTATGGATGTATGTCCAGGTTCTGTGGATGTAGGATCTATTGAGGATGTTGTAGGTTCTAGCAGCTTTATTGTTGCTGTTGTTTTACCCATTGCTGAACAAGCTCGTTGGGATGGTAAAGATGCACATGCTCATGCCTTGATTGCACTTTTTCTGTTAAACGTAACATCACTCCACATATTCGTTCAGCTAAAACAACAAAACAGGCTTGGGATATTCTAGCTAGTTTGTATGCGGGTCGAACGAGGCAAAAATCTCTTACCTCCGTAAAGAGCTAGAATCGAAGATTATGCAGGAAGATGATGACATGAATGTTTTTCTTGCTGAGATTAAAGATCTCAAGGAACAATTGATTTCTGCAGGTGAGATTATTCCTGATCATTCTCTTGTGCAGACTGTTCTTGATGCTTTACCTGAGTCATATCAGACTTTGGCTTCCACGTGGAGACTTGTTACTGAGGATAGACCTGATGTTGTCAAGTATGATACTTTAGTCAATAAGCTCTTGCAAGAAGCGCAGTCCAGGCAAAATAAGGCTAGGTAGCGTGCAGTTCAGGCATTTGTTGCTGCCTAGCAGAGAAGAAGTGGTAAGGCAGCCCCTTCCACTGTTTCTTCTCTTATTAGTAGGTCTGCAACTTCTTCTCCTTCCACAGGTAGCAACAATAGGTCTGAGAAGGCTCTTGATAAAGACAAGAAAAAGATCAGGTGCAACTATTGTAAGGCAACTGATCATGTCATTAAGAATTACCCTAAGCTAAAGGCTAAAGAGGCAAAGAAGAAAGAGTCAAATGCAGCCACAATAGCGGATGCTTCTACAAATGGAGATTCTACAAATGTTGTGCAGGATACAGAATGGGTGTTTAGCGTGTATTGCCAGTATGATCCATGTGTAGATGATGCATGTTTGGCAGTTTCTGTTGACTCTGATGTATGGTATTTTGACAGTGGTGCTACAAAGCACATTACCTCGCATTGTGATATGTTCACTTGTCTTGAGGCTGTCTCTAATGGGAATACTGTCACATGTGCCAATAATGCTTCTTACCCAGTGAAGAGCGTTGGTAAAATTATGCTTACTGCTGCAAATGACAACGCTTTCACACTTTTAGATGCTTTGTATGTGCCAGGGATAAAGAAGAATCTATTGTCTGTCGCTGCTCTTGCTAGACTTGGACTTGTAGCCAAATTTGTGGATGACAGATATACTGTTCATGATTTGACTTCTGGTGATACGATTATTGCATCTGGCACCTTGTTTCATGGGCTGTATAGGCTCAATTCTTATGACAAGTGTGTGGAAGATTCAGCAAATGCAGTTTCTAAGATGAAAAGGCAGTTTCAGATGCAAAACTATGGCATGCTGGTTTTGGTCATCTGAACTTTGCTAGTTTGTTGCGTTTGCAGAAATTTGATATGGTTGCTTCATTGCCCCCTCTTGAGGCACCATTGAAACATGTTTGTGAAGGCTGTATTTTGGGCAAAATGCAACGTTCTGCGTTTCCAAAGGATGGTTCTGTGCGGGCCACTCGCAAATTGTAACTTGTACATAGTGATGTATGTGGGCCTATGCAAACTCCGTCATTTGGTAAACACTTGTACTTTGTGACTTTCATTGATGATTACTCAAGGCATGCATGGATATATCCACTGAAGGCAAAGTCCAAAGTGTTTTTGTGCTTTGCTTATTGGTTGAAAATGTATCCAATTGTGCTGTGGGCACCCTCCGTTCTGATCGAGGGGGGGAGTACATGTCTAAAGAGTTTGATGCATTTCTGGCTAGTCATGGGATAAAACACCAATGTAAAGTTCCGTATACCCCTCAGCAAAATGGTGTTGCTGAAAGGAAAAACAGGTCACTTATGGAGATGGCACGATGTATGGTCAAGAGCCAAGCTTTGCCACATGCGTTTTGGCTTGAGGCTATCATGTGTGCTACATATGTACTCAACAGGTGTCCCACTAAGGCCTTGCAGTCTATTACTCCATACGAAGCTTGGCATGGCAGGAAGCCTTCTATTCGTCACTTGCGTGTTTTTGGTTGCTTGGCCTATGCTTTAGTGCATGTGCAACAACGTAGAAAATTGGATAATAAGGCTCTCAAATGCATTTTTGTTGGTTACAGTGCTGAGAGCAAGGGTTACAGATTGTATCATCCGCAATCAAAGCGTATCTTGATTAGTCGAGATGTTGTTTTTGTGGAAGATGTTGTGCAGCCTTTGTTATTATGTACCAAAAGAGACAAGTGTGAGCTCACGGGATGTATTTGATACGCTGTTGCCTCTGTTTACAGTTGGGAATTCAAATGTAAGTCCTAATGAGGCAAATATTTCGCCTATGCAGATTTCAAACGACATCATAAATTAGCCTATTTCTGATGCAGATTTACAAGACGTAATTTATGAGGATAGGGCTGAAAATGAGCAGGCTAGAGGTATGCCTAAATGGATGGTGCAAACCTTGCGTGATAGTAAAATTGATGCACCTATGTCTAGTCGTACTCGTTCAGGTTTTCAGCACGCCTCTTATGCATCAGATTGTTATGCTTTGGCTGTGTCTAGTATGTGTGAAGAGGAAGAACCTCTTTCATTTGATGAGGCACAAAAATCAAAAAATTGATTGGCTGTAATGCAAACTGATTATGATGCTATAATGAAGAATGGTACATGGTCTTTGTGTGATTTGCCTATTGGTAAAAAGGTCATTGGATTAAGTGGATTTTTAAGTTGAAACGAAAGCCAGATGGTAGTGTTGATCGCTAAGGCTAGACTTGTTGTTGCAAAGGGCTATGCTCAAGAAAAGGGCATTGATTTTGATGAGACCTTTGCTCCCACTTGTCGTATGACTACCATTCGTAGCATTTGTGCATTGGTAGCTCATAATGGTTGGAATGTACATCAGTTGGACATAAAGACTGCGTTCTTGAATGGAGATTTGCATGAGAAGGTGTATGTATCGCAACCTCGTGGTTTTGTTCAAAGAGGGCAGGAGAAGGTGTATGTATCGCAACCTCGTGGTTTTGTTCAAAGAGGGCAGGAAAACAAGGTGTGCAGGTGGAAAAAGGCTTTATATGGTTTAAAGCGAGCTCCACGAGCTTGGTATGAAAAGATACATGCATATTTGACTGCACATGGTTTTCAGAATAGTCCAACAGAAAGCACCTTGTATGTTAAACGTGTGGATGATGTACATCTAATCATTGCTCTCTATGTCGCTCACAGGACCAAATGAGAGTCATATTGCTGATTTTAAGGCTGATTTGAATGCCTCTTGTGAGATGTCAGATTTGGGACATTTGCATCATTATTTGGGGATAAAATTTAAGCAGTAGTGTGATGGAGGTATTGCTTTGTGTCAGACAAAGTATATTGAGACATTGTTACGAAGATTTGGCCTTGAAGACTACAAGCCTATTGCTATTCCAATGGAGACAGGTTTGAAGTTGAGTCTTCATGATGCTGGTGGAGATCACTTTGATGTCACGCTTTATCAGACAGCTGTTGGTTGCCTCATTTATGTATGCATTACGAGGCCGGACATTCAGTTTGTAGTCTCACAGGTGAGCAGGTTTATGCATAGCCCAGGGTCTCAGCATTGGAAGGCCGTTAAACGCATCTTTCGCTACTTGAGTGGCACCATACATCTTGGGTTATTTTATCCCAAGGGGAGATCGTTGGGCCGCCAGATTTACATGCTTTTTTGGACTCAGATTGGGCTGGTTGCTATGACACAAGAGTGTCCATAATAAGTGGTTTTTGTTTCATGCTCGGTAAGTCATGCATATCTTGGTTGAGCAAGAAGCAACCTTGTTGTGGCAGCTTCTCTTCACGCGTCCATGTCTTCCTTCGATGCTTCCTCTAGCTCTTCTTCTCGGTGTGGATCTTCCTCTTGGAAAGAGATGTTCTTCTTCTTTCATGGCTGGGGCCATGAGCTTGTCCGTCGGTTCTTGCTCCATGTGAGCAACATGTTTTAATGTATTGTTGACACTTCTTTTGGGCTTTTGATGTTTATCTTGTGTCATTATGCAATGCAAACCCAAATCTATGTGGGAGGTCTCGCCTCTATGTCAGGGAGAGACTCTCAGCAGAGGAGAGATCAGCTTGGCCTATGTGCCAACACAGGACAACCTCGCCAATCTTTTCACAAAGGCGCTTCCTCATGAGAAGTTCGAAGCTTTCCGCAAAGCTTTGGGCTTGCTCCCCTTTGTGGACTGATCTACTTCGGGCATGGCACTTCCCTATACACATAAGTGCTAGCTCTCGTTCACACCATCACTCCCAGGGGGGATTTATTGCCATATATATAGGCAGTGATGTGTGTGAACACACTTAGGACCGCCGGGGCATTTTTTCCCTCTTTAGGAGGTTTTTTTCCCCGGCTTGTATATACGCCCATCCTTCTAGGGCTAACTTATCTTTTGTACATTGACACAATCTAATACACTTGTGTTGTGTGCATTCTTGCTTCTTCTTCTCTAAGCTTTGTGTGCTTTAACCCTAATTCCAACAGTGCTCCTCTGAAGGGAGCTTCTCGATGGCTGATCTAAAACTGCTAAGATGGATATGCTAGTGAAAGCTAGGGAGTAAACTCATAGTGATGTGGCTGATGAACTGTATGGAGAAGGGGTTTGCCATGTATCTATATAGGCATGTATACATGCGGCGGACCTAACATTACCGCATAGGTCTATGGTCATAGTCAGTCCACGGTGTAGACTCAGTCCATAAAGATGTACTAGCAAAAATTGCATAGTAGCTTAGTAGTTGCCCCACCTCCCTTGGCCATTCGGGTTCCTCTTGGGCCCCATTCGAGCCTTGCAATGCCAGAACAAGGTGTCCAAGAGTAAAGTCAACCTACTTCATATGTGGATCATTATGAGATAACATGCTAATGTAGCATGTAGCCGATTTGGCAATGTGCCAAATCTAATCTAAGCCATCTCTAAACCATCTAGCCTCATAGGACACCTTTTAATGTGAATATAAGGATGCCGAGCGTCTGGGCTGCTCAACCATGGCTACTACTCCTCATAATGGGGGGTTGTACAAACATGAGCTAGCAACAACAAAATATGAGGGTGGAGAATTGATATCCAACATCAACTCCGCTTGATTTATTATCTTAGCCCACTAAGTGGAATTATTGAGGGTATATTCTCAAAGCTCAAGTGAGCTAGATTTTAAAATTATCCAAGGACCAGACACAAGAGGTCAAGAAGACCTCAATGTACATTAGTTAGTGAAGAAGACTTTTTGGGTTGAGTAGACCTATAATTTTACTAGGATCGAATCGTGAACATACATTCGAGTTAAGTTCACCTGTGGGTTTAATTGGTGATTCAAGTTTGAATCTTTGTTTTAGGTCAAGGTCATCTCTTGAGTAGACATGAATGGGAAAGGACATAGCGAAGTAAAAATTTAATCTTGGTAATGGAAAATTGTTGTCCAAGAAAAAGTATTTCTTTGATAGAGAAGACAAGTTTAGCTAAAACATGATTACGGTAACATACACTTCACTATAATGGCAAGAGTCAACTTGATCAGTTTGAATGATTCCTAAGGGCTACAAGTTAATAGTTGCAAGTAACAACAAGGGTTTACATGGATGAAAGGTTCATGCATTGCCAATTCTTTTATGTCATGGGGGTCAAAACACACACTTCAATCCCATTGAGGAGAAGGATGATGTCTATAATAAAAGGAGGGGTGGAAAAGTTAACCCATACCATGTTAGTTTTATTTTTGGAACTAAATCTCCCTCTTTCTTTGTCCCTCTTTCATGTTGTTTCTAGGGTAAGAACACATCTTCATCTTCTTCCTTGTCTGGTGTTGTGCAAACGAGTGAGGCCTCACACTATTCTCACCAATTCGTTTCTATCTCAGTGTGTACAGAAAGATGCCAACCAAGGTGTACAGAGAGAGGTAACCAATCAATACTCTCGCAAGTGATGAAAATTAGGTCGTGACATGATTGGGATTAAAATGATTAGAACCGGTCCTTATTCATCATGAGGCACCCACTACAGCAAGCAAGGGTTGAACCCATGACAACCATGCCTTTTGCTTTGGGACTTTAACCCCCTAACCACTTGACTGCACAGCAAGTGAAACATAGTTCACTGAACATGGGCTGGTAGGAAAGCAGTCATTTAGATTAGATGGTTCAGTAAACCATGTGCTACTGAACCATCTAATCTAAAGGTGAGTGCTTTCCTACCAGCCCATGTTCAGTGAACTGTGCTTCACTTCTTTGGAAACTTGAACAAAACTTGGATCCTCATTTGACAAGGGCAAGTCTTCACGGATGGCAATCGGTGCTCTCAAGATGAGCTGGATGGTCACTGGTTGTATTCGGCTGAGGCTTTTACAGTAATTGTATTGTATTTTGTGTAATGATTTTTATGGAACTTAAACAAAATATTCAATTTTCTCATAGCAAATAATTGGATACATAACTAAAATTTATAAAATTTTGGATATAATCTTTTTAACCCATGGTGGAATGTGTGCATGTGTGTGTGAGAGAATAAAGAAGAGAGGGGCTAAGAGTTGGTATTGTACATCTCCCTTGGAAAGTGTAAGTTTGAAAGATTCTAATTATTCACCTCTTTAATAGATGATGGCCATATGGTTTCAAGGGTTGTGTCATCAAGACTAGTGTGGTGCTCCCTGCAGGATACTTGGAAAGGAAGGCATAGTTTGCATGGTCAACATGCACTGAAGCAATGTAAGAGGTTTCTGTTGGAAAAATGTAAGGGTTTCTACAAAGTTCAGAACTTACAGAGGCATTGCTTACAGGAAGGCATCATCAGACATGTGAGATTGCATGCAGCCTGGCAATGCTACATGACATTGAAAGGCACTACGAGTGAGAATGGGACGGTGGTACATGCACCTTGTTTCATATAATATTTATTGAGGCATCCATGATGTTATACTGATGGAAATTGATCGGGTCGTCTCATTATAACACACTAACGAAGATTCCAAGCTTTGTCAAAGGAAAATTTTGTATTGTTGCAAAGCCGAATCGAAGTGCAAATGCTTTGGTGTTGCTGTCTCCACAAGGAATCTTGATGGGCTTTGACACCTTCTGGGCAGCTGATGCCTACCGCCTGTACCAATGTCAACACAGAAAACATATTAGCTGACAGGTAGAAAGACTACATCTTCAAACTTCATAGAAAATTTTGGAGAACTTCTGAAAGACATGATTCAAAGTCTGCAAAAAACGTAACAGAGGTGGAATGCTCAAAGGTTGCGTTGTTTCACTTGGCACTGGCCTGTTGATCTGACAATGGCTGCTTGTCTTGCACCAAGCTGCTCACCTTCATTGGCCAGCTTCAACTGTCTTGGTAACATAGTTGGCTCAATTGCAGTCTGAACTTGCTGCTTGGTAAACTCCAGCACCTTCAGAATCTCTGTCACTGAGTAGAACCCCCTGTCCATGGATCTAGGATGACCGATCGAGTGTGTAGCCTGGCTTGAAAACTGATCTTGCGAAGCTGAAAACTGTGAGGGAATAGCAGCACTGTGTAAAGGTGAAGAACGCCCTGGCTCCATTCTCTTTGTCAGAGTTGTTACAATATAATGTGGCTGCTGCAGGTCTCCACCATCATGGTTTCTGATTGGTCCAGCTTCTAATGCACCTTGTTGAAGAAGAGTGCTTCCTTCATCTGAAGTAACCTGTCTTGAATGCATGTCCTTGGATCCAAACCTATCCCGCATGGGCATGGGAGTGTTGATTTCCAATCTTTTGGATGCTTGATTGGTGATCACCCCAGACTTACCCAAAACATTTGTGGCTGTTGTTAAAACCTTATCTTGCTTTTCGACTGCAATGTCAAGGTTAGCTTGTGATGCTTCATTCTGGGGTTTGCATCTTTCAGTTACAAGTTCTGAAATCCTAGATATACTTCCTGTACCAGTATCATTGTAGCATGTATGATCTTTATCAGAGTGAGTCAAATATGGGGTTTCAATTTCTCCTTTCCCCTTTATATCCTGATTAAAAGTACTTGCTGATAAGATCTCGCATATCTCATTTTGTAAAGGCTGCACATTTAGATCCTCCAAAGGCCGCTGCAATTTCATGTTCATAGTTTTGGTTTGACCTTGAACTGGTTTTGATAAGCCTTGTTTCCTCCCCATGCTAAGAGAGAGCAGTTTCTTGGTATGTTGGGGAGGATCACAGCCCTAACAATTAAAAAAACACTTGGTTCAATAAAAGCTTCCTTGCAAAGCAAAATCAATTACATGACTGGCAAACCCTTATTGAAAGAACTTCTCAAAGCCCTACACATGATTCCAGGCTACTTTTCTAACACGGTACTTTGGTTTCTCTCACATAGCTAAAATTCCATAAACCTCATACCTGACATTGAAGGCTGGTCAAAGCATTCTGATGTTCACAGGGCTGCAATGCTTTTTCAGCATCGTGCTGTCCACTTTCTTGTTTTTCATACTTCATCTTCATTGCATTTACGTCTGATTCATGCTGCTCAGTAAAAATTGCATAGCAATCCAGATGACCTGCCAACTGACCTCGCCTTCCCCTGATTAAAAACAAAGTGATTGCTGATGAGCACTGCATAGGACTTCAATGTGGTAACTAACAAGTTCAGTGTGCATGGAAGTGAATTTAAGCCACAATGCCCCCTTACGAGGAGTGCCATATTTTAGCACCTCAGACGCCTGACAAGATAGGAGAGAGTGACTGTCTCTATGCAGAAGTACCCAGTTAATCATGTCCCAAGAAGCTCTATTGAATACTAATGCCTCTGCATTACAAAGGGCGAGAAGTGGCTAGGCTGATGAGAGGAGAGTTATCAGCAGCTTTACCTTATTGTCATTCAGCATAATAAGCTTCCATTTAAAATGAGCTTATTCAGCTATAATAGAACTACTTTGTCGCTCCTTTGGGAGTTCAATGAGAAGTCATGGTGGTGCATGGAGATTCACTTATTAATGCATTAATTGCAAACGAGAATAATATTAAACTACTTTACATATGGCTTCTATTCCTCACCCGTCTGCTGCACTAGCTCTACAAACCTAGTGTGGCCCCATGTGAGACACCACAAGCCAAATGCCTGCCTGGCCCCACCCCACACACCCCCGCCCCCAACTCCCCTTCTTATTTCCCCCTTCGGTCCCCAGAAATGTTTTAGTGAGGTTAACAACTTTGGTGCTAGATCCAATGCCTAATCATCATGTCTTTCGTTCTCTCTTGGCATCAGATGTGGAGAGATCTCTGAAATCATGATAGTATCATGCATCTAGCTGCTCAACTTTGGCACTTCTTGAAAATGGGGGCCTTACAAACATGAGCTAGCCACATCCTGAAAAAATATACACGACGGAGGGCTGAGGTGCACTGATTTCCACTAGGCAGCTCCACATGCATAGAACATTGGTCAGTCTTGACATGATCCCCTCCAAGATGATAGAGAGCATTTTCCTACTCTGGAAAGTGACTTATGCACATGCCATGGCATCCTAGAATGCATATATCACATACATTAAGGATATCACAACTCATTTCATTTCCTTGCTACAATAGCTTCTTGTGTATGTTGCATGTATCCCCATTCCATACACATTGGACTAGTTAGTCTCAATGAAATGGAGATACTGAAGACGATTCCATTTTATACACATTTTACTCATTGGTCAAAACAGATGTTATAATCTGTGTGTGAGGAAGCTAAGCTATGTTAGTAATGCTCACATAACATTGATGCATAAAAGTAGGTGCAGACCGAAAACCTACATATAGGCATATCCATTACAGTGGGGAAAGCCCCAAATCAACTTGATGCCATACAAAACACAAGAAATGGCTTAAGATCCAAACCTCGATCTTTTGTGAACCTGTATCCCCACTGATTCGCTTTCGTGAGAGTCTTTATCTGCCAAGAATGCATTATACTCCTTTTTGTGAGAGTATCTGGAAGGGAGCCCATGGCAGAGGTGCTTTGGGCTTTGGCACAACCCTTTTTTTCTATTGTTTAAGCGTCTGGGACCTCCATGATGGCTACAACTTTGCCAAGAGGGGGGCACTGTGAAATGGCCTTCTTCATCTCCATCAGTGTAAGTATTGTTCCCGAGCCCATCAGAATCCCCAGCAGAGCTTAAGCTCAGTTGTCTGGACCTAGAACCGCCACAGCCTTGTTCTTGATGCTCTTCACTTGATGCATCTACTCCCCCACTGGAGGACACAGGGTGATAAGGCCCAATAGACTCACTATCATGCCTTGTAGATGCATCTACATTTCCATACACAGCCCTTTTCCGCTGCTGGACTTCAATGCTCAGTTTATGTTCAAGCTCCAGTACCTGAAGCAAGTCACCTTCTATCAATATATTGACTGCTTTCCTAGCCTTTTCCTAACACGTACATGATTCACACACACACACACACACACACACACACACACACACACACACACACACTCATACACACACACCCCAATGAGAGCAGATTGACCTTTTTAGCCAGCACTTGTGCTCGCTGTTTTTCGGCCCTGTAACCAGCACGCTGCGATTGCAAACGTGCTCGGAGAAATTCAATCATCATTGCTGATGGATCTTCTTCAGCTAGCATTAAAGAACTCCTGTAGAGCCAAAAAGAAAGGCAATGAGGAAAGGGATATAGCATTAGCCCTCATAAGAACCAAAGCAAAGGGCCAAAGGGGAGGCAAAATTGTAATGCATTCCCATAGAGTTGTTCTTCTTGGCTTCCTAATTAGCATAAGCTCTCACTGCTTGTACAATGGAGTTTCTTATTATATGTCCACAAAGAGGGTGTCATGTGGTGTGCCCTTCTGGTGTGCTGGTCTCCCTTTTTTTCTGTTTTTTATCAAATACAAAATTTGTATTGAGGATATGGGCTTTTCTTTTCAAACCTATCAAGAGCTGAGGAGCTGAAGCTTCTTTGGAGTGCCTTGAGATAGCCTTTGGCTTTCCTGTCGAGAGTAGAAATGAGCTCTTCTCCACCATTAATTTTGAAAGCCATCAGGGTTAGACCTGGGCACAAAACAAAACATCAACCAATTACTCCAGGAGAAAAAGATAATCACTCTAATTAATAAGAGGAGGGAAAAAAGAAGAAAAAAAGATGATGTCTTCACTTCAACATATTCTGTAAACATGAGAATCAAGCAACAAACCCTAATTAATATAATTAAGACTTCAGAAGAAGAAGAGAATGTGTGGGTGTGGGTGTGGGTGTGGGTGTGTGGTGGGTGCTGAATAATTACTTGCTAAGCTGTTTGAAAGGCTTCTTATGCTTTGATCTGATTAGAGCCCATCGTGGAATTTATACAATTGCTCAGGGCAGGATACAAAGTTGGATACAAACTTTAACAGGCTGAGGGTGGTGGGCTTGTTGGAATTGGGTGCGCCTTTTTTCCTACTGAGTTTGCCCGCCCGTCCCCCCCACACGCACACGCACACGCACACGCACACCAAAACCCACCCCTAGGTCCCATCAAAACCTTTGGAAGCAAAGTATTTCTCCAATCCATAAAAGAACCCATCCCATTGCATGACTAAGAAAAATAAGGGACATACTGCATCAGTCTTCTATTAGACATATTGCATCAGTCTTCTATTAGACATAGACATATTCGGGCTATGCTATTAATTAATTAATGGGGCGACCCCATCAATTAATTAATATATTAAGGTTCAAACTAAGGTTTGAACCTTAATACATCCGCCCACCAACTTGCACGTAGAGTCGGGCAAGACGGAGACAGTCAAAACGGCGGCGGGCGGGAGAGAAGCTGCGTGCGTGAGAGAGAGAAGCAGCGAGAGCACGGACGTTGCAAAAGAAGAAGTCACGGGCGTGACAGAGAGAACTGGAGAGATAAATACACCGAGAGAGAGAGAGAGAAGAAGAAGCTCTTTTAACATCGTAGGAACAATCCCAAGAGACCAAATATGATCTATCCGACGGGGAGAGAGAGAGAGAGAGAGAGAGAGAGAGAGAGAGAGAGAGAGAGAGAGAGAGAGAGAGAGAGAGAACTCTCGTAAGATCCCACCAGCCTCCCATTGCCACATGTCAAAAGCAAAAAAAAAACACCTTTTTAAGGTTTTCAACTTACACTATAATAAGGTTCAAGTCTCCTCTCACTCTCTCACTAATTAATTAATAGCAAAAAAGAATTTTGGTGCCATATTATTCACAATGTTCATGTCCTTTGGGCTTTAAAACACACATTTAACATCCATTTAAATTGTGGCTTTAAAACTTTAAAATCATTTAACACACACACACACACACACACACACACACACACACACACACACACACAATGTTCATGTTCTTTGGGTTTTAAAACACGCATTTAACATCCATGAAAGTTGTGGCTTAGAAAGTTTAAAATCACAATCTCTCAAGAGCCGACTCATGGTGAAGTTGTACATTTCCTTACAGCCTCAAACTCCATGAAGGTCAAGCTAATTTTCTTTTTAAAATTAGGCTTAAATTGTTCGTGAGACGGCGATTGACTTTAACTCCATCATAAAATTTCACTTTTGCTCATTTATGTGTGCTCTAACTACCCATGTTTTCTTTTTAGAGTTATCCTCTCGTGCACGCCACTTGTTGTCAACAATATTTTGTGTTCTTTGTTGTCTTTCTTCCTACCCACAATTCTAAAAGATTCATTCACAAAGATTAGATTTTCTACTTTGTACAAGCTTTTCATTAAAAAAATATATATGGAAAGTTAATCTCTTATAGATCAAGGGCTCCAAACTAGGAGAGCAATGTCTTCTACTGCAGAAAAGAAGATCCTCATAGAATAGTGTGTAAGGGTTAGCACAAAAGAAGATCCTCATAGATAGGCTTTACTTCAACATCTATGTCCTTGCATCTCCTCCTAACCCATCTCCTTTACTTCAGCATCTATGTCCTTGCATCTCCTCCTAACCCATATTCATGCCTATCATCTTGGAAAACTGAACTTTGGACCCTACAGTATGTATCATCGCCACATCTTAAAGTTATACATTCATTCAATCTATATTTTTTGGTTTATAACTACATTTTTTAGATTTATTTGGGCACTCTACTACCTATGGCTCCCACCACAATGAAAGCACTCCTTTGGCTTCTTTGAGCATATTATATATCCGCATACACATGGATGCATTTACCTCTTTCAGTTTCCATGTAATATGGGACATTGCTATAATGATTTTAATGTTAATAGTTATTTTTTCAAATTCCCTTGAGGTATAAGCATTGGCATTGTGTTCTACAAATGAAGGAAGACTAGTGGAGTATGTTAGTTTGGTTTTAAGGCCTCCATAGTCTTACATACACATCATCCCAAGATCTTAAGGCATCCATGCAGATTGATGTATCATCTCAAGATTTTAAGGCACCCATACACATTATCTCAAGATCTTAAGGCATCTATGCAAATTAATGTACCTACTCACCAATCTCTCAAGTTTTTTAAGGCACCCCTATAAACCAGCTTATCCACTCACTAATCTCTCAAGTTTTTTAAGGCACCCCTATAAACCAGCTTATCCACTCACTAATCTCTCAAGATCTCAAGGCACTTATGCGATCAGCTTATCTACTCACTCAATCTCCCAACAATCATCTCCTCAAGAAAATACAAAACTAATCACTTTATTAATCATACTCAAATTATAATTCCCTTGTGATATTGGCCATTTGCCATGTTGTACAAAGGAGGGAAGAGTGCTGGAGGATGTTAGTTTGGTTTTTAGGCCTCCATAATCTTACATACACATCGTCAAGTTCTCTCAAGATCTCAAAGCATTTATACAAATCAACTTATCTGCTCACCAATCTCTCAACATCTCAAAACACCTATACAAACTAGCTTATCCGCTTGCCAATCACTCAAGATCTCAAGGCACCTATGCAAATCAGCTTATCCACTCACCTATGCAAATCATCTTATCCACTCACCCAATCTGTCAATAATCATCTCATTCTCAAGAAAATGAAAAACTAATAACTTTATGAATCATACTCAAATTACAATGTCACAAACCCAATCATCAAAATTCATCTTAATCCACACTCTCCATGTACATGAGCTCTCTCTATTGCTCATAGGCTTTATCCCCCCAGCATATCATGGGAGAAGAAGACTAAGAAGAAGGCAATACAATAATGTCATAATTTCTACTTTTATAGCGATCTTGTAGGTTCAATTAAGCACATTAGCCTTTATCTTTTTTGAATGGACTTTTTTGCCTTTTACTTGGGCTTCCTTGGCCTTTGTTTAGCCTCATATGTGGCCTTGTCTTGATGTCTTTTACCAACTTTTACATTGTCTTTGGCCCTTTCTTGGAACATTTATATATGCATTTTGGTAGTGTTAAAATGAACCTCATAGTGGCATCAATGAGGGGTAGGTTTACCTTGATTGTCAAAATCTACAACTTTGGAAATCTCTCTGCCAATCCAATATGTTACACGTCACCATTTCTTTGTTTCGTGCTCCCTTTGGCTCTCCTTTTCAACCTCACTAGTTAGAAGCCACTTTATGCTTCTGCCTTTGAAGTTTTTGTCCCAAAATTCCTTTGGTTGGCCCTTTTAGCTTTCGGCCACCACCACCACCACCAAAGGTGTGGGTGTAGCTTTCTATGTATGCACTCATCCCTTTAACATTCATTGATCTTTTTACCTTTTGAGGCAACTGAACCTCTTCTTATTGCAAATTTTTTCTTTAATCATTGATGTGATCATGTGCACCACCTTTGTTATGGCCATGCATTTATACCCGTTGATGTGCATCCCTCTTTGCATGTATTCACTTTGATCCAAGATGTGGATGGCCCACTCTGCCAACCTCTCTTTCACCAAATTATTTAGCTACCTCTATGCCAACATCTCTCGTTTAGCTACCTTGTCAATGTGTATTAGTCTATATTCATACCCATTCTAGCACCTTGGCTTATCGTATTAGCTTTTCTTTGATAAGGTATAAGCACTACCTATCATGCTCCTATTACATATCATCTTCTTTAATGTTCACAATTTCCTCTATTTCAATGTAGGGTGCTTCTTCAAACATGAGGTTGCTACTTCATGACTAGGATATTCATTGCACTCCTAGAGTGGGTTGACATGCATCGAGAATTCATCAAGCTCTTGGAAAGCTTGTCACCTTCTTCCATAGATTCATTCTCCTCATTTTCATGTTTCCTTAGCATAACATGTAGACCTTGTGCTTCATGGTCAACATCCTTATCCTAGATAGGATTTTACTAATCATGTAGGGTATCATTTTTTAAGCAGCATTTCCAAAGAGAGTTGTCTTACATTACAAACACTCATTATAATCAAGGTGTGCTTTATTAGCATAGGTCTCAGACCTTTCTTCCACCTTATTGGCCTACATTCCTCTTTTTCATTTGTACATAGGCATTTGGACCACTTTATATGCATTGCTTTACATTTTTCGCAAAGCCTAGGTTAGGTATCTTTTCTTCTATATTCACCCCATTGGCATATGCATCACCCTTTTTAGTCTGATATTCACAAGCACATGAATTGCATCATTTGATCTAGCTCAAATTATTATGTGCTTCCATTTGGCCCATTATTTTCTGTTCTGATGGCACTTGTAGCTTTGGCACTTCCATTTGTTTGTCCCTCTTTGACTTCGGATTGTTGGGAGATGGTTGGTTGTCATAATCTTCATGAGTGCTATGATTTGTTGTATTTTCAACCATTCCTACACACATTAATCCATGATGAACTCAAAAGCACTAATAGAGAAATATTTGCGCTCGTTCATAGCTTATGAATTGTTAGTGTGGAGACAAAGGTAGCAATACACACACAGATAAAGCAAGCAATAAGGAGAGATAGAGAGAAGCACAACACTCAAAGTAGATTATTGAGAATGAGTGAAGTGACATGATAAGGTCACTTACACACTCACTCGTAAAGAATGTGTACACACGCTCCAGGAAAATACCTTCTAAGGGAGGGGGGGGAATGAAAAGATGCAGGGGAGAAGAGAGCTTGAGCTCTTGCAAACACACACACACTCATAAAACCCTAAAAAAGAACACACAAGGTGAGAGGCTGAAAATCTTCTTCTTCACACAACACTCAACACACCATATACAAAGATAAGAGTACACACAATATGAAAAGGTACTCAACCAAATACATACTAGGGTTCTCTATAGTGTGAACCCAACTGAATGTGCTGGCGCTATAACTATGCCAGTCTCTAGATTGGCTGTCACACAGCCTGTCATCCCACTGGCTGCATATCACCCATGATCTCACCAACCATGCCAGTGGTGTAAGTGTGGGACGTATCCTCTAGGGGAGCCATCAGTGTCCATCGCCTCACTAGATGAGCTTGATATCTCAACACCCCCTCGATCTCAACTCCATCTCATGTACACCAAGCGAAGCCCTGAATCTGCGGAGCTTCTCTGTACCCAATGCTTTGGTGAAGATGTCAGCGACCTGATCCTGTGTGCTGACATAAACAAGGTCAACGTCTCTTGCCAAAACCTTCTCTCTGACAAAATGGTAGTGGACCTCTATATGTTTCGTGTGAGCATGAAAAACTGGGTTCTTGGCCAAATGTATACTGCTAATGTTGTCACAGAAAATGACAACTTGTCTATCCACTGATAGACCCAAATCTGCAAGTAGCTTTCTCAACCAAGCTACCTCACATGCTGCCATAGCAGCACCTCTGTACTCGGCCTCTGTGTACTGGATAGAGCAACCGTAGGCTGCTTCTTGCTGCTCCAAGTCACAACAGCACTCCCCAAAGAAAACATGAAGCCACTAGTAGATCTTCTATCTGAGATCTTCTATCTGAGATACTACCATCCCAATCAACATCTGTGTACTCATGTACACATATCTCTGTCCCAGTTTCATAAAATAGTCCACAATGTAAAGTAGGCTTCACATATCTCAGTATGCATCTCAATGCATCCAAATGTGGCTTTTGAGGAACCTGCATAAACTGACTCACCAACCCAACAGCATAGCTCAAATCTGGCCTGGTGATCCTCATCATGTAGATCAAGCTTCCTACTATGCGCCTATACATAGTAGGATCCTCCAAAATCTCTCCTGAATCTGCACTCAACTTGCCATTCTGATCCAATGGCACTGAGATAGGCTTACAGCCTATCATACCATACTTGGACAACATGTCCAAGCCATACTGTCTCTGCAGTAATCTAATACCATGTGGTGACCTAATCACCTCAATGCCCAAGAAATATTTGAGCTCCCCTAGATCCTTTATCTCAAACTTCTGTCTAAGCAAGATCTTTACATCAAAGATCTCTGCATCATGGTCCCCCGTAATGATCAGGTCTAAGCAAGATCTTTACATCAAAGATCTCTGCATCATGGTCCCCCGTAATGATCATCAGGTCATCTACATAGATGACAACAAGCACAACCCCTCTATCATTGTGTCTCACATACAGCGAGAAATCTGCATTGGCTACATGAAAGCCAATAGTGACAAGATATTCAGAAATCTTGTTAGACCATGCTCTTGGTGCTTGTTTTAAGCCATACAAGGCTTTCTTCAACTTGCAAACATGCTCGGGGTGACTCACATCCTCATAACTAGGTGGCTGCAACATATACACCTCTTCCTGCAAATCCCCATGCAAGAATACATTCTTTACATCCATTTGATGTAAAGACCATTGCTTTGACGCAGCACTGCTATCACAACTCTCACTGTTGCCATCTTGGCAACTGGGCTGAAAGTTTCCTCATAATCAATGCCATATGTCTGCGCATATCCTTTGGCTACCAATCTAGCCTTGTACTTGCTTATGCTTCCATCACTGTTATGTTTTACTTTGTACACCCACTTGCATCCAATGGCTTTCTTGCCTTCAGGCAATTGCACTAAATCCCAAGTCTCATTTCCATATAGCGCATCCATCTCCTCATCCATAGCTTTCTCCCAACACACATTTCCAACAGCCTCATCAATGCATGTGGGCTCTACAACCTGTACAACTTTTGCCATGTATGCATAGTGACGTGCCACATAACCATCATAGGTAAACCTCTGCACACGATTCTTCACTCTCCCAGATCTTCGTAGCTTTGCATTCATGGCTTCCATAGCCTTCTTTACACTAGGTGTTCTCATAGCTGGTATCCCAAGATCCTCATCAAGGCTCATCTCTGAGCCACTAGACTCTCCATCAACATGAGAATGCCCTGCAGAAATGTCAGGCATACTAAGGGGCTCAACCACTTTCTCTTTGCCTTTATGTGATGTACTAATCACATTTGCAGGACTAGTATTATGATGCAGCCCACCACTCCATGGTCTATCAACTGAACCACTAGATGAGGACTCTCCTGGTCCACTCAAAGACTGTGATTGCTGACTTGCATTATGTGCAACCACATTTCCACTCACATCAGACCCAACAACAACTTCTTTTTCAGTAGCATACCAGGTGATCATCTCATCAAAAACAACATCTCTGCTTACCCTCAACTCACGTGTAGCAGGATTATAACACCTGTATCCCTTTTGCTCAAGGGAATACCCAATAAACACACATTTTTCAGCTTTTGGATCCAGCTTAGTTCTCAGCTCATCTGGCACATGCACATATGCAATGCATCCAAAGACTTTTAGATGAGACAAATCAGGTTTTCTGCCAGTAAACCTCTCCTCTAGAGTTACATCATGTATGGTGGCTACAGTTGGAGTCATGTTCATGATGTAAACTACTGTAGAAATAGCCTCAGCCCAATAGCTATGCGGCATATTCTTCTCTCCCATCAATGCTCGCGCAATCTCAGCAATGTGCCTGTTTTTTTGCTCAGCAACTCCATTTTGTTGCGGAGTGTATGTGTATGTAAACTATCTCTGAATACCATTCTTCTGCAAAAATTCAGAGAACTCATTGGAGAAGTACTCTCCCCCTCCATCTAACCTTAGGCACTTTACATGTTTCCCTGTTTGCTTTTCAACCATAACTCTGAAATTCTGAAAATGAGTGAACACCTCACCCTTCTCTTTCATGAAGTATACCCACACTTTCCTTGTGTGGTCATCAATAAATGTCACATAATACCTGCAGCCTCCCATAGACATGGTCTTCGTAGGACCCCATACATCTGAATGCACAACATCTAGTGCATTTCTGCTCACATTTATGTCACGTGGAAATACATGCTTTGTTTGCTTTCCAAATTGGCATGCTTCACATATTTTTTGCATACCTTCAACTTTAAACTTTGGCAGCCCTGTCACAATTCCTTGTCTGCATAGACTTCATTCTCTGCACATTCACATGTCCAATTCTTTTATGCCAAATGTTTGTGTCTGCAACAATTCCTGAACCATTTGCAAACATTGCAGCACTCACTTCAGGCATGTTTACATTCAATGTAAACATTTTGCCCACTCTATTGCCTTTTGCAACCAACCTGCACTTGTCTTTAAAGTCTTCAACATTACAACCATCAGGGTTAAACCAAACCTGCAAACCCTGCTCAATCATCTGGCCAATTGAAACTTTATTCTTTGTTATGTTCGGAATATGAAGTACATCTGCAAGGTACATCACTTTGCCATCCTACATAGACAATGGCACATCTCCAACATGGGCAATTGGATGAGTAGTGTCATCCCCTGTTTCCACAAAACCTGGTCTTTCAAGGTTTTTCATCTCCTTGAACCACTCCCCATGACTTGTCATGTGGTTCGAAGCACCTGAATCAACGTACCATTTACATCATCTTTATGTGCTGCTTCAATATTTTCAGACATGGCATTAATGACATGCTGCATAATAAACAACCTTTCGTTGACCTCATTGTTTTTGCTCGAGGATGCATAGTTGTTTTGCTGCAATTTTCCATTTTGCATGTCAGCTTGCTTCTTATAAACAATCTGCCTGCACATGTCCAGGCTTACCACAATAAAAGCATCCACGTGTATCATTATACTGCCTTTGCCAATTTCCACGACCTCTTTGACTCCCCCTACCTCTAAATTGGCCTCTTCCACCTACGTGTTGTTGTTGTTGTGAATTCTGGGACTGTTGTTGTTGCTGCTCTGCTGGCCATAATTCTGATTACCTGTTCGGCCACCTCCTTGGCCGCGTCCACGGCCTCCTCTACCTCGTCCTCTTCCTGAACTTGTGTAGAAGGCCTGTTGCTCTGAACTGTTTTTGTTTTGTGAAGACTGTTGGTCTGCGTCATTCGTGCACATCAAGCAAATGCCTCTGAAGGGTGGTTAGATCATTGGTGGTCAAGGGCCATGCAACTCGAATCTCTTTGCATATCATTCCCACTGGATGATGAGCAATAGTGAAAAAAAAATCAAATTCACAACATTCCTTGATAATATGAGCTGAAGTTTTGGCTTGGAGCTTTCAATATTATCAAGGCCAAGCACACCATGCCAAAAGCCCCATCAAAATTGCTTTTGATTTGCTCAATTAAAGCCTTCAATTTGTAGCACTGATTAAGACCATTAAAATTGCTTTTGATTTGCTCTATCGAAGCCTCCAATTTCTAGCTATTGAGCTGTTTTGCTAAAAGCAATCAAGAAGGTGTACCCCACCTTAGTCACCACCCTGAAGAACATACCTAATCCCACCCTTGAAGGAGTCATTCAATCTTGTCTTGATGAAGAAAAGAGACCAAAGGGAGGAGCCATCTGATGAGAAGAGGGAAACTAGTTTTTCACTACCACACATCATCCGGTGGGGGATGATATATGGGATTTGCCTGATGTGCACCATAGAAGGAGAACGATGCATTTTTGTCAACGTTGGTTTTCTACAAAATTATAGAAATCGTATGTGAATTAGGGTGAATTGTTTGAGCTGGAGGGCCGTGGGAAAGATATCCTCAAGGTGGCTTGGTCAATGGTGGTGAGAGTGAGGAGATCTCAGAACTCCAATGTTGTAGCTTCTTCTCCTACACATACTATGCAAGAGGATAAGGTTCTACTAATCACAATGATTAGTTCTTAATGACACTGAAAAATGAGTAATGATTAACACTAATCATAGTGATTAGTGCTAATGACATTGAAAAATAAGCAGCTGAGGGTGTGTAGATGGGGAGACGGACGACTATGATAACATGTTAGAAAACATGAGTACCTTAAGGCAAGGAGAGCTATGGTGGTTGTGAGAATGCTAAAGTGGGTGAAGATTAAGATTACTCATGATGATTGAGACTTATACTCATAGAAAGCCTTAAGATAGCTTGCATGATTTGATTGCTTGAAAATGACCCCTTTTATATGAGGTGAGTACAAATTGTCTTTGCTTGCTCATGTGGGATTATGCTTGCTTACCATGTGACTGATTGCTAGGTGCTAAGTACTCACTCCCTACCAATACTCGTGCTCCATGGCATCATTCATTTCTAACTGATGAAACTCAATTTTGAGAGGAATTCTTGATTTTTTGCTTTAGCCCCAAACTCTTCCCATGACTCTTTGGCATTATCCTTGTGATAAATGTGGTGAATAAGATTAGGCCCTAAATGCAACCCAATATATCTTTGGCATTATACTTGTGATCAATGTGGTGAATGAGATTAGGCCCTAAATGTAAGACAATTCTTGCTCATCTCTCTCTACCCACTCATCATTAGGATTAACAAGTGAATTCTCTTTAATGAGTTTCCATAGCTTTTTATGCATGAGAAGATACTTCATTTGTGTAGCCCTTGTGTGGAACCCTTCCCCAATGAACCTCTCAACTTGGCTTATTGTGCTAGACGTTATTGAAAGGGTCTTAGCAATGAGTACTACTCACTTGCTAGTGTCTACTCTCATACAAGATTGGCAATGACTTTGATTTTGATGGCAATGATGTAATCCCAGCTCAATGTAGTGAAAATAGTGTAGAAATTAAGCAAAAAATGGCCAAAAATGCCTAAATGTAGTGAAAAAAATACAAAAATGAGAAAATAATGGCTAAAAATGCTAAAATGTAGTGAAAACAGTGTAAAAATGGCTAAAAACACCTAAATGCAAGAAATTTCCACCTAAATTGACTAATAGCTAGGTAGAACAAATTTGGAGATGGCAGAGGGCTTCCTTGCTTGAATACAACCCATGATCCAATTTTGGCCTTAATGGATCCTAATTTTGACTATTTTTTCCTTAATTACTCTAGTTAAGATCTTAATCATGGCTAGTGTTAAAATTACAGCAATGTGATGAGCTATGGTGGATCAAATGCTAGAATCAACATCATTAACAAAGTGATTAGATGATAATTAAGACGTGATTAGTGAGCAATTAAGACATGATTAGTGAGCAATTAAGATGTGATTAGTGAGCAATTAACTAATAGCTTAATGTAGGCATGGATAATAAAAAACCAGCAAGTTCTCATTAGGCCAATGCCTCAATTTATAGAGTTTACATTCAAGCATCTAATCCCACTGATTTCTCCTTGATTCACTCCACCTCTTTTGCTTGATTCTCTCCACCTTTCCCAGAATATCTCCACACCTCCTAAATCTCCTCATGCTACCCTTTATCCTCTCCCAGTAGATTCTTCTCACCTTTTCACAGGTTCTCTCACATTTACACATTCTGACTGTTGAAGGGTGTGCTCAAGGTTTTTGCCTTTGACCTTCCTGGCATCCTCCTCAAACATGTTTCTTGCACATACATGCATGTTGAGTAAAAAGCCTTGGGCATTCCAAACATAATTGACATTCCTTTGTGTATGCTTCTTTCTTGCATGCACATGCAACTAGAGTAAAAAGGTATATAAACTAGGCCAATTATAATCTTTTGTTTTGGTTGTAGTTTAATAATATTGTACTTCTGTTTTTGTGCTGTTTTAATTGTGTGTGTGTGTGTTTGTGTTTTGACAGGGGGCAATGTGTTTTATTTGCTTAGTATTGGTAATAAGAAAACGTTTAAAAAGCATAATCTCTCTCTCTCTCTCTCTCTCTCTCTCTCTCTCTCTCTCTCACACACACACACACACACACACACACACACATGCACACATTTGGGTGTACACTCCCTCACCAAGAAAACATTCCACTCTTCTTCTTTTTTTGGGTTAAGAGTAAAGAAACCACATGCTTGTTTTTTTTTTGGGTAAGAGGAGTGAGTGAATATATAACTATTCTAATGGCTCCTTTTCAAGCATTTTCAAGGTGATTTATTTTCTAAGAGTACCTACGACAAGCATCACTACTAATAAGGAGAACCATCCCCTTTACAAAAGCAACATTGTTTCAATATCAAATGGGATTTATAGGCAATGATACAGACCAAAATGGATCTTTGTACATCATGTTTACAAAAGCCTTACCATATTTGTAGAATTCTTACAAAATCTTGAAGAAAAAATTTTCTTACACCCATCATACTTTAAGTTATTTTCTTTTTGCTTATTTAATGCAGTGAAAATAGAATAAATCTTTGTCTCTTTTATAGCCTCTAGCCAAGGGCTTGTTCCCGCACACACCCTATTCACTTGTATATTTCAACACCTCCCCTCAACTCCTAGCACACCTAGACCCTATACCAAGTTTCCCTCTTACTTGATAGTCCGTGAGTGACCAGTGCCTAGCACACCTCCCGTCAAGTGAACAATCCTAGCACACCTGGACCCTATACCAAGTTTCCTTCTTACTTGATAGTCTGCGACCAGTGCCTCAAGTCCCTAAACTCATAGTCCTTGACACTCTCTCTCTCTCTCTATGTGTCCAAGGCTACTATAAGTACCCGTGACCTTGACTAAAGTGCTCACACATACATCTACCACCACATGGCCTATATCATTGGTGGCTCAGAGGTGGTTTTACTCTCTGTTGGGGCACGTTACATTGGGTTGTGGGGTTTCTCTCTCTCTCTCTCTCTCTCTCTCTCAGAGATTTTCACATGGCTCCTCACTCTTTGGAGCCTCACATCTTCTCTTGTCTTCAGTCTTCTTGTCGTGTGGCAACTTCTCTTCACGCGTCCATGTCTTCCTCTTCTTTCAGTCTTCTTGTTGTGGTAGCTTCTCTTCATGCGTCCATGTCTTCCTTCAATGCTTCCTCTAGCTCTTCTTCTTGGTGTGGATCTTCCTCTTGGAGAAAGAGATGTTCTTCTTCTTTCATGGCTGGGGCCATGAGCTTGTCCGTCAGTTCTTGCTCCATGTGAGCAACATGTTTAAATGTTTTGTTGACAGTTCTTTTGGGCTTTTTGATGTTTATCTTGTGTCATTATGCAATGCAAACCCAAATCTATGCGGGAGGTCTTACCTCTTGCCTTATTCTGGACAAGGGCAGTGTCTGATCCCATTTTTACACTGATGTAATGTGCCCAATACATAATGCATATAGCATTCATTCTTATGCACATTCCCAAATGCAACTCTAGCTGTGAATAATCTTGAATTTGAGTGTGATTTGCAGGCATTAACCAAGGGTTAAATGCAAAATGATGATTACCACAAATTTATCAGCATAATTTTACCAAAAATTACATTAAATCAAGGGTAACCAATTTGTACGGAATGGTTGGAGTATCAAACCATCTCCAAATTGCAATCTGAAGTTATAGGGATCTGTATCAGATACCTAATGGTTAATTTTTAAGTGAGATCTTGGAATTCTTTTACCACCACGAGCTCCATAGAGCTTGTCAAGCTCATCCTATTTCTCCTTTGCAGTCAGAAGCAGTCGGCGGAAGCTGGTCCATATGGTGCAATCTGAAGTTATAGGGATCTGTATCAGATACCTAATAGTTAATTTTTAAGTGAGATCTTGGAATTCTTTTACCACCACGAGCTCCATAGAGCTTGTCAAGCTCATCCTATTTCTCCTTTAGCAGTCGGCGGAAGCTGGTCCACATGGTGAATGAGAGCCTCATCAAGATGAAGCATGATGATGGCTTGTGCCCTCTCCTCATCTTCAATATCTTTAGCCTTAGTTTGATCAATAACCTTAGTGCCGGAGATGAATGGCCAAAAACCTTTGGACATCCAAGGACTTGCCAAGTGTGGAAGCCCTCTCCTGAGAACTTCTAAATTTGGGTGTTGTCCTTTGACATTGGGTATTGAAGGAGATTACTAGAGAGTAATGGGCTGATTTATGAAGAAGAAAAAACCAAAAATTTGTGATGTTTTGGCTTAAGTAGAAAGAGAAAGGCTTATGAGAGTGCAACAACTCTTAATCAAGCCAAGGATGTTGCATAAAAAAAGAGATTAAGATGGTGAAGCTTGTGGTTTAGCATTTAGGGTTTGTGCCCAACCACTAATTTTGATGGAGACTAGCTTTATTAGTGTCAAAGAACACTTTGTTTGGTGATTAAGATCACCATTAGTGTTTAGCAACACTATTAGTGCTTAAGAGCACATTTCTAGCATCTAATGACACTTGCATTGGTGATTAGATTCACCATTAGTGTTTAAGAACACTCTTAGTGTTTAGAAACATAATGGCTCCCCTTTGCTGGATTAGTAGCCTCATTAGTGTTAATCAACACTATTAGTGTTTATGAACACTATTAACAAGCTTGAGCAAGCTTTCATGGAGAAAAGAAACAGTAGGTGTCTGGTTTTTTCACTCCCACGGTTGATTCAGCCCGCCATTAGGGCTAAGATTTGAGCTGTAGGACCTTGATACCATGGGCTTCAAAAGCCCTAAGATCTCTAGGCCTGTAATAATCGCCTACACACGGCGTATGGCTGTACGAAATACTGCGCTGCAGAAAATGTACGCCGACCTGCTCAGTGAGTAATGCCATGGCTGAGAAAGGAGTACTTGTCTGATGAGCTATACAAATTTGAGCGCCCATACCTCCTCTACATTTTCTTAGATGAAAGCATGCCAAGTTCTTGCCTCCACAAGCTACTGGAGGGCCTCCACTAGCTGGGGGTAGATGAGATACACTCTAAAAACCACTTTTTTGACCTATTCTACACCTTGCAAGTTGCCTAGCTCTGATACCATGTTATAATTTCGTGGTGCTCATGCCAGATCAAATATGTGGAGGAGAGAGACTCACAAAATACAAGAAAAGATCTTGCTTATTAAGTTGCTCAAAATACAACTAAGCTTCGTGCTCCATAAAATGCCTTCTAGCTCCACCTTTAAATAGGTGAGCTAGTGGACCATAAGTCCATTCACACACACACCCTTCTCCTCCCCTTTTACATAACCTTAGTCTCTTAATAGTTTTCACTACATTTAGGCATTTTAAACCATTTTTTGCTCATTTTCTACATTGTTTTCACTACATTAAGCTGGGATTACATCACTGCTAAAAAAAGCAGTCATTGCCAATATTGTATAGGATTAGACACTAAAAAGTGATTAGTACTCATTAATAAGACCCTTTCAATGGCGTCAAGCACAATGAGTCATTGCCAATCTCATTGCCAATCTTGTATGAGAGTAGACACTAGCAAGTAACTAGTACTCATTGCTAAGACCCTTTTAGTGGCGTCAAGCACAATGAGTCAAGTTTAGAGTTCACTAGGGAAGGGTTCCACACATGGGCTACACAAATGAAGTATCTTCTTATGCATAAAATCTATGGACTTATTAAAGAAAATGTACCTGCTAATCCTAATGAGTGGGTAGAGAGAGATGAGGAAGCATTATCACTCATGATTGGGTTGTGTTTAGGGCCTAATCTCATTCACCACGTTGATCACAAGGATAATGCCAAGGATGCACTGGGTTGCATTTAGGGCCTAATTGCGTTCACCAAATTTATCTCACAAGGATAATGCCAGGGATGCATTGGGTTACATTTAGGGCCTAATCTCATTCACCACATTTAGGGCCTAATCTCATTCACCACATTGATCACAAGGATAATGCCAAAGATTCATGGGAAGAGTTAGATACTATGTTTGGGGCTAAAGAAAAAAATCAAGAATTCATCTCAAAACTGAGTTTTATCAGTGGAGCACAAGTCTTGGTAGGGAGTGAGTACTTAGCACCTAGCAATTAGCCACATGGTAAGCAAACATAATCCCACATGGTAAGCAAACATAATCCCACATGAGAAAGCAAAGCCAATTTGTACTCACCTCATATAAAAGGGGTCATTTTCAAGCAATCAAATCATGCAATCTATCTCAAGTCTTTCTATAAGTATTAGTCTTAATCTTGTAACCTAATTGATCTTGAGTCTAAAGTTTCATTAGCACAACACCCTCATCATCTCATGAGTAATCTTCACCCATCTTAGCATTCTCATGAGTCATCTTCACCCATCTTAACATTCTCACAACCACCATAGCTCACACCGTAGCTCTCCTTGCTTGAGGTACTCATATTAACTAGCATAATGCACCAGATTATAGTTATACAAGACATGGGGACAAAATGTCTCATCATAATCCATGCCCTTCTCCTGAGCATATCTTGAGCATAACCCTTTGTAACACCTTACTCTTGTAGTGGCACTACCATTAACTTTTATGATTAATCTTATAAACCCTATTTGTACTAATGGCCTTTTTACAATAAGAAACATTTGCCAAATACCAAGTGTCATTTTTTAGCATTGAGTCATACTCATCATGCATGGTGTGCACATCCAATGATTATTTTCCTGTGCTTCCTTAAAGAAAACATGTTCCTCTTCATTGCATATATTGGCAATGAGAGCATAATGTAAAAAAGAATAACATGCATGGTGAGAACCAACACGTGTTCTCCTAGGCAAAGGAGTACGCAATTTGCTATCCCACAATGTTTGCACCAACCATGTTGGCATACTCTTGGATGTATGTATGGCTACCCTTTCCTCATCCATATGTGTCATCCACAATTACCTCATTAATAGGTTGGTTTGTGGGTTGAAATTCGAGTTGATTTTCTATCGATGGGCTGATTTATAGCACCTTGTTGAGCATTCATGTGATCCACGTGTGGCTATCTTGCATTGTATAAAGGTAGGAGTGTAACAAAGATGTCATGTGAGCATACATTTTGATGTTTTTTTTGCATAAAGCATGGGATGGATTGAGCTCTCAACAAAGACATCTTTACTAACCAAAATCAACCTTGTGTGGCTGGATGGTAAAATACCCTCCAAAGTTGTATCTTGCATTTTATTGCCTTATCATCTAGCATGTTATATCATTTCCAGACACAAGAGCATAAGCAAGACAACTAAAAACATGCAAATGAGCCAGAGAGAGGGCTTCTTGCCATTCCAAGCTTCATAAGAGGTACTTGTCTACAAGGCCTTGGTAGGGCTTGTGTTTAGCACATAAGTGGCACACATAACTGCCTCTAATGAAAAAAAATAATGCAAATCTAGTCCTTAACCATACAACGTGCCATATTCATGAAGAAATCTATTCTTCCTCTTAGCCATACCACTTTGTTAAGGTGTGTAAGGAATCGTGCATTGATGTTTCATGACTCTTTCAGCCATATATGCATGAAACTCCTTTGACATATACTCCCCCCCTTAATTTATATGAAGGGTGCCAACCTTATATTTTGTTGAGGTGTGTAAGGCATCATGCATTGATGTTTTATGCCTATTTTAGCCATATATGCATGAAATTACTTTGACATATACTCCCCTTGATTTATATGAAGGGTGCCAACCTTACATGTAGACACATTTTCAGCCATAGAAACAAAGTGTTTAAATCTTTTAAAAACCTTTGATTTTGCTTCCAACAACTAATACACCCATGTGTGCCTAGAGTATTCATTGATAAAATTCACAAAGTAGACATATTTCTTGATTGATGGTGTCCTCATAGTACCACATATATCACTATGTATATGTAAGCTGTAATTTTTGGATAGCCCTTATTATTGATCCATCTGCTTGTCAAGAATGATGCACATTGCATCTTGCCCAAAATACACCCCTCACATACATGTTTGACCAAGGGCTTCAAGCTTTGGAAACTGTGACACCACCTCTTGCCTCTTAAGGTGCAACAAACTGCCAAAATTCAAGTGACCAAAGTGGGCATGCCATAGCTCCGCATCACTTATAGCACATGTGTGGTAGTAACTGAATAAGCATTATGTGCCAACCTCTCAAACTTGTCCAGCTTGTAAAGCTCATAGCTTACAGTATCTGGTGGATGGCATAGTGATGTCTTCAACACATTGAACACTTGTCAGTAAAACTGAACAAGCACATGTGTGGTAGTAACTAAACAACTATTATGTGCCAATCTCTCAAACCTGTCCAACCTTTAAAGCTCATAGCTTACAGTATCGGGCGGATGGCATAGTGATGTCTCCAACACACTGTACACCTGTCATTAACCAATCTGACACTAGGCCTACCCTAGCAATGGCTGAGAATGATAGCAAGTTCTTTCTAATACCTGGCACAAACAAGACTTTTGAGACGATTATTGTCCCACCACTTGTAGTAGTGATCACGACCTAACCAACTATTTTCACTAAATATGAGGAGTTGTTTATGTGATTGTGCTTCCTTAAGGAGAACACTTAAGGAAGGAAAAAAAATCACACAGAGAAGTAATATGCCACTCTCAAAATACTAAACATGTTGATTTGTCACTTGGTTGTAGTTCTCTTACACAAAGAAGAGAAATCTTGTCAAAACCAAACTAGTATGTGTATGGGGGATTAGGCATTGTAGTCAAAAAGGTAAAGGTAAGCCTTCTCTCAGGGTGGCTACAAGCCAAAGACAGAATCAACCCAATATTTTTTTAATGTAATTTGTTTCTTCACGAGCCAAAGTATGGATGCAAAAAACTATGAGAACAGTAGACACCAATGACACTAATGAACTATCCAATTCATGTAAGATGCTGCTCTTTGATATATTTGATCCTCGTGAGAAACTCATGCATTAAGCCTCCCCTCATTCATATGCTCGGACTCTATAATATCTTTGATCTTTTTTGAGAATCTCATCCATTAAATCTCCCCTCATTAATATTCTCGGACTCTAATATCTTTGATCCTTGTGAGAAACTCATCCATTTCGTTGCTATGTTTGTACTCTAAACTATTGCACAAGTAGGTGCCTCGTTCTCTTGCAACATGGTCACTAGTGACATTGGCCATCACATCTTATAGCATAGTCATTGGCCATCACATATTTTGAGAAACTCATCCATTATGTCTCCCTCATTCATACGCTTGGATTGTAACTGTTGTGCAAGTAGGTGCCCCTACAACATGGTCAGGTAACATTGGCTACTAGTATCACATCTTGCAAACATGGTCACTAGTGATATTGGACATCATATTTGGGGACTTTGATCCATGAACATGGTTCTTGCCAATTAGTATGAATGATAAGGAAGCCTACTCAACATTTCTATCATTTGTTATAATAGTGTAAACTATCTTCTTCTACTTTCACACCTCTTTCAAAGAATCGATCCAATGTTGTTGTTGTGGCTTCTACTTCTTCCATTCTTTGCACCTCCTTCTCGATTTTATTCTTCAATCCTTCAATGGCATACTTCTTAAAACCATTGCACCTCCTTCTCGTCTTTGCACCTCCTTCTCGATTTTATTCTTTAATCCTTCAATGGCATACTTCTTCCATTCTTTGCACCTCCTTCTCGATTTTATTCTTCAATCCTTCAATGGCATACTTCTTAAAACCATTGCACCTCCTTCTCGTCTTTGCACCTCCTTCTCAATTTTATTCTTTAATCCTTCAATGGCATACTTATTAAAACCATTGCATTATAGTTTTCCATTGTCTAGGCCCTTTAAAATAATGTTACAAAGTCTTACAATCAGTGACTATTATTCTTTTGCTCCACCTAATGTGATGGAGGACAAGTTTGTTGAGAAATGTGGTGCCATCGAGCACATGAGTTGGTAGGGAGTGAGTTGAGTAAGCCAAAGAAGATATGGTCCAGCAAGAAGCCACATGAACAAAGTTGAATCATCCCACATGAGCTAGAAAAGCCAATGTTATATTATACTCACCCATATAAAAAGGGGTCATTTCAAGCAATGGAAGAACACAAGCATCTTATGATTCTCTACTACAAGTGCAAGTTAATATATCTTGCAACCTAATTAGCTTAAGTGAAATTCTTAGTTAGGATACACACACACACCATGTGTTCACCTGCTCGATATCACCCACCATAGATTAGGTTACATGTGCTTGTATGCATAGCCATTGTCTAGGGCACCATGATTCCTAACATGGTATCAATAGAGCCTCCCCTCTTCTCATGAGCCTCTCCATTATAAGCCTAGTTCATCCCTCTCAAATCTATTAGCTTAGCTCATGCTCATTAGCGCTAATTAACACACTAATCTTAACCTTATCCTCACACTCTTCTTGTGCACTGAATTTGCAACTGTTCATTCTTATCACACAGAGCACTATTGCTCAAGCCTTCTTAGTCACTTCTTCCCCTCCTCTAGGTAACCCTACAATTCAAACATCTTGGGCAGCAGCTGCCTACTACTATAGCGCAAATTCGACACTGCCCTCATGATTGGTCTTTTGGACCATTCATTGCCTTTGCTTCACATTCGGTAAAATCCTTAGGAGTGTCGTGTCTATGACCCAAGGAGCCTAGAGTTTGAATATCAACCCATTTGGTTCGACTATGTGTGAAGAACAAAGAAGAAAACCAGTCGCTTGAAATCGCCTTTATGTGTTGATTTGAGCACGTTTTGAGATGATTTCTTGGCTCTATCCAAAGGTCCTCATCAAGGGCAAGAAGGTCATGCCAAATGCCTCATCAAAATCCCTTTGCATTTTCTCAATTGAGGCCTCCAAGATTCAGCCTTGTTAATCATTATGATTAGCACTTAATCATTATTATTAAGGCTTGATTTACACAAATTGGGCCAAATTAATTTCAAAATTAGAAAATTAGGGTATAAATCTACTTTGGGATCCCTCTCTTGTATCCAAATTCATCTCATCCATTTGCATTGCTCAATTTGAGTGATTTTTCACTGAATTTTGTTTAATTTTAACACAGTTTGCATCTTCATCACTTGTATCACCTTGAAATCAATCATTGCATGAAAAATTAGAGCTTAATCTTGTATGAGATTAGACATTGCCATATAGAGACTTAATAAGCTCATGATAAGACCTTCTCAAATGGCAAATAGAAACATGGCATTAAGCATTAGGAAGTTCATCGGGGAAGGGACACACACCTGGGCAAAGCACCTCAGAAAGCATAGCATGATTGCATAAAACATTCTCCTATGCATTCTCAAAGCACAAGTGCATGAGATGACCATAGCACATAGCATGGCATCCACACAGAATGCATCGAAAACACATAAGAAGCATAAAAAATTCACACCACAGGAGTTCTCAAAGAGCCAAGAGTCAAGTCAAAGAGAAAATACCAAGAGCCAAGAAGTATCCAACAATATGAAGAAGAAGAAGAAGAAGAAGGACATAACATTGATATAAAGCATGAAGTCGACAATAAGGGATCTTTATCAAGCAAAAGAAAGAAGATCTCAAGCAAGCAGCAACACTAACCAACAAAGGAGATACCAACCACTACCCTAACCTAATAAATTCATATGTTGTAAGCCACCAAATGAGTAGACAAGTCTATTTGTTTGCAAGCACTCTTTACCACCTATGAGTATCCAGGAGCACCTAGGGGAAGTGATGAAAATGTAAACACTCCTGACCACTTAAGAGAAGCTAATCAAAGCACCTAGGAGGAGATGTTCCATTTCCAAGTCCAAATGTCAATACACCTACCACCTACATTAAGGGGGGTGAAGTATTTGCAGCAGTGAAGTATTTGTAAACCTTGCATGTGACTACCTTGCACTAGCCTAAGAATATGATGGCACCAAGGGGGGTGTTGAGAAATGTGGTGCCATTATTGAGCATAAGAGTTGGTAGGGAGTGAGATGAATAAGCCAAAAAAGACATTGTCTAGTATAAGAAGCCACGTGAGCAAAGCCGAATTATCCCACATGAGCTAGCAAAGCTAATGTTGTACTCACCCATATATAAAAAGGGGTCATTTCAAGCAATAGAAGAACATAAGAATCTTAAGCTTATGTATGAGTGCAGGTTAATCTATCTTGCAACCTGATTAGCTTAAATGTAATTCTTAGTTTAGGATACACCCCCCCCTTATGTTCAGCTAGGTATCACCCACCATAGTTTAGGATACACCCCCCCTCTTATGTTCAGCTAGGTATCACCCACCATAGATTACGTTAACCGTGTTTATGCATTTAGGGTTAGCAAGATTCCATAGTTATGCATTTAGGGTTAGCAAGATTCCATAGCCATTGTCTAGGGCACTATGACTCTTAACAAAGTTGTTGATCCCAATCTCACTTTGGTTAGAACCTGGTGATGAATGCTTTATACAATTAGTCCCATGCTTGTGTTGCATCACACCTCTATTGGGGGTTGACATTGACACTGAGAGACAAAAGCTAGGGAAGAGAATGGGATTAGATACCCCATTATTCCTAGCCATAAATCATAAATACTAAGAAGGATTGTGAAAATCAATACATGCCATGCCGTAGATTACGTGTTTAGTATCCCACATGGGAGTATGTTTACAAGAATGAAATAAGTGTGTGCCATTTTATGAGGTACATGTTTAGATAAACCAAAGTCTCACTAACTAGATCTAGTTGTCTGGTAAGGGAGCATTGGTTGTATGGCTAAGAAGCATTGGACATGGATACTGGTGTGTGCATTAATATGTGGTAGAGATTGTAATCCCTCCCCCAAGGCACATTCACAAAGTGCACTACATGAATCCCTTTCTTTGTTTTCTAATGCGGAGGGTGAGAAATCCACTTCACAACAAGCCCTCATTCAACGCCTTTATATGAAGGTTTTGTAGCATTATCTCATGGAAAAGTTCCATGAATATTTCAATGTCTTGTTTCTCAAGGGTTTGTGCCTCTGTTGGGATGATTCTAGATTTGAGGTAATGTAGGCAAATGTTTGGTCTCACAAAATGGGTGTAATTCCTAGCAATGGTTCCAAAACTTTGTTAACTTTATCATAATAGAAAAAAAAGTGTCTTTCCCAAGATTAAGTAGAGAAGTAGCCACACCATTGTGGTGAGGCTTAGGTAAGAACTAATTTGATCTATATAAAATTGTAATGTGTATGGTTTGGTTTCTAAACCATGAATCTACCTAGTTTAACTCCTAGTTGACTCTCTCATTCTCACAGCTTTCCACTTCTTGGACTATAGTGACATAAGTTGAGAGAGAGAGAGAGAGAGAGAGAGAGAGAGAGAGAGAGAGAGAGAGAGAGAGAGAGAGATCTAAGGCCATTGACCCAGCCTTGGAACTATCTGATAAGGAACCACATAGGAGCGAGGCTTAATGCTCACCTCTCATAGAGTCCTTTGGACACTCCCTTGAGTTGGATGCCATAGCTACATCCTTGGAGAAGCTAAGGCATGATGCCCCCCATACCACCACGCCACACCCTAAAGGTGGCATCTTGCCTAGTGAATATCCTCGTCTCGATATGGGCTATGCTCACAATGATGTTAGGCCAAATGATCACAATAACTTATGAGCTTGGGTTTCACATATATAGGACATTGATCTTTATAATTATCCCCAGTGCTTTTATAAGATTTAACCCTATACTTACTTATAACTATGCCTTCAGTTATAAGCCTCTTTCCACATTGGGGATATCTCCCCACTAGGCTCCTCATGTCCAGCCTCTAACTTGACCCTGCGCTAGTGTGTAGGGATATCTCCCCAATAGGCTCCCCATGTGCAGCCTCTAGCTTAACCCTGTGCTAGTGTATAGCACTTGTCTTGGATGAGAGAGAGAGAGAGAGAGAGAGAGAGAGAGAGAGAGAGAGAGAGAGAGAGAGAGAGAGAGAGAGAGAGAGAGAAGAACATATTGGTAGTGAAAAAGTTCAAAGTAGTGACATATTAATATTATCATAAGAAATCTAGCTCTAAAAATGTTTAAGATGAGTGGTTCATAGGCAATGCATACTTGAAAAATATATTCTTAAAGGAAACTTGAGTTGTGTGGTTGAGAATGGGTGTCATGGCTATATCATTTTCCACATGTCTAATACCCTCATAGTTTCTTTTATAATATTTTGGTTAAAGTTGTAGTTACCCTTAGTATCCTTAATTAATATACAAATATCTTTTAATAATTTTTAAGGGAATCTTGTTTCATCAAGCTTCATAAGTTTCAATTTTGAGTTATGAGAATTAAAGAAGGAGAATTTAAAAGTTTTAATATCCAACCCAATAAGGTAACATTGAGAGAGAGAGAGAGAGAGAGAGAGAGAGAGAGAGAGAGAGAGAGAGAGAGAGAGAGAGAGAAGAAGAAGAAGAAGAAGAAGAAGAAGAATATATTATCGTCCTCGGGAGGCCGAAAAAACGGCCCATGGGACCCCCACGAAGTAAGTACAAAAGCTGTAAACAAAGCCTCCTCCTTTCATGGGAGGGAACTAGTGTGTGGCCAATTGCGTTACAAGGTAGTCACGGTGCTTGAGAATTTTGATGAAGTATATGCCAAGGGCAGCAAGTTGGCCATGCGAGAGCAAATTCACTAAGTCGGTGTATCCTTCTAAAGTGGTGCTAAAATCTCTCCTAATGTGCTGATATTGTGGGCATGTTAAAAGAACATGCTCCTTTGTCTCCACTGCTCCCATACTACATAGCCGGCGTAATCTTTTCTCTCTCGAGACACCGCTCCATGCTCCTCTCTCAACAATCTCGAGAGTGTGTGACCGGGTGCGGATGAGCGCAAGACCTCGCCTGGCATTAGCAGAAATGGGTGTGCTTATGTATTTCTGAGCATTATCTTCTTCTTGCGAGTATGTGACCCAGTGGTTTGGATTAATGTGCAAACAATAGTATTCATATTTAGCCCTTTCTTCTACTGATTGCCATTGGCAATGTAGTGCTTCCAATAATGCTTGGTGGAATGCTATCTCGTCTACTTTGTCTAGTGATGTATCTAGGTACGAGGCTACACCCCATCTTTGGAACCAGCCCTTGATGTCATGCATCCATCTTGATGATAGCATCTTACTTTTGTTTGTCTTTTGTGGTCTCTTACTTGCTTCCCATGCTTTCCTCGGTAACTCTTACACAAAAACATATAACATTGATGTGGTGAAGATGTTTGAAATATATAGATTAAATGAGTGGTTGGGATGCAATACAATTAGAAATATATAGACTAAATGAGTGGTTGAGATGCAATGAAAGTAAATATAGTCTCCACAAAAGAGGTTCAAACATAGAAAGAGATTCCATATTCACTGATTAGATATATACTCTACACAGAATAGGTTCAAACATAGAAAATAGATTCCATATTCACCAAAAAAATATTATTGACTCTTGACCCAAAATCTAAATTGTAAATTAGCTTATGGGGATAATCTAGGAATCTTGTTGTGGTGAAGAAGTTGAAATCTATACTAAATGAGTGTTTGAGGTGCAATGCAATTAGAAATATAGTCTCCCACAAAGGAGCTTTAAACATAGAAAAGTCACCAAAAAAATATATTCTTTACTCTTGACCCAAAAACATATAGTTGCATGTATGCAAGCTTCATCAATTAACAAAAAATGATGTTGTAATGAAGATTGCAAAGATTCTTGCTTGCAAGACAAGATATAATGGTATAAAATGGTTATTGAAAATTATGAAAAAAATATAATTCATTGTATATTTAAACTCACCACCATGAAATGGAATCAAACATAAAATGCTAGAATGGTAATGGAATAAATATAACTACATTTGATGCCCACAATGAGTGTGTTGTGAATTGGGATGTGTCCTAGGAATTATAGAATTGGTCTTTTGAGATTCAAGATGTCACATGTAATAAAAATACATTTGATGTGCATAGTGATTGTGTTGTAAATTGAGATGTGTCCTAGTTGGTCTTGGAGATTCATGCCACATGAATAAAAAAGAGTTTCTTTGGTGTTAACATTTATGATGGTAAAGTCTTAAAAGAGAAACACATCTTATTAGTTATGATGTTAAAGGCTTAAAAGAGAAACACATCTTATTAGTTATGATGTTAAAGGCTTAAAAGAGAAACACATCACAGGTTATTAAGCATGATATGAACCAAATAGTAAGTGGTTTGGGTAAAGAACATGGATATTGAAGGAACTGTACATAAAGATTTCTAAAAGATGAGATAGAATTTATAATTTAAGATGTATTACAAATGATTAAGCTTGGCTTAAAGATAATATATAAAAAATTCTTAAATATGTCAATGTGATTTTCTTGGAGCCCTTGATATAACATGTAAAATTTGACTTCATTCAACATGTCTTGGAGCATTATGATTGCATCATATTGCATCTCACACAATACAAAATAGAAAATTGCATCATATTGCATTGATTGTATGATAAGCTCACACAATACAAAATAGAAAATTGATATCTTTGTACATGTAAAAATTAATTTCATTCCACGTCTTGGAGCATTATGATTGTATCTACATTGATGATTATACGACAAGCTCATACAATAAAAAGTAGAACTTTATATCTTTGTAACTGGATCATTGCATGTCAAGGAAGAACAAAAACATGAAGCATGGGAAGTAAAACATAAAAAAAGGAAGGAAAAAAACATCTTATAAGTGCACATAGTTGGGTAAGTTAAAAAGCTAGATAAAACTCAAATTAAAAGTTACAAATCAATTAAAAGTTAAATAATAAAACATAAACCTCATGGAGTTTGACACTATAGGAAATGTGCAACTTTTGAATGAGGCTGCTTTTGAGTTAATATAGACCTTTTGTTTTCATAATTTTAAGCCTATGAAGGTACAAAATACCATATAATCATGAAGTGGGGATGCATTCAACATTTGAATATTGGTTTGATGTAGGCTTTTAAAGCCTTGATGACATGAACATTCCCATGTACTCTTTGCATACGTTTGTAATCATGAGAAGTAGGGGGACAAATGAAAAAAATTGAGTATTTAAAGTAGTTAACATAAGAATACAAGCACGTATGTTAGGTAATTCATAAGAAAATTATGTAAAAAGAACTTGGGGATGAGTTAGAGCCTCTCTCCCTATATAAGGATGTTTCCTCTTCATAACCTCCCAAAGATGTTCCTTCTTTATAACCATCTCCCATTTCCGAAGACGTGTCCTCTAGTCTAGTAGCAAGGTCCCACTCTGATTCAAAGATAACTAAAATATTTGACACGTGTAAAGGAGAAATAAGAAAAGATGGAGGCTGGACACAATGGAGAAGGTGGTAACTTATTTTTCCTACCCCAAACACTCCTTCAATAGAACTTTACCCAACAAATCTAATGCTACATGGATAATTTTTAACTATATCTCAATTTTTAGAAATAAACTTATCAAAAATATTTATAAGTTAATTTTAATTAATAACATTTTTAAATTATTCAATAATCTCCTATGGTTTTATTTTATATAAACTGTGTGGTGTTAACATAGCCTTGCTAACATGGGAAAAAACACATGCTCCTACATACGTAGCCATGGAGCACATATGTACACATGAGCATGGTGTAAGAGACATGGATCAAGAACAAGATCAAAGATACAAGCAAAACATCATAGTGTATTCCACATCCATAATCACATATTCTGTGTACAAGAATCATGTACATACCATAGTCATGTCCAATTTGCATACAAGAGGGCCTTTATATATAGCCATCCAACCATGTGACTCTTGGGATACCCATGCAATTTTTGGGCTACCCATGTGACTATTGGGCTCCCATAAGCTCCACAAGATCCTAACTCCCCACTAGCCCTCTTGTAACCACTTCTTGATATGACATCTTGTAATAACCAAATCCCATAACTCATTAGCCTAAGCTAATGCTACTAATGATAGGAGGTGTTCACACCCAAGCTAATGCCAAAATGATAGGGGGTGTACACACCCATCAACACCTCTCTTCTTCTTTGTTTAGTTGGGAGTGTACTATCTCCTATCAATGCCAAGTACATCATGAAAATATGTGAATAGGTACAATGCAAGCCATTTCAAGTTATACAATATATCATGTAGAACCACAAAAACTGATGGTAGACCAAGGAGATGGTGGGAAGATGATTCCCACCAATCTGATGAAGAGTCCACAAGCACATGCTGATGAAGAATCTTGTCCAGAATCTTGTCCATTGGCACTCAAGTGTGCTACCATCTGTGTCAATGTAGCCACCTGATTCTGTTCCATGTGTCTAAGAAGTGAGCTTTATCTCTGGAAGTCCACAAGGTGAGTCCTCCCTTGGGTATTGAAATTACAACACCCAATAAGCTGCATTCTAGAAATCATTACATCATTTTCTTATGCTTTTAATATTTTCATTTTGGTTTTTGCTTGTTCCTTTTCCTTATATAGGCAACTCGGTAGAGACCTCAGTCTCTGGACCTCATGCCTTCTCACTGGGTCTTACAGGCGTCTTGTAGGCATCTCACTAAGCTTTCTCCTTCGGCTTTCATGCCTCTTTATCTGGGACTTATGACTCAGTAGGGATCTTCAATTGGGCTTCCTCCGCACCTCATGCCTTCCCACCAGTGGGTCTTACAGGCATCTCGGTAGTATCCTCAGTGTGCAAGACTCTTCCTCTAGCCCTCATGCCTTGTTTTTTAGGACTTACAGGTGACACGGTTGGGATCTTGCAAGGGCTTCCTCCGAACCTCATGCCTTCTCTCACTGGGTCTTATAGGCATCTCGGTAGTATCCTTGTTTAAGTGTCTTCCAAACGTCTTATGCCTCATTCTTTTAATATTAATATCGCAGTTGGGAGCTCGCTTGCTGGGCTTCCTTTGGACCTCATGCCTTCTCACTGGGTCTTACAGGCATCTTAGTAGTATCCCAGCTAAGCGTCTCCTTGACCCTCTCATGCTTCATTCTTTTAATATTTATTATCATTTTTCCATTGACACCATATTTCAAGACAATATTTCAAGAATTGGCCAATTACTTACCATTCAAGTTCATCAGGTCAACCAACTCAATTTTCCCACGGAGGTAAAGGTTGCATTCCATGTACTCCATGTAGTAGGCATAGATGAGTTGGATCATCAAAGCTTCGTATGCCATTTTTAGTGTTTGATTTAATTAAAGCCCCCGCAACTAGTGCACCACACTAGCACAAGAACAAGTGTGCTCCCAACAAGTAGAGGTTGGTGCAATACCAAGGTTCTTTTGTCGTTTACACACAAGGCTGCTTGATCTTAACTTTTAGTGTTCATTTTGAAAGACATTATTTCCTATGCATGGAAAAACATTATTCCAAGGTGCCCAAGGAATCATAAAACAACTGTATCATCCTCAATGACATGAGGGTCATCCATAAAGTAGCCCATGTGCATCATTGGCCATGGCTACATCTACATCAAATAACATATCATCATCATTCTCAACTATGTGAGGGATAGCATTAGGCAGCCCATGTGCATAATTAGCCATGGCTACATCAAGAAGAGGGAATTCATCTAGTAGACCATGTGCATCATTGGCCATGGCTACATCCTTACAGATAAAAATAACATTAGCAAATGAGGTGGTGGAACATTCTTCACCCCCCCTCTCATCAACACACACAATAGGAGTCCCAAGAGATTCATGATGAGTGCATGAAGCATCCCCATGGATTTGTACAATAGAATCTGGCCACTCTGAGTAAGTATGCACCATGCGCCTTGTCGAACACCACCACAACAATGCTCTTGCCTTGGGCAAGTCGGTTGCCCTCTGCCTTCACCCCATGACATGGTCTTGCCCTCTCTGCCATTGTTGAGCTTAGCATGGGCATGAATGTATCTCACAACCTTGAGCTCACAAGTCACAACACAAGAAGGAACACTTTGTAGAGACAAATCAGCAAAAGAGGCACCTAGTCCCTCATAGAAGAACATCAGAGCTTGAACAGAGAAAAGAGGAGGAAAAGAGAAGGCCATGCTTCTCCCAACACACCATGGAATGTATTCGATGTAGTCGGAATCCATGGAGATGGGAACAATGGTGCCTTGTATCTTCTTTGGTAGGAGCTGGCCCCTCTGGCTATAGAGGAAATGCATTGGAAGCAAGGTTATAAAAAAACCCCTTATGTCATCAATGGTGTGATTTGATGAAGTAAGGAGAGATCTACCTTTGGTGGAGAGCATAAGGGTAGTAAAGTCTCGTCAATAATAGATAGGGGCCCATTGTTTGTTCTAGAAATTTGCTCTCTCTTCTTTTATAGTTACAATGAGCAATGAATTTTTTGGATGAGAAAGCTCATGGTAGAGAGAGAGAGAGAGAGAGAGAGAGAGAGAGAGAGAGAGAGAGAGAGAGAGAGAGAGAGAGAGAGGAGAGGGAGAGGGAGAGAAGTATTAACGTCAGTAGAATGCAACACGAGGGCATATACGACCAACGTGGGACTTGAACTCGGGTAGAGAGACTAGAGTCTAGGACCTAGTAGCAAACCTTTCAGACTAGGACCAAGTAGCAAACCTTTCATACTAGAACCTAGACAGGGGCGCATTATTTTCCTCATTTTCAAGTGGGAACTCGAGTTCTCAACTAAACCTGCCCCACACAACATCACTCTCACTCCAAGAAAAGCAGCATAAAAAGCATTGGGCTGACTAGCTGAGCCGCCATCATCATGGGGATGTGAAGATTGATCTAAGGGTTCTTCTTGAACCCTCACTGGTTGATCTGAGAGCTCCTCATGTAATTAAATACCTAGTCCCATCTCTTGAGAATGTTGTAGAGATAGTGAAGAGCTTGATTTAGATTGAAGATGCAAATCTAGCTTAGGATTAGGCTGCACATAGGTGACTTTTTCTGGTGAGAGGAAGGTGCTATCATGCTCTTTTGCTCTTGGAATCATCTTCTTTACCTTACAAAGGAGCCGGTAGATGAAGCTTCTCATCCATTGACAAGCTGTTTGCCTCAGAAGAACAGGACCCTTAACATCTCTGAGGCTAGAGAAAGACCCAAGTGCAAGCTCCTCTGTGATAGTAGTGCCAGGCATGAGAGCCTTGTGACCATATCCATGCTGGCCAAACCCACTTTGTCTAGAGAGGAACAAAAAGTGCAAGGGCCTCTACACTACACACATGGTGGACAAGTCGTGAAACCATTGCACTCCATGTAACCAGATCTCCCTTTGTATATAAACAAAGAGAGAAAAGATAAACATTATGGGTAATCTATAATCAGGAAAATCAAGAAAGAATCATGCATGCTACTGATCTCTCTTTCGGTAAGAAATGCATATGGATTAGGCATTGGACTTATAATCAAGAGCTTGTGGGCAAGGAGAAGATTGAAACTTCTTGTCCTATCGTGATGGCCAAGTGTTAGCATAGCCTTGCTAACATGGGAAAAAATACATGCTCCTACATACATAGGCATGGAGTACATAGGTACACATGAGCATGGTGTAAAAGACATGGATCAAGAACAAGATCGAAGATACAAGCAAAACATCATAGTGTATTCTATATCCATCATCACATATTGTGTGTACAAGAATCATGTACATACCATAGTTATGTCCAATTTGCATACAAGAGGGCCTTTGTATAGCCATCCAACCATGTGACTTTTGGGAGACCCATGTGACTTTTGGGCTACCCATGGGACTATTGGGCTCCCATAACCTCCACAAGATCCTAACTCCCCACTAGCCCTCTTGTAACTACTTCTTGATATGACATCTTATACTAACCAAGTCCCACAACTCATTAGCCTAAGCTAATGCTACTAATGATAGGGGGTGTTCATAACCAAGCTAATGCCAAAATGCTAGGGGGTGTACACACCTGTCACTCAACAATGCGGGGAGAGAGAGAGAGAGAGAGAGAGAGAGAGAGAGAGAGAGAGAGAGAGAGAGAGAGAGAGAGAGAGAGAGAGAGAGAGTTTAATCATAAGAGCATTATTGAAATATACTGAGCATTGGAAATCCAAACTATTGTGTTTTATCAATAGAAGTTGCTTTATGATTTCTTTGCCTACCACATAATGGGTCTTCTTCTACAGTGAACTGATAGGTCCTTCCTTAAGTGCATGAGTGCTTGTAATAGAAAGAATCAATCATAAAGAAAATCTATATGGAAAGAAAAAAGAAAAAATTATCAACATATAACCAAATTAACAATTATAAAGTTACTCTTTAAGAGAAACGATGGACCCTAAGAGTTTGTGTGTGTGTGTGTGCACGCACCATCTACACCATCATGTAGCTGCTAATAGCCCCTATGAAGAAAATGATCTCTATGTGCAGCATCTACACATGATCTCTATAAAGAAAATGTGTAGAGAGAGAGAGAGAGAGAGAGCACAAGTACTAGCATGTTCTCATTAGGAGAAGAAAATGGATTGAGAGACACCACAAGCATCGACATCTTCTCGTTATTAAGAGGAGAATAAAACATATTGAACTTGTGTAGCACCTACTATTAGGAGAATCGCACAACAGAGAATAACAATGACCAAGAAGAAGGTAATGCAGAGGAGACTAATCTCAAACTTGGAAAGGCAATGTAGAGGAGCTTTTGTACAAAGGCTAATCTCAAAATTACGGAAGGTGTATTTTTAGCCATCATCTTTAAAAACATTAGAGAGAGAGAGAGAGAGAGAGAGAGAGAGAGAGAGAGAGAGAGAGAGAGATAAAGTCATGTCTGTGGAATGCCTTGAAGAAGGCATATGGGACCAAAAGACATGACATCACAATCATTACAATCCACTTTGGGGGTGCATTTAGGCGCAAGTGTGCATAAGTGTGAACATTGAAAATAAAAATAAAAAGCTAAGGGTCAACTATCATGTTAATATGAAATGCTTGTGGTGCGTAGGAGAGAGCCAGTTAGTGGGGTTTAGGCTTCTGGAAGTCTTCAATTATTGCTCTGTTTCATGAAGCACCTTATTATATGATATTTGTTTAAAGATTTATGATTAGAGAATCCATGAGTCAAGAAATTAGAAATCTCCTCGCTTCATTCATGAACTAAGTTAGGTTTAAACAAAGGATAGATCATCTTCGACTCCTCGTTCACCTTTTGGAATTCTTGATATATGGTCATTGTGGGAACCTTTTTTCATTGTAAAATAGTGAGTCAAAATCTATCAAAATAAGTAATCATTTAATATGTGGCAACCAATATTATGTACTTGTTTCCTGTCCTTTGAGCTCTAGCTTAAATGGGCATACAAAGTCCAGACCCCATTTTTGGAATAGCTCAAGTGGTAGTATACTATGGTTGTGTCACATGTACAACCTAATTGGGGTTGTGAGGCATTTTTTTGAATCATTTGGTTGCCCTAGCCTTTAGCATATACCACATTCTTTTGTAAATGTGTGGGCAGCTTTTAATGTCATTGGCCACCATAGTCTTGCTTGGAACACTTTCCTTCCTGTGATTTCTCTAGAAAAGTGGCCCCTAATGATGTGCCTCTGCTTGCATAGCTTGTTGTTTATGTTCACAAGCAAAACTTTTCGTATAATATTCATAATTCCATATGTACAAAAAATAGTCTTAATCATATGTCACAGAGTAACACATTAGTGTCACATTAACATCACATATCTCCTCACACCAAGAGATCATGATCCTCAAACAAGACGACATGCACCAATGAGCTCTGGATCTCAGTGGGATTAGCACATAGAGGAGCCCCACGTATGTCTCACATCCACCATGAAAGATTTCCCACTATCCAAGGAGACTCTTCTATACCAACTATGACAAGCTCGCACACTTTAGTACTACCCCAACGTTAGGGGCCATGTACGTCTAGTACCATCATGTATACTTAACCCCACGAGGCTCCACCTTGCCTGGAATCAATTCAGAGTTGCTTCTTTTCTCATCACCCTAATCATGGTAGGAGCACACCCATGTTCGACTGAGAGGGGTCAAGGTATCGGACGGTCGGTGTGCCTTCGTGTGATGCACCCTATGAATGACATCCACATGGTAATCCATGAACCGGTACGAGTATGGGCGCTGCGCAAAGCAAGGACGAAAGGACGGTGTACCAGCAAAGGCTGTAGATCAGTGGTCTGCATGGCTTAGGGGGAAAGGTACGGTGTTGGTTAACAAGGAAAGGAGTGGTATGCATGTACCTTATCAAGTCAGGGGCAGCATGGGGGTCCACATAGTAGCGGTACATGTGGACCACACAGTGGGTGGCCGTCCTTTGGTTCTTGTGCGGCCATCGTACATGCACCCTAGTAAGTGTGTACGGTCCAAATTTTGGGGCAAGGTCCCCAAATTTGGGGTGTCGGGCTCGATTTGCATGCCGGACCGCCCCGGGGGGTGAAATTTTTTTTGTCCGAGATGTTCTCCTGGTCGTTGGGGTGCAGACCGAGGATAATTTGAACGGATGGATCGACTGAGGATCACCCAGATTGAGGATGCAAAAACCTCGTCTCGACGAGGCGATAGCCCACCAAGGGTAGGAGCCATGCAGGCAATACCGAAATGCATGGCAGCTCAATTATCGATAGTACAGAATGTGTATTTTGAGGCTAGTGTGAATGGCCTTGAGCAAAATATCATGTTGGATACGAGAGCCACACATAATTTCATCACCCCAAATTGTGCCAAGAAACTGGGAGTGAAGGTGTGCGACTCCAATAAACTTCCAGTGTCTTTCGCCCAAGGGCAGGGGATGATAATGTAAATATGGCATATAATGTGCAAGTGTAAGCAGGCGCATGGAAAGTGCGATTGGATTTCATAGTTGTGCCCATGGATGCCTTCAAAGTGATTGTAGGGCTCACTTATCGTTGGCTTGCAGATAGTACACTGTGGAGCGTTTCTGAATGATGAGATGTTGGGTGACCAGTTCTTTGATGACATCATTGACAAAGTGCTTGCCTTGGTCACTAATCAACTGGATCGGGCATCCGAAACGAGTGATTTATCATCTCATAGAGGAATTTGGTAGTTGATTGTGTTGTATTATCCCAGAGAGGATGGGCTTCTACCCATTTGGTGTTGTAGTCTGTAGCCACCCACCACCATGATATTCTTGTGATCGGTGAAATGGGATGGGGCTTAAATGGGCCAACAAAGTCGAGGCCCCATTTCGAGAATGGTTCTAGGGGGAGGATTGGGTTGTGTGGCATCTTGTCTTTATCTATTGTGGCTGGCCGAGATGTTGGCATACACCACACTATTTGGCCCATTTGTAGGTATCACCAAGTATTGTTGGCCACTAGAGTCTTGCTTGGAGGATTTTCCTTCTGGTGATTTCTTTGGCGAAGTGTCCTCCACTAATTCTTGGTGAGCTTCTTTGAGGACATCTACCTACTCATGTGGTGGGATACATCTCCAGAGGATTTGGTCAAACCCTTTCTCGTATAGCTGGCCAACTACGATGACTTGGAAGTGCCGGGGCTATTATGGATGACAATCCGCTTCTAGCTTATCTCTGTAAAGATTATCCTCCATCAAACCTGTAACAACAAATGTTAGCATTTCATCATACCATGTCTAGGGGATGGGAATGACTATGTCAGTTGTGAACAGCTCAACATCTGTAGGTCATCTGCTACTCCACTTAGGGCTTCTCCGGATTCTAGCCATGATAGATAATCTGCCATTGTATGATTGGACTTGGGGTGTGCACTATTGTGAAATGTGGTAGGCCACATGGATCACATGCATTAGTCTTATCTTTCTATGTAAGGGTGCTACCCTCATTATATGTTGTAAGAGAGTCTTTGAGATAATATGAGTTTTATTGGGTGTGCTGACTCTCTCTCCCTCCTTCTTTGTGAGGTCCCTATCCCCACCGCGCAATGAATTCAGGGGTGCTAGCAGCAGAAGTAGCACTTCTTGCGCGGGGCAGGGTCCTACACTCGGGGCCTCGTCCACGGATATCCGGACAAGAGACTGATCCATTGGTTCATCCAAAACCGAACCCGGAAAAACTTCCCTTGCCCGAAAAGCACGGGCGATTCCTCCAGGATAACTTTTCTCTAACGTAGTTAAAAGCCTTAACTAACTGAACCAATCTGACCGAACCCGTAAGTCCCATAGTCAGATCAGGGAAAAGATTGTACTTGGATCATAGAGACCAACGCTTTTTTCCTCATTGAGAGGCACAGTCGTTGATTCTTTTCCATAGAACAATTTTTGTCCGGGATTTACTTCATCTATCGAACCAGAACAGAATTGAGTCTCAATTTAGGGATCCATCAGTCCAGCGTAACCCCAGTCCCATGGGTTAGCCAACCACCCAACCACTGTAGTGATGGGTTCCAATTAAGAATTTGGCTAGGTTGTCCCGGGTACCAGGGAAAAGAGTTCCCAGGCCCCCTAGCCAGATATTCATGCAAACTTAAAACTAGTCACACCACTTACACACCCAATATGAAATTGCCTTTTTCAACATGAAACCATAGTGTCACTGATCATAAGTCTCTAATTATCCAGTTGAATCCTTATTTCCAAACATTCCTTCATCGGTGTACCTATGGCATCATTGGCAACCAAAATGCTCACCCCCTGTCCACTCAGGGGCCTTTTTGATAGTTCCTAGCTCATAGTTACCGACAAGTATTCACTTTAACAAAAATGGAGTCTCCGTTGAAGATCAGCAAGATCAACCAACAGATCCATATAAAAGAGCCATGGACACATCCGTTGAGGACCAGCAAGGTCAATCAACCAGATCCATGCCCGAATTCAGAAAACAACTCTTACTCCTTGTTCCAATATCTTCCCCGACGTACGTGTGGGTATCTTCGGTGACCTAGAGCCTGAGCACCGTATGGTCAGCACCCTCTAGGATCCTTCGCAGGTCACCTAGCGCTTCACTCATAGGCCGCTTCCTTGGTCCCTCATCCACTGTACCGAAAGCTCACCATTTAAATCAAACCGAGGCCGGTCAAGACCTTGGCCGACCTTGCTACGCGAGACGTCCTCCGTTGACTCTCCGTCCAACAGTTGCAACTTTAACAGATAGGTCTCCACGACCTCATTCACAAGACGGTCAAAATGCTTCCCTAGCATTCTTGACATAAAACAGTCATTTAAAAACAGATTTCACATACAAATACAGTTCCAACAATATTTCCATCTTTTCTCATCACTCCACATCCTTTCACATTAGTCCCCATCTTTTCTCATCTTCCCACATTTTTTTTTCATCGATGCCTATTACATCACATAATTCCCACATCAAATCACATCCAATCGCATCATCCACACATCAATCCACATCATCCATACATCCATCCACATCATCCACATCAATCCATATCATCCATACATCCATCCACATCAATCCACATTATCCACACATCCATCCACATCTTCCATACATCTATCCACATCAATCCACACGTCAATCCACATTATCCATACATCCATCCACATCAATCCACATCATGCATACATCCATTCACGTCAATCCACATTATCCACACATCAACCCACATCATCCATACATCCACATCAATCCACACATCAATCCACATCATCCATACATCCATCCACATCAATCCACATCATCCATACATCCATACATCCATCCACATCATCCATACATCCATCCACATCAATCCACATTATCCACACATCAATCCACATCATCCATACATCCATTCACGTCAATCCACATTATCCACACATCAACCCACATCATCCATACATTCACGTCAATCCACATTATCCACACATCAACCCACATCAATCCACATTCATTTCATAAGTATTCCCATTCTCATCTAATCACATCTTTTTCTATCTCATCACTTATTTCCTCATTTATCCTCATCAGATCTCATCCACTTGCATCTACCCATACATCTCATCACTTCACATACATTAATATCTATCCAGTTTACATCGCATCTTATCACATCCATTTCACATCACATCTCATTCATTCACATCCCGATTCACATGCTAGCACATTCATTTACATCCCTTATGGTTCATTCACATCCCGATTCACATCACATCACATCACATCACATCCATGCACATCCCTTATCATTCATTCACATCTCGATTCACATGCTATCACATTCATTCACATCCTACATCATTCATTCACATCCCGATTCACATGTCAACACATTCATTCACATCCTATGTCATTCATTCACATCCCGATTCACATGCTAACACATTCATTCACATCCTATATCATTCATTCACATCTCTATTCACATGCTAACACATTCATTCACATCCTATATCATTCATTCACATCTCGATTCACATGCTAACACATTCATTCACATCCTATATCATTTATTCACATCCCGATTCACATGCTAACACATTCATCTATTCATTCACATTTATCTGATTCACATCACATCTATTTATAGAATGTAAGAGAATTCTTATTTTTGATATAAAGATTCTTTACGCATCTATTTATGCATAAGAACAACTTCAGTGAGAAATAACACTTTTTTAAAAATCCGTTTATGCATCTATTTATGCATAAATTCAATTTTAAGGAGAATTAACACTTTCGAAATAAAAATAAATCTTTTATGCATCTTTCTATGCATAAATTCAATTTTAATGAGAATAACTCTTTGGAAATAAAAATAAATTTCTTTATGCATATTTCTATGCATAAAATCAAAATTGATGAGAATAACTCTTTTGAAATAAAAATAAATTTCTTTATGCATCTTTCTATGCATAAAATCAAAATTGATGAGAATAACTCTTTTGAAATAAAAATAAATTACTTTATGCATCTTTCTATGCATAAAATCAAAATTGATGAGAATAACTCTTTTGAAATAAAAAAATAAATTTCTTTATGCATCTTTCTATGCATAAAATCAAAATTGATGAGAATAACTCTTTTGAAATGAAAAATAAATTTCTTTATGCATCTTTCTATGCATAAAATCAAAATTTGAAGAAAGTAATGCTTTTATAATAAAAAATTCTTTTATGCATCTATTTATGCATTAATTCAATTTTAATGAAAGTAACACTTTTATAATAAAAAAATTCTTTTATGCATCTATTTATGCATAAAAATCAATTTTGATGAAAGTAGCACTTTTATAATCAAAATATTCCCAATATGCATCTTTCTATGCATAGAAATTAATTCTAATGAAAATAACACTTTTATAATAAAAATATTTCTAATATACATTTTTCTATGCATAGAATAAAAATAACACTTTTAGAATACACAAGCGGTGGGGATTACTCTTTTTGAATAATAAAAAGATAAAACTTACTTCACCAAATTTAAGAAAATTTTGCCATAACCTCCTTTGTATGGCTGACCATTTTTTAAAATTTTCACTCTAAAATTTACTAGAAATTATCCAAGATGATTTAAATCATTCTAATCTAATCAATTTTCACTTTATTTTAAGAGTAAACAATATGAAAAGTTTAATTCCATCAATTTGATTACACATCTAGGATAAAGAAAGGCTGAATTCAATAATGAAGAGAAGGGGGAAAGCCTTTCCAGCAAGGCATAACATCCATTTTCATTTTAAAGAAAGCAAAAATCAGAAAACCATAAAATAGAATAAGAAAAAGTAGAATTTCTAACTTACTAGGAGTTTTGTGAGCTTTCCTTTGGCTTGATGGTTTGAGGGATCTACTCTTGTTTGCAACAAGAGTGGCCACCAATTCTTTTGAAGAGGAAATGGTCAAAAACAAATGAATTATCAATGAATCACTATTTTTGACTCTGGGGAGGAGTAGAGTAACAGTGCATAAAATACTATTAACCATTTACAAAAGGGGAGGCTTCATTTATAGGAAAAGTGAGCCTCTAATCAAGCAAACTGATTCTAGAATTTTTTAGATCAGTTTGGTCAATTTTTGACCATTTTTAGGTCAGTTTAGCTTACTTTTTGGATCTAGTTGAAGCAAGAGAGAGGAGAGATGAAAATATCTCATTATTTGTGAGTTTAAAACTCATGAAATAGGTGCCTCCTTCATGAGGGGAATTTCCCACACTGTGTCAAAAATGCATCATTTCTTTTAAATATCTCTTCTTTTTTAACTAATAACCTTGTCCTTAGTCAACTCTTCATCTTATGTGAGCATTTACTCATTTTTGGGGGATTTTCTTTTATTTTTCCATTTATCTCCTCCCTAAATTTGGATTAATCTAATTGGTCCATAGGAACCTTAATTCAAATTTTTTTAAAAATCTGGACCCTTAGGCTTAGGTCCTTTTTACCTGATTTCAATTTATTCCAATTGCACATTGGAAATTTCTTTTTGAATATCTGTTTCAGGGGAAACCATTTTAGACACTAGGAGGATTTTTATATCCAAAAATATCTCAATTTTGAATTACCTCCCTATAGAAATTTTCTCTCTGTAGGCCAAAACATGGTAAAACAGGATCTTTCTTTTATTTCAGAGAGGGGAATAATTATAAGATCAGAAGGGGAGGTTCTTACACCTGCACACCTCAGAAGCCGCGGAGGGAGGAATCTTACATCCTACCCCACTTAAAAAACGCGAGATGTCCTCATCTCCCAAAATTAGAGGAGAACTCTTTTCCTTAAGATCCAACTGATTCTGGGGTTCCTTATAGTCTGGTGAACCCAACAGAATCCTGGGATAAAGATCCCTTATATAAAACTCATCATCTGATAATAATTCACTCAGATCGTAACATTCAATCCTTATCACAATAATGGTCCATTAGACCGAAATTTCTATCTAAACAGTCCTTTATGGAAATTTTTAATTATATAAATTTTTAATTTGACATCCCTTAACTTGATCCACTGGGTCAAGTATTAATAGCAACAATCTGCCAACACAATCCACTAATCTCATAGTGATTTGCTGAAGTCATTAACGTCATTCCAGCTACGAACATCATCACAGGGACTCATCCCATTCATCCTCATTGTGGTTTTGCTTAGTTTATTACATTTCAACCAAAATTCAGGAATCTTCATTTTTTAATCAGAATCCAAATCAACTCATCAATTCTCAACCAGAATTTAAAATCATATCAACCATAGAATAAAAATAACACTTTTAGAATACACAAGCGGTGGGGATTACTCTTTTTGAATAATAAAAAGATAAAACTTACTTCACCAAATTTAAGAAAATTTTACCATAACCTCCTTTGTATGGCTGACCATTTTTAAAAATTTTCACTCTAAAATTTATTAGAATTTATCCAAGATGATTTAAATCATTCTAATCTAATCAATTTTCACTTTATTTTAAGAGTAAACAATATGAAAAGTTTAATTTCATCAATTTGATTACACATCTAGGATAAAGAAAGGCTGAATTTAATAATGAAGAGAAGGGGGAAAGCCTTTCCAGCAAGGCATAACATCCATTTTCATTTTAAAGAAAGCAAAAATCAAAAAACCATAAAATAGAATAAGAAAAAGTAGAATTTCTAACTTACTAGGAGTTTTGTGAGCTTTCCTTTGGCTTGATGGTTTGAGGGATCTACTCTTGTTTGCAACAAGAGTGGCCACCAATTCTTTTGAAGAGGAAATGGTCAAAAACAAATGAATTATCAATGAATTCACTGTTTTTGGCTCTGGAGGAGTAGAGTAACAGTGCATAAAACACTATTAACCATTTACAAAGGGGGAGGCTTAATTTATAGAAAAAAGTGAGCCTCTAACCAAGCAAACTGATTCTAGAATTTTCCAGATCAGTTTGGTGAATTTTTGACCATTTTTAGGTTAGTTGAAGCTTACTTTTTGGATCTAGTTGAAGCAGGAGAGAGGAGAGATGAAAATATCTCATTATTTGTGAGTTTAAAACTCAACCACACATGTGAAATAGGCACCTCCTTCATGAGTGGAATCCCCCACACTGAGGTGTCAAAAATGCATCATTTCTTCTAAATATCTCTTCTTTTTTAACTAATAACCTTGTCCTTAGTCAACTCTTCATCTTATGTGAGCATTTACTCATTTTTGGGGGATTTTCTTTTATTCTTCCATTTATCTCCTCCCTACATTTGGATCAATCTAATTGGTCCATAGGAACCTTAATTCAAAAATTTCAGAAAATCTGGACTCTTATGCTAAGGTCCTTTTTACCTGATTTCAATTTATTCCAATTGCACATTGGAAATTTTTTTTTGAATATCTATTTCAGGGGAAACCATTTTAGACACTAGGAGGATTTTTATATCCAAAAATATCTCAATTTTGAATTACCTCCCTCTAAACATTTTCTCTCTCTAGGCCAAAACAGGGTAAAACAGGATCTTTCTTTTATTTCAGAGGGGAATAATTATAAGATCAGAAGGGGAGGTTCTTACACCTGCACACCTCAAAAGCCGGAGGGAGGAATCTTACATTCTTCCACATGTTGGTTATCTCTTTGTGAGTTCATGAGGTATGGATCCATGTGAGTATAGCTTCTTAAAAGCTTTATGATTTAAGCCTCTCTCCTAAATTTAGGGTCTTTTAGGGTCATTATAAAATCATCTTAAATTCCTTGAAATTTCTCTAACTATCCTTCAACCATAAATTTTTGTCATAATTTTATCTTAACTTTATCCTTATTTTTGGGGTCAGGTTAAGTTATAAATATCCTAGGATATATTTGGGCCTTTACTAGTGCATATGTGTATGCACATCATCCTTTTTAGGGTAAAGCACCCTTAATTTCTAACTTGATACATGGTATTCTTGGGCTTAAACTTTTCCTAATATTGTATTGACTTATATTAGTTTACACCCGTAAGAATTGATTATCAAATGTTCATATTAAACTATATACTCCTAAGAAATCACTAGCATTTCAACTAGCCCTCCTAAGGTATTAACTTTATTTTTCTTACGATTCTCTCTCTCTCTCTAACTTCTTCTACTTATGATGGTAAAACTCCACACCTACTTTGATAAACTTTAGTTAGTTTTTTTTCCTAGGCTTTGGCCATTTTCTTCACTATTTTCTGGGAGAAAATGTGTTGGGCAAGATTTGCTAGGGTTAGTCTAGATTCACATGGGTAAATTATTTTTATTTTCTTTACAAGAAATGACAAGGGATTGCACATCCTTATGGGCAACCATTTGTACATTTTTTGTGATGTGAAAGATCCTACTTCTTGTGAGTGTTCTCTTGTATCCTCTTACATATACAGTACCTCTTGGTCTAATTGGCTTATGGGAAAGTCTCTAGGACCAGCTAAAGAAGAAAATAATCTATTTGCAATGGCCAAGTTTACATGCATCTAGGAGATATGGTGTTGTAGGAATGCTTTGATGTTTGCTTTTTCTGATGTGTCCAAGGCATGGAAGTAGCTAATCTCATTATAGTTTACAAAATGAATGTTTTTTCTGTGGTCCAGATCAATGGGTGGAATTCTATAGCATACTAAACTTTGTTGTGTAAATATGGTTGTATACACAAGCTTAGATGCTCACTATTGTACATTTCTATTTCCTTGGAAGGTAGAAGGATCATAGTTTGGTGTGATCCCAAAGGAGAAATGGGTGTATTACTAGAGAGTCCTGCCATACAATCACAACATGTTCCTCTCAAGCTGTGTGCTTTCCCACCTCTTCACTCATCTCAACATGCAAGGAACTAGGGCTAGTGGTTTTTTTGGTTTCTTTGTTGATATGTAGAAAGTAGTTTTATTAGTGCTATTTTAGTTGTATTGCTACTAGTCTCTTTACTTTTTGACTATGATGTTTTTATAGGGACTCAGTGATGTTTGGGCTCTTTTATATATTTTGGAGGTTAGTCTCAATGTATGGGTATTGGCTGGTGATGTCTTTTGGACTCCTGGAGTTATATGTTGAATCAATTAGTAATACATAAAATCATTTCACCAAATTTTAAAAAACACTATGTTGATTTAAAGTTGGGTCACGATTAAGAGCTCCATAAAGTGTTGAGGTCTTTCCACCATACGTCACTACTATTCAACCTATTGTGTATTGAAGGTAGATTAAGATTAAGAGTTGTTAAAAACATTTGTTTATAATAGCAATCCTACAACAAAAAATTTGACAATGTGTATAATAATCCTACCTTTAAGAGCTGTTAAGAACATTAGTGTACAACCATCCTACAACAAAAAACAAAGTAACAAAAAGTATTATACATCTATAGTAATTATGGTGCTAGCAGCTCAAGAACTTCATCTTCATTCTCCACCTTTGCCCTTTGCCAAATATAAAGAGCATGTTGCCATGTAACATAGCTACTACACATAGAGAATTTTCTTGCTACATAATGTGTACATGATGTGCACACACGCACACACACATGGACTAAAGTTTGAATATTTGCCCTTTGCCAAATATAAAGAGCATGTTGCCATGTAACATAGCTACTACACATAGAGAATTTTCTTGCTACATAATGTGTACATGATGTGCACACACGCACACACATAAACATTTGACAATGTGTATAATAATCCTACCTTTAAGAGCTGTTAAGAACATTAGTGTTGTACAACCATCCTACAACAAAAAACAAAGTAACAAAAAGTATCATAAATCTATAGTAATTATGGTGCTAGCAGCTCAAGAACTTCATTCTCCACCTTTGCCCTTTGCCAAATATAAAGAGCATGTTGCCATGTAACATAGCTACTATACATAGAGAATTTTCTTGCTACATAATGTGTACATGATGTGCACACATGCACACACACATGGACTGAAGTTTTTTAAAAGAAAAATAATCGTTATTACTAATTCAATTATTTGTTAAATAACTTTTTTTCTTTACATATGGACTTTTTTGACGATTTCTTCTTTCTATTATAATAAATTTCATAGCACTCATGTGTTTGAGTAAGGAGCTATAAATTCCATAGCACTCATGTGTTTAAGGAAGGAGTTATAAATTTAGGAAAGTAGAGGACCCGTTAAGCAATGTCTAAAGAAATCATAAAGTAAGTTTTTATTGAGAAACCATAACAACTTGAATGTTTCAATGGTTATTCAACAATTTAGGAAAGTACAGGACCCATTAAGCAATAACTAAAGAAATCATAAAGTAACTTTTTATTGAGAAAACATAACAACTTGAATGTTTCAATGGTCATCCCTATGATCAACGGTAGATCTCTCTCTCTCTCTCTCTCTCTCTCTCTCTCTCTCTCTCTCTCTCTCTCTCTCTCTCTCTCTCTCTCTCTCTCTCTCTCTCTCTCTCTCTCTCCACTAAGGAAATAAGGAGAGACACCTTGGATTCAACACCTCTAAACTCCATTGAGGCCATGTGCATGGGTCAACAAGCATCTTGACCATTCAGATGCACCTCTTAGTCGTCGCCAAGGTCGGATGTTTTTTCTAGAGATATTCCTACATCATAATCCAATCCTCAAGGCACAATCTATGCAATACCTTCCTTTCCATTTAAGCACATGGTCACCACTATTTTCTCTTCCACCCCACCCCACCCCACCCCCCGCCCGCCCAGCCCGCCCAACCACCCCTAATCTTTCAAACAAGAAACTAATACCCTAGAATTCTAAAAACATACTTGGCAAGCCCAAACACCTCCTAATAAAGAATGGCCACTAGAGTGCCACTTTTGGAGGGAAAATGGAATGGCCGTTAGCCAAAAGTCACTTGGTAGTGGAAAACACATTTTTTTGGCTACCTTTTGATTCAAAAAGCCAGAATTTTTGGTCTCTTGAGAGGTGCCTAGTCCATATGTCGATACATTGGGCCCTTTAAATCATAGTTTCCATTTGAATTTTTGCAAATCAATGTAACTTTTCTTGTTGAAATCCAATGAATGTATTAGGAGCTATGATTTTTTGAAAGAAAAACTCTAGGAGCTTATACCATGATTTACAACTAAAGTGTTACTACTAAAGCTGATACCAATTGATTTTTAGTAAGTTCATATTTCTAAGAATTAAGACAGCTATCCTTGTAGCATTTATAAATTCATATCTAAGCATTAAGATAGCTATCCTCATAGCATTTGTAAAGCTTCTTTGGAGGAGTTTGGGGCAAGAAAACCATACCCCCACCTTCTCTGTTGTGTTGTCCCCATCTTTTCCCATTTCTCCTTTACATGTGTTAAACCATAATTGTACTTAGTTTGTAACTAATTTAAAAACTACCAATATATTAGTTTATTGGTGCAAGACCTTACTACTAGACTAGAGAATGCATATTTGGGATTTGGATATGATTATAAAGAGGAAATGTCCTTTCTAACTCCTCCCTAATGTCTTTTGTATCATTTTTTAATCAAGTTTATGTATCTATCATGTTCTTGTACTTTGTCCTTTTTCTAACTCCTTCTAAGGTTTTTTGTAACATTTTCTTATGAAGTATATGTATCTATCATGTTCTTTTACTTTATCTTATATTTATCTACTTCAAAAGACTTGAATACTTAAATTTTTCATGTGTCCCTACTTCACGCTTATAACTTTAAGCAAAGAGTATATGGGAATGTTCATGCTAGAACTTTGGAAGCCCACATTAAACCAATAATGTTCAATTTATCCCCACTTCATTACAAACAAGCAAGAATACATATGGCAATGTTCGTGTCATGGTTTAGGAAACCCACATAAAACCAATAAATATAGTGCGATATATACCTCATAGTCTTAAAATTTGTTGTATATTCATCCAAAGGCTTCCTCATGCAAATGTTCCTCATAGTCTTAAAATTTGTTGTATATTCATCCAAAGGCTTCCTCATGCAAATGTTCCACATTTCCTATAATGTCAAACTTCAAGAGGTATGTTTTCTTGTTTGAATTTTCCTTGAATTGCCTATAATTGATGGGTTAAATTTTATTAGAAAACTTACTTGTCTATGTGCACTTTAAAGATTTTTTGTTGTCTCTTTTTTGAAGTTGTGCTCCCCATGCTTCATGTTTTTGTTTTTCCTTAAATTCGTATAGTTATAAAGTTTTATATTCTATTTTGCCTGGTGTCATATAATCATAATTCTCCAAGGCATGTGGAACAAATGTAATTTTTGTATATGTTAAGGGCTCTAAGAGAATCACATTCACATAGTTAAGCAATTTCTATGCTCTTGACTATTTGTAGCACATCTTTGGATATTTTACCTTTTAGAAATTTTTATGTACGATTCCTTCATCATCCATGTACTTTACCCAAACCACTACCTATTTGGTTCTTCATCATGCTTAACAACTTAAGAAACATAATGTGTTTCTCAGTTAAGCCTTTCCTGTCTCATGAGTGTAAAGATCAAAGAAACCTTTGTTTATCCACATAACATGTGTGGAATCTCCAAGATCAATTCTATGATGTCCAGGATACACCCCACATGTTCCAACACAATTATTGTGTCCATCAAATGTATTTTTATCGCATGCCTAGCAAGTCCCATTTACTCTACTTGCCATTTTATGTTGATTCCATTTCATGGTGGGTTTATATATACAATGAATGATAAGATTTTTCATGGTTGTCATTAAACACTTGATATCATTATCTTTTATGTGAACAAGCATCTTGGAAATTTTTATTGCAACCTCAATTTTTTTCCAATTCATGAAGCTCACACTATATGCTTTTGGGTTAATAGTAGTGATTGAAGAGTGATTTTTTGTTGACTCCCGAGTTTCTTATGTTTTGTTTTGAGCCTCCTTTTGATGAATATCGAATCTCTTATGTGCTATTTTAACCTCTTTTACAGAAACTATATTTCTAATTCCATTTCCTCTTAACCACTCATTTAGTCTATATTTCAACTTCTTTACTACCTCTTATCCCCAATAACCATTATAAACTACTTTACAATTCATCTTTTGGCCTCTGTTTTTTTTAATTAAAAAATCACTTCAATAACACCCTTCTAGTACCCTCAAAGTGAGTATTCAATAACACCCTTCTAGTACCCTCAAAGTGAGTATTCAATAAATAATATAAAGTCTTCATGTCAATCACATCCACTTTTTTATCACAAGTAGATGATAGTTAGCTATCAAATTCGTCTTATTTATACCATTTTTTTCTTATTTTATACCATTTTTTTGTCTGACAAACCTATGTTATTTTAATGGACATTAAGACTTTCTCTCTCTCTCTCTCTCTCTCTCTCTCTCTCTCTCTCTCTCTCTCTCTCTCTCTCTCTCTATGTTGTTTTGTTGGGATGGATATTAACTCTACTAAAGTATCCTTCTTATAGCTTAAAAATAAAGCCTACAAAATGCTCAATAATACTCTTCTCCATAAGATTCCTTTGTAAATATTCAAAAGCTATATGTATACTTATCGAGAATAATAAAGGTAACCACAACTTTAACCAAAAGTATACTGATGGTCTTAGACTTGGGGAACTAATGCTCTAGGAATAACACTTGTTCTAAGCCACAACACAACTAATGCTACTTAAAAAATACATTTTTCAAGCATGCAGTACCTATGAATCACTCAAGTCTTTCCTATGAGGATCTTAATATGTCTTTACTTTGAACTTTAACATTTCTTCACTATTAAACTATTAACACATGTTCCACAATACTACTCTCTCTCTCTCTCTCTCTCTCTCTCTCTCTCTCTCTCTCTCTCTCTCTCTCTCTCTCTCTCTCTCTCTCTCTCTCTCTCTCTCAACATGTCACTGTGGTCTAAGAAGTGGGAAGTTAAGAAAGAGGGAGAGGTGATTATGAGTAGGATTAAACATATTCATGGTTTAGAGACCAAACCATGCAGAGTGGAACTTTATATTGAACACCTTAGGACATGCCTAAGCCTCACTACCTTAATGGTATAACTACTTCTACACTTAATCTTGGGAAAGACACTTTTGTTTGTATGATGAAATGAAGTTAACAAAATTTTGGAGCCATTGCTATTAAAACCATTTTGTGGCCAAGCACTCAAGGCTAGATTATCTCAAAGTGGGATCTCCCAAGAGAAGCAAAAACAATTGACAACAAGACTTTATGACACTTTTCTTGTGTTGGCAAAACCTTCATTGTGAAGGCATTGCATGAGGGTTTGTTGTGAAGTGGATTTCTCACCCTCTACATGAAAAACAGGTGTTCATGTGTTGCAAACAAAAACATGAGATCAATTGCATAAATATATTATCAATAGGTTCTAACCAAAGTGAAAAAGAGGAAAATAATAACAAGGTTAGTGCAAGGAACGGAAGAAGTGGAAACTATGATAATATTGGATGGATTCTTTGAAATAGTTGTGAAATTAGAAGACGATTTGTGCTACAATGAAAAAAAATACATAATGAGTTAGATTCCTCATCATCCATGCAAAGTGGCAAGAATCATGTTTAATGATAGGATAAAAGTCCCAAGATGTGACTCATCATCCATGCAAAGTGGCAAGAATCATGTTTAATGATAGGATAAAAGTCCCAAGATGTGACTCAGCTAAGGTCACTATCTGGGGGGGATCACTAAAAAAATGTACCATATTACAAGTTTGATAAGAGACTTATTTTAAATAAGGCCATTTATAGATTTACATTTATAGTTGAAATGATATACATATTCCCAAAAACTATGTATGCATACCTATTTTGTAGTAATTGTATTACAAAATGAATGCCCCTAGTCAAGGACTAGAAAATTCTATAAACTAATCTGTAACAAAGTCGGAATCACGAAATCCAAAATTAAAGGCATTGGTGTGCAAAGGAAAAAAATGCAAACCCTTCTTTGAGCGGATGAGAAAAACTCATAAGGCACGTATCCAAACCCTATTTGGAACCTATTCCTATATTGGGCCTCATTTTTGTCACAAAAATGGACCAAAGAAAGTTGTTGAAGGTAGAAAGAGCATGTAGACAAGATGAACAAGGTGAGATAACACTTTTAAAAGCAAGGCCAACTTGGCATCAAATTCAATATATCAAGTAAGAAAATCATGCATGTGCATGTGTATTTAGAATGTAAATAGGTAACCAACCACACATGACTTTGTGGTGCTCCATTTGCGGGAGAAGTATATTGCAAAATGCATGCCCCCACTCAAGGACTAGAAAATTCTATAAACTAATATGTAATAAACCATGAATCACAAAATCAAAAATTACATTTATTGAGTTACAAGGAAAGCATTGGTGTGCAAAGGCAAAAAATGCAAACCCTTCTTTTAGCCAATGAGAAAAACCCACAAGGCATGTACTCAAACCCTCTTTAGGAACCCATTCATCTATTGGGCCTCATTTTTGTCACAAAAAATGGACCAAAGGAAGTTGTTTGAAGGTAGAAAGAGCATGTAGACAAGATGAACAAGGTGAGATAACACCTTTAAAAGCAAGGTCAACTCGGCATCAAATTCAGGATCAAATAAGAAAAGCATACATGTTCATGTATTTAGAATGTAAGTAGGTATGTTGGAACCCCAAAAAGGGTCAATATTTATAGTAAATAAGGCCAATGGCTAACACTTAAAAACGAGCAAAAGGAGACCCTCCTTCCTATTTTGGGGTGATCACATGAATTTGCAAGGAGAATGAGTGGAAGCTTTTGCCCTTGTTATTTCTTGCATGATTTTTTGTTTTATATTGGATTAGTGAGCCGTGAATGAAAGGAAATATCATTCTATTTTTGCTTTTGAATACATTCTAAATTAGGGGGTGTGTTTAGTTGTGTGACTAGGGAAGGGCTAAACCATAGTATCATTCTATTTGTGCTTTTGAATACATTCTGAGTTAGCCAAACAAATGGATTAGAGTGCCAAAAATGCAAGTGTCAATGGGCCAAAGAGGAGAAAAAACAATGAGCTAGCTCAAAGGATGCAAATTCATGTGCTTATGGGTCTGGGACACACAAGAGTGATGCACATGCCATTAGGGTAAATATAAGAGTGATGACATGCCATTAGGGTAAATATAAGAGTGATGACCAATTCAAAAACAACCTTGCTCTTATGTAAAAATGCTCAAGAAACTTTGATTTTAGCAATGGATATTGCAAAGTTGGAATATCTTCATCATGTGATCTATCAAGGAACAAATTTAGGCCACATATTTTTATGTGAATCAATACTTCTATGCCCAATCCACCATTACAAGTCACCTAGTCAGGTTGTGGAATGAGTGAGTGTCCATATATGAAGTCCTCATTCCTAAAGAGATAAAAAAATAGGGGGTTTAGTGATGTGCACAAACAACTGTTCATCTTGGCATATGTACCTCCATCAATGCACTTGATGCTATCCTCATTTTGCTATTCTATTCTAAAGGTGAGAAGGGGGGTTTAGTGATGTGCACAAACAGTTGTTCATCTTGGCATATGCACCTCCATCAATGCACGTAATGCTATCCTCATTTCCCTATTCTATTCTAAAGCCGGTGATTTGCTATTGCTAAATTTTCTTTGTTTGTTTTCAATTTCGAATTCATAGATCTATAGCTTCATCATTGCTCATTGTCATGTGCATCCTTCAATTGTGTTATGAATGTGGGCTACTAAAAAATACTTACTAAGAGAAAATTTGAAGCAAGTATGGTTAAGAGGGATCAAATGGGAAGGTAATGAAGTGCTATACAAAAAGAAGTGAAGATATGATTAATCTCAAGCCATGCTACCAAGAAGCACATCTCCATTTTTTAACATGATTAAGTGGAAGGATACTTTACTTTAGCAAATATGGGCAAGAAGGTGTCAAAGGTGAAGACAAAAAGAAGTAAAGATATGATTAATCTCAATCCATGCTACTAGGAAGCGTGTACCCCCACATTTTCACATGATTAAGTGGAAGGATACTTTATTTTAGCACTTCCTTAGTGTGGTCAAGAGGCCATTTGTCAAGTATTTTATGATTGTTAGTGTAAGCATGACTGGTGGAGAGCTTTGTGTATTTAGAAGGAAGGTAAAAATTGAATAGCTTAGTGCTTAAGAAACAACATAAGATAGAACGAACCTGCAAAAGAGGTGAAAACATAACAAAAAGATTCCATCTTTGATATCATTGACTCTACCATAAAAAGTGTAATATTTTTTCTATCAAGCCTAGATATATATGCCTTTAAGGTCAAAAAACCAACTTTGCAATGTTAGGCACCATACTTTTTGAAGATAATTGCTTTCAAACTAATGAAAGTCTTTAGTTCTTTGAGCGTGTAGATAATATAAGCATTTTATATCTACACGCATGATGAATTTGACTCATACTTAGAAGTCAAGTTAATGTATATTGCTAGGCACGTGTTCATAAAAAAAACTTGATAAAAACAATAATCAAGAAATAGTTTAGGTTTGTGTGACTATGAATCATAGAGTTTGGCAAGAGATTCTACATGTGTCACGCGGATAAATAAGTATCTTTGAATTCTTGACACTTAAGCTAAAGAAGCTATAAAATAGAATATACATGATTGAATAAAGGGTGTTTTTCTAGGTTGTTAAGCACAAGTGCTTGGGAAAAGAACGTGAATGATGAAGGCATTATAAGTAAACATGTGTAATTCTTTAAGGGTGATAATAACTCGAAAGTATGATGGATATTCTGAGATGAGATGAACTACACTTAATGATGGAGAGTAGCTTAAAGATAAACTATAAAGATTCCACACAAACTTGAAAGTGATTCTCTTGGAGCCCTTGATCTACATGAGATTACCTTTCCACATGTTATTTTATGAAAAGCTTACATCGTACAAAGTAGATAATCTAATCTTTGTGAAGGAGTCTTTTAGAAGTGTGGTAGGAAAAAAAACAACAAAGAACTCCGAACATTGTTGATAATAGGTGTCATCATGTGTGAGAGGATAACCTTAACAAAGTGTAAAAACAAATCACAGGCAAATAGAGCACACATAAATGAGCAAAAGGAGTCTTTTAGAAGTGTGGTAGCAAAAAAGACAACAAAGAACTCTAAACATTGTTGAAAATAGGTGTCATTATGAGGATAACTCTAACAAACTGTAAAAACAAAACATAGGCAGATAGACTACACATAAATGAGCAAAAGTGATATTTTGAGATGGCCTTTAAGTTAGCCATCATAACAATCTAAGTCAAATTTGAAGAAGAAAAATAAAGTTGACCCCCATGGAGTTCAAGGGTGTAAGGAGATGTAGAGCTTCCCCATGAGGGAGCTGTGGAGAAATCATGATATTAAACCTGTACAGACATGATCACTCCTATAAAAACCACAGATTTCACGGTGCCGATGTTAGAGAGGGAGGTTGGATGTGTGCTTTAAAAACCTTAACATGAACATTGTGGAGGTTGGATGTGTGCTTTAAAAACCTTAACATGTGCATTGAGAAGGATTGAAGATGTCTTTTCGTTTGGGGAAGTGAATGCAAGTGAGGCTCCAAAGCAAAGTAAGTGAAAAAAAGGGTTCCTAGCTAGTGTCTAAGACAAGCACAGGATGTGTTTTGTGTTGTGAAAAAAGGCGCACCCAACTCCCTTTCAACGTCATATATTTTGCCCACCACCTTTAGCTTGTTAAGCTCTGTATCCTGTCCTGGGCAATTGTATAAATTCCAATCGGCTGGAATCATTCCAAGCATTACAAGCCTTTCAATCAGCCTAGCAAGTAATCCCTCAACAACCCAATACACACACACACACACACCCTCCCCAAAACACACAGTATACACACACACACACACCCCCTTCTTTCCTTCTCTTCTCTTCTCTTTTTGAAGTTTTATTCTAACAATTAATTAAGGGTTTTCTTCTTGTTACTCCTGTACTCAGTATATGATAAATTGAAGACATGTTCTCTTCCTTATACTAATTAGGGTGAATACATCCCATCCCCCCTCCCCCCCTTCTTTCTTTTTCCCCTCCTGTAATTGGTTGATGTTTTGTTTGTACCCAGGTTTAACCCTGATGGCGGCTCTTAAGAGTAATGGTGGAGAAGAGCCCATTTCTACTGGCAAACCCCTCATCAGAGCTTTTGATAGGAAAGCCAGGGGCTATCTCAAGGCATTCCAAAGAAGCATCAGCTCCTCAGCTCTTGATAGGTTTGGAAAAAAGAAAAAAGAAGAAGAAAAAAAAGATGCCCATATCCTCATTTTTTTTTTGTATATTTGGAAAAGAGAGAGAGAGCATCACACCAGAAGGGCACAGCACATGACACCCTCTTTGTGGACATATAATAAGAAACTTCATTCTTGCATTTTGAGGGTCACTCGCTAATCATATGATTGCTTAATGTAATCATATGACTGCTTCATGATTAATGTAATCACAAGATAAATCTTTTGGCAAAAAATTCAAGTCTTTCTTTTGGTAATTTACTTGGTTTTCTATAAGCAGTGAGAACTAATGCTAATTAGGAAACCAAGAAAAACAACAATATGGGAATGCATACTGGTGGAGCCTCATTTTGCCTCCTCTTTGCCCCTTGCTAGGCTCTTATAAAAGGGCTAATGCAATATTTCTTTCCTTATTGCCTTCCTTTTTGGCTGTGTAGGAATTCTTTGATGCTGTCTGAAGAAGATCCATCAGCAATGACCATTGAATTTCTCCGAGCACGCTTGCAATCGCAGCGTGCTGATTACAGGGCCGAAAAACAGAGAGCACAAGTGCTGGCTAAAAAGGTCAGTCTGCTCTCTTATTGATTTGTATGTGTGTGAGTATATCTCAATCATGGAACATGTTAGGAAAAGGCTAGGAAAGCTATCAATGCATTGACAGAAGGTGACTTGCTTCAGGTACTGGAGCTTGAACATAAACTGAGCATTGAAGTCCAGCTGCGGAAAAGGGCTGAATATGGAACTGTAGATGCATTTACTAGGCATGATAGTGAGTCTATTGTGCCTCATCACCCTTGCGGGGTATATGCATCAAGTGTAGAGCATCAAGAACAAGGCTATGTTGATTCTAGATCCAAACAACTGAGCTCAAGTTCTGCTGGGGATTCTGATGGGCTTGGGAATGATACTTACACTGATGGAGATGAACAGGCTCACTTCACAGTGCCCCCTTCTTGGCAAAGTTGTGGCCATTATGGATGTCCCAGATGCTTAAATAATAGGAAAAAAGGGCTGTGCCAGAGCCCAAAGCACCTCTGCCATGGGCTCCCTTCTAGATGCTCTCACAAAAAGGAGGATGAGGCTTTCTCAGCAGATAAAGACTCCCATGAAAGCAAATCAATGGGGATACAGGTTCACAAAAGAACGAGGTTTGGATCTTGAGCCATTTCTTGCAGTATTTTGTATATTATCAAGCTGACATGGGGTTTTCCCCACTGTAATGGATATGCCTGTACGTAGGTTTTCTGTCTGCACCTATTTTTATGCATCAATGTTACGCGAGGAATACTAACTTATCTTAGCTTCCTCACACAAATTATAACATCCGTTTAGACCAAAATTGGCCAATGAGTATACAAAATGGGAATGCTTCTAGCATCTCCAGTTCATTGAGACTACAATACTCCAATGGAATGGAATGAGGATACATGCAGCATGCACAAGAAGTTATTGTGACTACACTAGCATCTCCATTTAATCGAGACTACACTAGTCCAATGTGCATGGAATGGGGATACATGCAGCATGCACAAGTAGTTATTGTAGCAAGGAAATTAAATGAGAGAGATATTCATAATGCATGTGATATATGAACTCTAAGATATCATGGCTTGTGCATAAGTTGCTTTCCAGAGTTAGAAAATGCTCTCTAACATCCTGGATGAGATCATGTCAAGATTGACCATGTTCTATGAAGGTAGAGCTGCCTATTGGAAATCAATGTGCCTCAGCCCTCCCTCATGTATATTTGTTCGGGATGGGGCTAGCTCATGTTTGTAAGGCCCCCTTTTCAAGGATTGCCCAAGTCGAGCAGCTAGATGCCCGGTATCATGGTTCAAAGATCTCTACACATCTGATGGCAAGAGAGAACAGAAGACATGACGATTAAGAATTGGATGTAGCACCGAGGTTGTTGACCTCACTGGAACATTGCTGGGGAGCAGGGGGAGGGGAGTCTGACTGGGCTGCAAACGGGCAGCTATTTGGCTTGTCACGTCTCACATGGGGTCACACTAGGCCAGGATGAAAAAAGTGCCTTTTGCTGCATAAATCTAATCTACTCTATTGTGCATCTAAGCTTCTTTCGTCGAAAGATCCTGTCTATGTGTGTGCTGTGTGGTTACACCATGTAGTCATTTGTTGCATGGTATCTGATGAAAAATAGGTAGAGGGAGAGGAGACACACACACAAGAGCAAACCCTAATGTGTATTGCAAACCCTAACCATGGAAGGAAGCCATCTCCCTTCTTACACAATGCATAAAGCCATAATCCATAATACACAACACACACACTGTGTTGTGTCCACACACAGCTAACCCTAGCTAATGTCCACACACTATGACCAGCTGGACGCGGTCATTTATGTCTCACACATGCTGCTACCTAACATGCCAGCACATAGTGCAGTTGGCACAAGCTGACATCGAGCTTGAATCTCAACAGCCCCTCTCAAGCTCATGATGTACTGCCATAGATGAAGATGTAGATGAGCTTGGGCTATCAAAGCTCTCAACACTCCCCCTCAAGCTCATCCCACGTACTCCCAACATAGTACGGAAGTACTCAAACTTCTCCCTGCTAAGTGGCTTTGTAAAGATGTCGGCCACCTGCGCTTCAGTCTTCACATATTGCAAATCCACTGTACCATCCAGCACTTTCTCTCTGACAAACTGATAGTGGACCTCTATGTGTTTGGTCCGCGTACGAAAAACTGGATTCTTGGTCAACTGTATGCTGCTCATGTTGTCACAATGAATGACAACCTTGCCATCAATAGGCTCACCCAAATCAGCCAAGAGACTCTTTAACCATACTCCTTCACATGTAGCAATGGTTGCATCCCTGTATTCAGCCTCTGTACTAGATAAAGCAACAGTAGGTTGCTTCTTGCTACTCCAACTCACCACTGCACTTCCAAATGTAAAGGCATAACCACTAGTAGATCTCGTCATACGAGCTACCTGCCCAATCTGCATCTGTGTAGCCATGTATATCCAAGCCTTTACCATGCTCATAAAGAAGACCATAATGTGCAGTGGTCTTTACATATCGCATAATGCGTCTCACTGCATCCAAATGAGGTTTTCTGGGGCTCTGCATAAATTGGCTTACTAGCCCCTCAGCATAACTGAGATCCGGGCGTGTGATAGTCATGTAAATAAGACTACCAACCATCTTTCTATACATAGATGGATCATCCAACTCTTCACCAAAATCAGTCTGTAACTTCACATTCTGCTCCAAAGGTGTACTCATTGGCTTACACCCTGTCATCCCATATTTTGCCAACATATCCAATGCATATTGGCATTGCACTAACCATGTACCTGCATGGTCTTTGATCACTTCAATCCCAAGAAAATATCTCAATTCACCCAAGTCTTTCATGTCAAATTGCCCACTCAATGCCTTCTTGACATGCATAATATCTGTAGCATGATCTCCTGTGACAATCAAGTCATCCACATAGGTGACAAGTAAGACAATCCCATGATCTGTTTTCTTCACATAAAGTGAAGAATCTGCTGAAGAAACCTGAAATCCAAGGGAGATAAGATATCGGCTTATCTTATCACTCCAAGCACGAGGTGCTTTCTTCAAACCATATAATGCTTTCTTTAATCTGCATACATGAGTGGGATACCTTGGGTGTACATATCCTTCTGGCTGTGCCATATAAACTTCCTCTTGTAGATCACCATTTAGAAATGCATTTTTCACATCCATTTGATGCATTTCCCAACCATTTGCTGCAGCCATAGCAATGACTGCTCTCACTGTTCCCATCTTTGCAACTGGACTAAATGTTTCATCATAGTCCAAGCCTTGGGTTTGTGCATAACCCTTAGCTACCAATCTCGCTTTATGGCATTCAATGGAGCCATCTGACTTGCATTTCACCTTGTAAACCCATTTGCAACCAATAACATTTTTGTCTTGTGTAAAGCAACCAAATTCCATGTTTCATTATGAACCAATGTGTCCATCTCAACATCCATTGCCTTCTCCCATACATGCTTCCCAATAGCTTCTGTATAGCATGTAGGTTCCACATGCTTCACCAAAGAGGTCATATATGCGTAGTGCATAGCAAAATCACGATATGTCCGTGTCAACTGGATACCTGACCCTTTGGGATCTTCGCAATGCATGCGGATCACTCTGAACACCTGTCACTCTAGCATGTGGAGGCACATATCTATCCTGCCTTCTTGCACCAGGTGTGCGTAAAACTGGTATGCCAAGTTCCTCATCCAAACTCTCTGAACTTGACGACTCATAACCTGTAATGCCAATTCCTTCAACCTTCTTTTTCCCTTTATCCACAGCACTACTCCCAGTGCTCACACTCTCATGTCTCAAGCGTCCTGACCATGGACGTATAGTGCTACTCTCAGACTCTGCTGGCCCAGACATAGAAATAGAACTTGCTTGTGGCAAGTTCACATGCACATCAGCATCAAGGGAATCAATGACACCCTCATCCTTTGCTTTGTACCAACTAGCAAGTTCATCAAACACCACATCTCGTGAGATAACCACTTGCCTAGTTTGTGGATTGTAACATTTATATGCCTTGCGATCCTGTGTATATCCAACAAACACACTTTTCTGCCTTAGGATCCAACTTCCTCCTTCTCTCATCAGGCACATGTACATAAGCTATGCAACCAAACACTTTGAGGTGTCCAATGTCTGGTCTAAAACCTGTAAGTCGCATCTCTGGCGTACTTCCATGTATGGCTGTTGACTCTATTCTTTCTCTCAGCAACACCATTTTGCTGAGGTGTGTACCCTGCAAGTTAATTGCCTTCTTATGCCATGCTTTCTCAAGAAATGCTCAAAAGCTTGTGAGGTGTATTCACCACCTCCATCTGTCCTCAAACATTTTATTCAAGAGCCATATTGCTTCTCTGCAAAAGCTTTGAAGTCCATAAACTTTCCCAACACTTCACTTTTCTCTCTGAGAAAGTAAATCCTAGTCATTCTGCTGAAATCATCAATGAATGACACATAATATAAGCTGCCTTTAATGGATGGGTTTTGTGCAGGACCCCATACATCGCTATGAACTATTTCAAGTGGCCTGCTACTCATGTTGCCTTCTCTAGGGAATGGCAACCTTGCCTGCTTTCCAAACTGACAGGCATCACAAACATGCATATTCCCATCATACTTGAATCTAGGCAGCCCACTAACAATGCCTCTTGCCTGCATGTTCTTTAACCTTTGTATGTTCACATGTCCAATCCTTTTATGCCACATGTCAATGTCTTGTACCACATTTCGGCTTTTAGAGAACATGGCTGATTTCAACTCAGGAATCCCAGCATCCAACTTAAATAACATGCCTTCTTTCTTGCCTTTGGCAATGACTCTACATCCATTTTTGAAATCCTCAACGAAGCAACCATGCTCGTTGAAACGAACCTGTAAACCCTGTTCCACCATTTGACCAACTGAGGCCAAACTTTTTGTAATAGAAGGCACATACAAGATATCTGCCATAGACTTTGTTTCACCATTGTGCATAACCAATGGTACACTTCCAACATGTGTGATAGCATGTTGGGTATCATCTCCTGTCTCCACATAGCCTTTCACATCCATAGGCTTCATATGTTCAAACCATTCGCCATGACAAGTCATATGGTTTGATGCTTCAGAGTCCATATACCAAGTGTCATCATTTTCACCATTCGACATCATAGATCCCACAACATGTTTCATGGCTAACAAGTGATTTGCACTGCCATCATTACTGCTTGATGCATAATTTCCACCATGTTGTGCATAATGTCCACCATGTTGTGCTCTATCCCCTCTCAAATCATTTTGTTTGCGGAAACAATCACGTGCCATATGACCAAATTTTCCACAGTAATGGCATTCCACATTTTGCATAGATGTTTGTTGGCCTTGCCAACGTCCTCTACCACGAGGATTACCTATGCCTCTCTGAGGTGTATATCCACGACCACCTCTAGCACCATATGTAGGCTGAAAATTCTATTGTGGTGACCTGTCCTGCCATCCATGACCATTACCACGGCCACGTGATGCAAATCTTCCCCTGCCTCTAAATCCCCTTTGTGAATAGAAAGCTTGATTTCTGCCATTATCATCATGGCTAGTAGATGCATCATGAAAAGAGTCACTGAGTTTGATTTCCTCAACAAGCAAGAGTGAAACCAACTCATCAAAGTCTGGTAAACCTGTACTCCGAACCGAGATGGATGTATCAAAAGACTTATACTCCTTGCCAAGACCACGCAAGGTAATGTCTACCAAATCATCATCAGGCATGGGGGCATTGATTGTTGCCAATGCATCTGCATACTTCTTTATCTCTTGTACATAATCATAGATGCTCCTTCCTTTCCGTTTCACATTATGAATTTGTTGTCTCAACTGAGACTTGCGAGCACTAGTGTCTGTATCAAACAGCTTTACCAATGTATCCCATGCATCCTTGGGATTCTCAGCATCATGTATATGTATGAGTATAGCATCCGAGATACATATAGACAGGTAATGCAAAACTTTGTATGCTCTTTCTGACCATTGCTTATGAGCTATAACCTGTTGCTGTGTAGGTTGTCGGGGTAGTTCCGGCTCTGGCTCCGCACCTGTAATAAGATTCCAAAAACCTTTTCCCTTCAGAAAGCTTTTGATCCTGTACTTCCATGCCTGGAAGTTCTTCCTATCCAATTTTTCACCCACAATTTGTACTGGGTTGTCTGACATATTTGCTCAATGCAAATGTACCTTCCGCACATGTCCAAATCTGTAAACGAGCCTTCCTCAGCTCAACCACACTCTAATGAGTGTTCCAGATACTCCAAAGTAGTCAACAAACTTCACTTTTGATGTAGAAAATCAAACTGATTGCATCCAAAATGAACTGGCATACACAGTCCAAGGTACCCTGTTTTGTCGCGCTTTCCAAGGCTCCAAATTGCAATGTAGTGGTTCAATCAAGTGCGGATAACTTGCATTGACACCTAAACAAGCTCAATGTTGCATATCAACACCAACCAAGGTGCGTACATACCAATTTTGTCAAATCCCCTTCTCTGTTTTGAGAAAAACCAGAAAAACCAGTAAAAACCAGTAGTAGAATTGCTCTAATTTCTTCAATGCTTGTCCAAATTGAGAGACCAGGCATTCATTAGCTTAGCAATGATGTCCACTAACTCCATGTAAAAGGAATTAGACCAATTGTTTAAGATGAGAGAGTAATTAACCGATTAATCACACTCTGTTTCACTAATCACAGTAGACAGCCTGTTTAATCAGCTCATTTCCAGCTCCATAATTTATAATTGCTCCAACCAATCATATAGCAACCTTCTCACTTGTGTGAATCACAAATTTGCTGTTACATTCCCGTAACGCCGCTACGGGCATTACCACAAGAGGGGACGGTCTCTGGCTCACCACCCAGCCATAGAGGAAGAATGAGGATTGCCCCTCATCCCCCAAGCTATATAGTGTGTGGCCTGCCGTCCACACTAGCCTGGCCGCCCATGACTCCGCATGGGCATCCTCTCCCACTGAACCCCGGACATAGCCATCCGGTCTGCCGTCGGTCACCACAGGCGTTACAGCCTACGTGACATTACCCCCCCCTTAAGAAGAGTTTTCGTCCTCGAAAACAAACTGGGGAAACCTTTTGGAAATTGCACTACGGCATTCCCAGGTAGCTACCTCCTCATCCCTATCTATCCATTTAACAAGTACCTCTTGGTACACGTTATGGCGGGTTTGTGTGTCTCGATACCTATAGAATCTTTTCAGATTCATGTGGTATCTTTGGTGGCACTATCAAGTCCACCAAAATCTCTAGAGAAACTGCGTTCTCTAACCCGTGAACTGATTTCTTCAGTTTACTGACATGGAAGACAAGATGAACTTGAGAACTCTCCGGTAACTCAAGTTTGTAGGCTACGTCCCCAATCTTCTTAAGGACCTTGAAAGGACCGCAATATCTAGGAGAAAGTTTATCACACTTTCCCGTTTGCATGGTTGCTGACTGCGCAGGAACCTTTAAAAATACAAAGTCACCTTCTGCAAAGGTCACTTGTCTGCGTCCTTTATCGGCAAATGTGTTAGCGCGATCCTGTGCGCTACGAATGCTCTCACGTGCAGCTTTGAGCATATCATTCATATCTTCAAGGGAATCCTTGACAGATTGAATCTTCTCCTTTTCTAGGCCTACAGCCATCGGAGATCTCGACTGGAATCCATACATTAACATGAATGGTGTAAATCCAGTCGCTGAGTGTTTGGAGCTGTTATAGGCAAACTCCAATAAGGGCAAGTACTCTTCCCAATTAGATTGCTTCTTACTGACATAAGAACGCAACATATCCTCGAGTATTTGGTTAACCCTTTCTGTTTGACCATCAGACTCCGGATGATCGACCGTACTCATACTCAGAGTAGCATCCAACTTTTTGAAGATTTCCCTCCAAAAATGACTGTTGAACTTTCTATCTCTATCTGACACTATATCTGCGGGCAGGCCATATAGCTTGTAGAGATGTTCAATAAAGAGTTTTGCCAACTCTGGTGTTTTTACAGTTTTCTTCGTGGTAATAAACTTTGCCAGTTTAGTTGTCCACTACTACCCACACCGAGTCATTCATTCGACTCGTCTTGGGTAAACCGGTAATGAAATCCATGGAAATGTTTCCCATTTCCCTTGAGGAATCTCCAGTAGTCCTCCAACCTTAAGACGTTCATGATTATTGACCTGGCACTTACTGCATTTCAGCATATAAGTCTGGACGTTCTTAAACAAACTAGGCCAATAAAACTGTCTTTTTACTAGTGCATAGGTGTTCTGAATCCCAGGGTGACCCGCACTTGGACTATCAAAACTATACCCCCGAAGACTTGGCTAGCCTCTCCGAACTAACTCTCGCTTCGCTACCCGTCGCATCTACGGCCAGTCTCTCCGAACTAGCATTACGTGTCGGCGAGGAAGGTGGGCGTGGCTGTGACAAAGTGCGTACGCGTACAGCACGCTAGACCTCTGTAAAGACAGGATCATGCTCACACAAGCCATGATTTGGTATTTCAACCAAAACCTTAAGGTAAATTTCATGCCTTAATTTTGCATCATGTCATTAGCACAGAAGCTAATGTACTGGAGAGCACTCTAGTAGCGCAATCTTAGACCATGCTACTAGATATTTGTAGACTACGCTACCATGCTGCATCACCAACTTGTTAAAACTTCTCCTTGGAAAGCTCTACGGCCATAGGAGAAATAAACTAGAGCCAATCTAATCATGCATCACAAGGATTAGTTCCAAAGTTGAGAGATACTTCGCTCAGAGTAACATCTTTGCACAAGCATATGCTCTAGAATCTTTTTGAGTTTCTAACTACCATCAATCTATGGATGGTTAAACTCCACTCTAACTCAGAGTAAATGTAAGTTTTTGAAGATTTCCCTTCAAATATAACAATCAAACTTCCTATCTCTTATGCCATTCTATATATGTGAGCAGACCATATAGTATGTGGAGATGTTTGATAAAGATTCTTGCACCACTACGGGTGTCTGGAGTTACATCCAATCACTTACAACTCTTTTTTGCTATTACCAGACACATCCCTTCAAGTATTGTCTGGACTCACACAACTATTCCAGTTTATGTGATATTTGAGAGTATCCCTTAAGAAAGGTTTTTGTTCTCAAAAACTTTATTCCTAAGCGGACTACGCGCTAGTGTCATAGGTTCAAGAACAAATCTAGACCATGTTTAATATCATATGTTATATTCTTGAGTCCTTCCAAGAAACTTTTAAACATCTTGCAACGAAGATGTGGTATAGTGTCTACGCACATATGGTGGTACTATTGATAAACTGTTTTGCAACAGATCAGTGGTTTCACACTTGTAACAAAGTGCTTCATTGTTGCATATTATTATCCTTCATAAGTGGTTACACACTTATGAATTATTTGGGTGGGTTGTACCATCTATCAAGAAAAATTCCAAACTACTAATAACCACATTATCCATCCACAGATAATGACCGAGCTTGCTGCGAAGCCATAGGTTGCTAGATAATTGATGGTAATTACACAAGCCCAATGTCTCATTACATCATACATTCAATATAAATGCAAACATCACAGTACTTCGTGAAAATGAACTTAGGAATTTCATCCTATCCCTGTTCGGTGTTGGTATGAAGTATAACTACGAGAACATTATTTGCTGCCTCCTCATTATAGCGGCAAAGCTACCTACCCATCACAGGTGGCAATCTCTACCAAGCTATAACCAATGACAAGCAAATAAACGAGTACTCTTGTAAGAACTTCATAACCATATCTCACACCAAACTCATAATCACTACGGATTAAATGCCAGGGCTTGCAAAATTGAATGTTATCTGATAGGTAGAGGGGATCATCAAACTACGAATGACCTTGACAACTCATTAGGACTAGTGATGTGTAACTTTTAAGTTACTCCCTTTCCTTGCTTATTCATACCATCGAACAAATCGGTCCCTCGATTTGAGCAACGTTAACATATTATGAGTACCTCGATACTCATGGATTGTGGTTCGGTAATTTAAAATGTTGATCGAGAGTATCTTTCACTCGAGGATCTTAATTTTATTAGCAGCTATGTATTAGTAGTGAGTAACTATGTACCCACTATCATCACACTAGTGAGTAACTACGTACCCACTATCATCACACTAGTAGCTCCATACTAGTCTGTGAGTAACTCCGTACCCAATGGCGTACCTCCCCCGAGTGGGAGTACCATATACAGCCATCTATAACAAGATGCTTAAGTCACTTGCTGCTAAGAAGTGACTACACAAATTGACCCCTCCATTGCACATTGCAGTACAATCTCTGGTATTACAACACGAATTTTCGGACGTCCTTATCATAGAGGTCAACTTAAAAACTAGTGCATAGGTCTTGTGGAGTCTCGGCTGACCTAACCACACCACTGGTGACTTCCTATAAAAAATTTGGCGCCGAAGTCACCACCTATGTACTTTAACTCCGTAAAGTACATGGTCTTCATCTATCATTTATGGAAAGTTGTAAAACATTCCTGCGATGGATTTTTATCACCCTAAAATTATTGTGCACTATTTTAGTGTGAAGAGCTTTTTTTTTTTTTTTTCTGGGTACCATGGTTCACCCCAAGCTCATCTTTTGCTAAATTCTCCGATTTAACAAAAGGTATGTCTGCCTCCGAACACTCCGGTTCAGCCCCAGACTTTGAGTTTACTTCTTAACACTGCGGTTAAGTCAAAACTCACCAGATACAGTAGGATTTACCACTAAGCTCTCCGGCTTAGCCTTCTATCCTAACTCAGCCCGAGTTTATGTACACTTTAATGTCGGATCCGATACTAACAACAATCAGGCTCATCTGGAGTGAGATACTACTCGCTATTGCCATGTAAAACCTTATTAAATCCATGGAATGCTCCACTCATTCCCAAGGGGTCATACGACTTATAGGGTTTACACGCACATGAACTTTGTAAGCAAAATAGCCGGTCATGCAATATTACAATTGCTTATGTAGGAAAGTAATATATTTCCCAAATTCATATGGTAGCATTTAAAATGTGATCACAATTGCACACTTATGTTGAACATAGGCAAGACTACACTTGCAAAATGCTATAGGGCGTCCCCCATGCATGAAACTGTCCAACCAAACTAGTCTGACGGCTAACCTCTAGATTTAGATCACTCCGGAACTAAATCACTCTGTTAGCACTAGTACACCATCATGGTCTTGCTACCTAGAGCTTCTCCGAACTCTGTAACTGGGTTTTATCCCAACTTATGGCTATATTTGTAATTGTCAAAGTTCAAATTTTATCTTGCACACTTTATCACTACGGACAAGTGTACATACAGACCTGCCAAAGAGTCAAGTTACATTCACAAGCCTTGGCGTCCCATTCCACCAAGACTACAATTGATTCCGTGAGAATTGATGTCCCATACCATCAAATTACCACCAAACCAATTGATGTGACATATAAAAAGGCTCTTTCCCCCCTCGAAAGATCACCACAAACTCTCGAGCAGTGGGATGTCAACGCATGGCAATAAAAAGAAGAGAAAACCATGCTAGTAGAACAGTTCTCTTCGATTTAATTGTACAAGGGCATTGAGCATTACATCTCAAGACTATACCCCTTCAGATTTGTTTGTCTAGCAAAACTTTAACTCTAGCAAGACGACGCTCGCAAAAGTGGAAATTGAAATCTGGCGAGGCTACGCTCCCAGAGTCGAACACTAGTCATGTCTAGAGAGTACGTTGCTAATGGGGTCATGTGATCAAGGCTACTAGCAGGTAATCGACAAACGCGACCTCAATCCCAGCTATCTTAAATGCCATTGACCAATTTTAGAAGTCATGACCATGGCAAGACTGCGCTTGCAAAAGTGTCTCTACGGACTACATTTGTTCGTCACAATGGACCACATCCAAGTAGACATTTTTCATTGGGTTTAAGCACATTGGAGCCACGAACTTCTTCTTGTGGACTTTCAACAAGAACAATGTGTCTGATGTGCTCTCATATTACTTTGTGGTAAACCACATGGTTAAACCACTAACAGAGAGAATTTATATCATGTATTTATGTATTAACAACGAATACTTCTCGAACTACGCGAGAACATTACCATCGATTTCCCTCTTGCCACTTTAAAAAATTCTAGTGCACTACGGCACAATGTGGGTATGAGTGCACTTACTACGTGACACCAACATGTGCACGCCATGACATGACGTGTGTGCAAGACTATCAATGGTTCAGCAGACATGGGCACGCTACGGCACCCTTAGACGTACGTTACCGCACGAGCAAGTGCGTTATGCCACAAATGGCCAGGGTGCACTACGGCACGACTGTGCCACACTTTTCCAAAGATATAACTCCAAGTGGGGGGTTAGTGTGCTACGGCACATATATTCGTCTACTACACCATGAATGCAAAGCATGTGCACTACGGCACGAATCATTTCGAGGTGCTACGGTCATAGACGTGTTCACTAGGCACAACGGCCATAGAACGGTTTTGTCTCGAAGGACTTGGCACTACGGCCGTGGGATTTGTCTCTCTCTTAGCACGCGGCGCTACGGCCGTGTGCGGTGGGTCTCTCTCGTGGAAAACAGGCACTACGGCCACACGGCACAACGGCTGTGTTGGGCTTGTTTGCGTGGGGTGTACCATTGTTTTGTGTTTTTTTTTTGTTTAAAAAAAATAAATAAATAAAATAAAATAAAGTACGAGCCGGGCCGGCCCTCGCCGCTTCGGGCGTGGCCGCCCGTCCGTGGGGAGTATCCAGGCTGGCCGCCCGTTGCCAGGTGTGCGCTAGGCATGCCTATATGCGGTATCAAGGGCTGGCCGCCTATATTTTTATTATTCATAAAAATGAATAATTAAAAATATATTAAAAAAACAAATGGTTTTTTTTTAACCCCTTTTTTTTTTTTTCTGGCTGCCGCTGGTGCCTGCAGCGCTTGGTTGGACTGGCGTTTTGCTGGCCGCCGGTCTTGGTGGTCGTTGCCGCCATTTGGCTGGCTGGCCTGGCTAGCCTGGCTGTGGCCCTGGCTGTGGCCGCCTAAGGCTGGCTGGCCTGGCCGTTTGGCTAGCCGCCTAGCTGGCCGCCTATGCTGGCTGGCCTGGCCGCCTAAGGCTGGCTGGCCTGGCCGCCCTTCAGACTCCGGCAGGGCCACAGTCCATAGTGGTGCGGTGGGCGCCCGAGAAACACCGTCCATCGACTTGAACCAGCTCGTGAGCAACAACAATGGCGTATGCAGTGCCCAGGCGTCGACTTCGCTGGCTCAACGCATTTCTTCGCTCATGCAAGTCGGCACAGAACCTTGTGCTGGTTTTTGCCCTGGGCTTGCTTCGCCCCCCACCCCCACACACGGGTCAACGCCGCCTGGTCATCAATCGTGGGCTGGTGGCCATTCACAGCAGCTTCAAGTCGTGAGGGGGCTGGTGTTTGCCGTGGGGCTGCTCTTCGCCCCCCCCACCTCCCCCACACACAGTATAAAGGCGACCTTATCCTCAAAGCAGCCATACACAGCAAGTCACAGACAGTGGGGCTGTGCCGCCCTTTCCACACAGAAAACGAATTTTTCTTTTTCTTTTGCACACAAGCTTCAACGCAGCAAAAAACGAAAATAGCTTACCTCACAATTTGCTTGCTGTGTGTGACGGGGAGAGAGAGAGTCGGAGAGAGTTCTTCCCCTCCATTCTTCCATGGCTGCCTCCCTCCACACCTTCCATTCGAGATAAGGATAAGGAGACGAATGGTCGAAAACCATCGAGTGGGCTCCGGTCCCCCGGTCACGCGCGGGCTCTGACAATCCCATCGAACCACGCTCTGATACCAATGTTACATTCCCGTAACGCCGCTACGGGCATTACCACAAGAGGGGACGGTCTCTGGCTCACCACCCAGCCATAGAGGAAGAATGAGGATTGCCCCTCATCCCCCAAGCTATATAGTGTGTGGCCTGCCGTCCACACTAGCCTGGCCGCCCATGACTCCGCATGGGCATCCTCTCCCACTGAACCCCGGACATAGCCATCCGGTCTGCCGTCGGTCACCACAGGCGTTACAGCCTACGTGACATTTGCTAAGCCAATTTTGAAGTTAACCAATCAAATAGCTTGTATTTGACCTCCTCTTGTAAAATTTCAACAAAATACTTTGTTTCTGCAATGCTGTCTGCGCCGCCTGCTCCTGAGGGAATTTGGGATGTTTGTAGTGTCAATTGAGACCATGTATAGTTGCCTAACACTCCAAGGCATGTGTACAACCCATCAATTGTCTGATTTTTGCAAAAAACTAGATTTAATTTCATCAAAATTTGACCTCTCTTCTCTGTTTTGTGAGAGCTTAAAAAACAATAATTTTTCAATCACTCAAATGCATCATACTTGCTCCAAATTCATTGTAGGGCTTGCACATGAGTTGCCAATACATTCCCATTTGCCAGATACATGTTTCTTTGTCACATTTGCATCTATTTTCACAATACATCACCGCTTCCAAGCTCCAATGGAAAGCTTGCAAAAAACCAGAATTTTCTTTTGCTTTGGACAACCCTAATTTGCCTTGTTTGTGCTTGAATCACCTGCAATCCGCTCAAGGGTGTTTAGTAGTCCTTACCTCGTAGGCCAAGCTCTCAGATCTGATAGAAATCGGTGTGCTCCAAGCTTAACAGCATCAATGGCAAGCTTCACAGCTTTTCTTCAGAGCTTCTTCTCCTTCTTCTCTCACTCACTCTCATAAACCCTAATAGAGAGTACCAGGCTCTGATACCATGATGAAAAATAGGTAGAGGGAGAGGAGACACACACACAGGAGCAAACCCTAATGTATATTGCAAACCCTAACCATGGAGGGAAGCCATCTCACTTCTCACACAATGCATAAAGCCATAATCCATAATACACAACACACACACTGTGTTGTGTCCACACACAGCTAACCCTAGCTAATGTCCACACACTATGACCAGCTGGACGCGGTCATTTATGTCTCACACATGCTGCTACCTAACATGCCAGCACATAGTGCAGCTGGCACAAGCTGACATCGAGCTTGAATCTCAACAGTATCAATGCGGCTTGCACATAACTTTTTGGCTAGTTGCTGTTCAACATCTGGGGAAGGGAAAATTCTCCTGTGATTGGTGCATTTGTCTCCCAAATATAGTGAAAGAGCATCTGTATGGTCCTTGTAAGTCTTTTCTTGTCCATTTTGAAGCTTCAGGATGGTTTCTTTTGGTAGAATTGATATGGCTTGGTGATCTCTTAGATACTTTGCATGCTCTGTTTTGGCATTGTAACAGTGGTATCCTCATGGCATTTTGAAAATACAAGGAGAGGGAGAGGTAATGTTCTTCCTACAAATTATACTGTGAAGGATGATAAAGAGCTCTTGACAATGCTTTTTGTCTATCGTCAGGCAACGTTCTGGCTACTACCTTGTTTGTTGAGGTAGTGCAGCAGGAAAATGACTATATCTTGGTGGCTAAATGCATACCAGCTTCCGAAGTCTAAGTCGATGCTTGTCTTTATATCTTGGTGACTATGCAATGTGCAGGATAGGGTATCTTCATTCCTTTATTCATTGTTGTACCAGTCTTCTTTGAACAGTATCATGTTTCACTTTCTGGTAGAAAAAATAAATCATCACACATCTAGGGCTTCAACTGTCAGTGCAAACGCACAATAATTTCAAAGGGTAGGTGCTGATTGTGAAAAGATCAAAACGACAAGTAGTAACGTGGAGAGAGCAATGTATGGAGTAGGGAGGCCATTCCCTTCCAGAAAATGACAAACGATGACCGACCAGCAGCCATTTCTGTGTTGGGTGGAGTCCCATTCCAGGGATGATATTGACAGGCAGGCACATCAGGTGTTGGCACATTAGTGAAAGAAGAATGACGTTGACAGGCTGGTACATCAGCTGATGCATAAGAAATCTGCATATTCTAAAACAAAAGAGTGCTTCATGATATAGCTGAGACTGCTCCTTCCCATGTCTGGGATTCAGGAGGGCTAGTCAAAAGAAAGGAATTTACAAGTGGTCGAAGTAATACATGGGACTGAGGTGTGGACAATCAGGATGAACAAGGATGTCTACTCTTCCTTACTCTCCATATACTCTGCTTATAAACTGCCTTTTTCATTAACTGAAAGCTCCACTTTGGCGGACTAAGTAGTCTTGATTGTATTGTAGATGAGGCAATTATCCTGTCACTCTTTGGAGGCTGCAGTACTTGATTGCACCACAAGGTAAAGTGAACCCTTATGGGCTCTGCTACATGCTCATTGGCAACAGATTCAAATAGGTAGTGTCTAAACTAAAGGCCATGATGCTGTCACAGATTTTTCACAAATCCTCTAGCTCACATCACATTGTCTTGGCCAAGTTTGCTGATCGTCCTACACATTTGATGCATCATTCCAACTGACATGGTGGAGATATTAGAGGATAGATGTGGTAACTACCTTAGCTTTGACTATTCTTGGTCGGTTTTGACATTGGATCATGGCCCTTTAAGACCAAAGTTTAGAGACGGCTTACGTAGGTTTAACATAGGTTTCACGTATTGCTAGATAGGCTACATGCAAGTGTGCATTGATATTTCCATATGGGGCTGCACTAAGGGCTAGAAGAGATCCTCAAGACACTCAGTTTTCGGAACTCAAGTGAGCACCTAGATGTGTCTTTTGCAGTGTCAAAACCTTTGGTCTCTTGGCATCTGAGCTGCTCAAATATGGCACACCTCATATGGGGGCAATGTGGCTTGAATTTTCCAATTGCTTCCATGCATACTGAACGTGTTAGCTACCACATTGAAGTCCCATGCAATGTTCATCAGCAATCACTTTCTTTTTTAACCCGGGGAAAACAAGGTCGGTTGGCAGGCCATCTGGATTCTCATGCAACTCATGCGAAGCAGCATGAATCAGACACAAATGCAGTGCAGATGACGCATGAAAAACAAGAAAGTGGACAACATGAGGCTGAGAAAGCATTGCAGCCCTGTGAACATCAGAATTCTTTGACCGGCTTTCAGGTATGAGTTTATGATCTTCTAGCTATACAAGAGAGTAGAAAAGAAAGGACAATGTTGGACCATGTTAGCAAAGAAATCCGGAATTATGTGTAGGGCTTCGAGAAGTTCTTTTGAGAAGGGTTTGCCAGAGTCATGTAACTGATTTTACTTTCCAGGGAAGATTTTATTGAACTGAGTGTTTGCTTGGTTGTTAGGGCTGTGATCCTCCCCAACATGCCAAAAAACTGCTCTCTCTTAGCATGGGAAGCAAAGAAATCTTATCAAAACCAGTTCAAGGTCAAACCAAAACTATAAACATGAAACTACAGCGGCCTTTGGAAGATCTAAATGCGCGGCCTTTACGAAATGATATATGCGAGATCTTAGAAGTGAGTACTCTTAATCAGGATAAAAAAGGGAAGGGAGAAATTGAAAACCCATCTGTGTCTTCAGACAGATTGACTTGCTCTTATAATGATCATCCATGCTACAATGATACTGGTAAAGGAAGTTTGTCTAGGACTCCAGAACTCGTAAGTAATAGATGCAAACTCCAGTATCAAGCATCACAGGCTAACCTTGACATTGCAGTGGAAAAGCAAGATAAGGTTTTGCTGATGGCCGCAAATGTTTTTGATGAGATTAATCATGAAAAGGGAGTTAATCACTCTGGGATGATCACCAATCAAACATCCACATTGGAAATCAACACTCCCATGGGCATGCTGGATAGGTTTGAATCCAAGGACACACGTACAAGGCAGAATACTTCAGATGAAAGAAGCACTCTTCTTCGACAAGGTGTATTACAAGCTGGACCAATCAGAAGCCATGATGGAGATCTACTGCTGCGTTCACAGTTGTCAGCTTTGCAGGATGATCAGTTTTTAAGCCAGGCTGCATGCTCAATCGGTCATCTCAAATCCATGAACAGGGGGTTCTACTCGGTAACAGAGATGCTGAAGGTGCTGGAGTTTATCAAGCAGCAACTTCAGACCGCTAATGAGTCAACTATGTTACCAAGACAGTTGAAGCTGGCCAATGACGGTGGGAGGCAGCATGTTGCTAGACAAGCAGCCATTGTCAGATCAACAGGCCAGTGCCCAATGAAACCAGGCAACTTTTGAACATTCCTCCTCCATTATCTTTTTTGCAGACTCTGAATCAAGTCTTTCAAAAGTTCTCTACATGTCAGCTAATGTGTTTTCTGCATCAACATCGGTACAGGCAGTAGGCATCAGCTGCACAGAAGGTGCCAAAGTCCATCAAGGCTCCTTGTGGAGACAGCAGCACCGAAGCATTTGCACTTCAATTCAGCTGTGCATCAATACAAAGATCTCCCTTCACAAAGCTGTGTGTGTCATAATGAGACGACGGATCAATTTCCATCAGTATTGCATCATGGATGCCGCCCTACATTTGAAAGCCATGTTTTATGAAGCAAGGTGCATGTACCACCATCCCACCATTCAAAATGGTCAAAATTCTCACATCACTATGCCTTTGAATGTCATATAGCATTGCCAGGTTGCATGTAATCTCAAACGCATTGGCATGGCCATGCCCCTGAATTTTACGGTATCCTTTTGCAACCAGGCGGGCCTTGTGTTGGGTGATCTTGCTTTCTGCATCTGTCTTGAGTTTAAAGACCAGCCGATGGCTTTTCTGTCGTGTGGGAGATCTGTGAGTGTCCATGTGCCATTTCTGTCATCTGATTCGATAGCTGCTCGCCATTGTGTCCATTCTGCTGACTGTTGTGATTCAGCTAGGCTGTGTCAAAAACGAAAAAAAATCGGGTTCTACTATGCTAAAACAAAAAGGATTCTGAAAGAACGGGAGCTCTAAGTGGAAGAAGGTGCTGGGCGGGTGAAGGCAGGCGCAACATCCATTCATAGATTGTGCTAACCATCGCTAGGTTTCATAAGCAGCCCCATCAGGTTATGATGACACAAGAATAATCAGAATCTAAAATTTAATAGTTAAGATGCTATGAGAATAATCAGAAAATATAAAATTTAATAGTTAGGTGCTATATACCAACTCTTAGCCCCTCTCTCCTCTCTTTTTACACACACACACACACACACACACACACATCATGCATGCATGTGCAGGCGCTTGCGACCCACGCCAGCATAGATTTAACCCAAAATTTAGCTATGTCTATAATTATTTGCTATCATTACTTAAAGGTAAAGAATTACAACAAAGTATCAATGAATCAATGATACAAAGTAGACCATGAGATTGCACATTTATATAGTATATGCACAAAATATGCTCCAAAAACAAAATTCTAAAACTTCAAACGATAAAAAATAAGATTTTGTGCAAAACTCCATACAATTGAGACATAAGTCCTTAAATGAGGACTTTCTTCAAACTACTGTCAAAGTTAGTACACACAATACAGCCATTGTAGAAGCTCTAGGTTGAATTTTGAACAAAAATTGCCAAAGCCATTACATATCATGTAGCTCCTCCATCCATCTTAAAGAAGGCTCTCCATGGTAATCTTAAGACAATTGACATACCATGGTCAATTTATGACAGGCTAAGAGCATATCATGATCCTTGCCAAGTGATAATTTTCTTATAATTGTTAATAGAAAAAGATAAAAGCTCAATCTTTCTCGAATGAAGGGCGTGAGGGAGTGATCAAATCAATGGGGGAGCCACGATTCAAGGACCTCTTATGTAACGGAGACCTCACTAAATCTACTTGGAAAATATGTGTAGAGCCTAATAGAACAAACACTTTTTCATATTGTAGCATGCCTTGTTGAACATACTCGTGTTGTATGGGGCTACACAGTAAGTCTTGATGCCCATCAGGCCCATCATGTGGGGTTTCACACATAAATTTCTCTTTGTTGATAATCTCTTAGCCTCTCATAAATTGATACACATAAATTTCTCTTTGTTGTTGATAATCTCTTAGCCTCTCATAAATTGATACTTACTCACGCTCATGTTGTGTTACAAACATGAATCCTATTTTGTTTTGTATGCACTTGTGATTCTAACTTGTTGGATCACCATAAATTGTTGTAAACATAAATCCTATTTTCTTTTGTACGCAATTGTGTTTCCAGCTTGTTGTGCACCATAGATTCATGTAGGCAATTCAACCATGGTTAGTGTTGCCATGGAGAAAGAAAATGTTAATAAAAATGGGGGTCTATTGTGTAGCACAAGAAATTGTAGACGTGAATTCTCCTTGTGAATACAAGAATATAAGTTAAATCCTATTTTGTTTTGTATGTGCTTGTTGCCTTCGAGGAATTATTAAAGGCAATTTAGTCATGGTTGGTGTTAATGTGGAGAAAGAGAAGATGGAGTCTCTTTGCAACACAAGAAAACATAGAGGGTGACCATGTTAAGTTACTTCTCTTTGCAACACAAGAAAACATAGCACTTGGAGTAGTGGGATCCACAAAGTCTAAAATGAAACATCACTAATGCAAGATTAGAAGCTAAGATTTGGGACAAATCATTATGTAGATTAGTATACAAAAGAATCACACATACTGCCTAAGTGGTTTAATCTCCCACCATGAGACTGAAACTAGCCTTTCATAAGCAAAAGTATTCAAATGTCATATGATCAAAAGATACAAATCAAGATCCATGAGTCCCTTTTATAGTTGAGCCCATGCCCATGCCCTAACTAAAGTTCCTACTTTATTACAAACCATTCCTTCCCCCGAGATTTTGTCCTCAAAATCTGCTTTATGTATACTTGGGTATATCCTCCAATATACATCAATGGAGAGGATGGTAATGAGCTCATAATGGGCTGCAAATGCATCAATCAAGTAACCAACATTCTCCTCAATGTATACACTCGTCATGATGGCCATTGAAGTCCAATATCATTGAGAAGAAGCCTTCAAATGAACTTTTGCAAAATCTGTCCAGAAAATTCCAGCATGTATACTTCCTCAATGAAACCCTTGTAAACCCAAAGAAAAGCATACTACATGGTCAAGAAACACCCTCACATAAACCTTGTTGCACGTAAGAAAGTGGTTGCCATGTAGACTCATCCAAGGGTAAGTGCTTTCATTTGATGAGGAATTCTTCAATGCTCCTATTCCTCAATTCTCTTATTCTCCTTCCAATAATCCTCTCCAACTCATATATGATCTCATAATTTTGGTTCTCATCTTCACTATCTAATAAATTATCACAAGATTTGTAAATGTTATAACCAAAGCGGTTTCAATAGTTATGTCAGACAATTGTCTATGCCAGACTCTTTGGCAAGAATGCCTCAACCCATGGTATGAATCTTCCATCTTTTTAAATCATATAAGGCCTTCCTAGGATCATAGTGTACGATGACCCTCTTCTTTAGAAATCCATAACCACAAATGAATGGTGGGTGCTTAGCCCAAAGGTCTTGATTTTTACATTTTGAAGGACGTGCTCAATGGTTTTGTTTGCAGTGTGCCCATCAGTAAGCTTGACCACACAAGGCTTGTGCTTACAATGAGTGATGGGCCTTCCCAGGCCTCCCTCCCAATAGTCCTTTGTGATTATGCTAACACCAACCCCACCACCATCCAACACTGTAAGACCATTGTTCCTTTTATAAATGATAGATTCACTTTTGAAATAGTATCCTAGATTATTCATGGGAATTCATATGTACTTTGGTCTTGGGTATGGGAGAGCACTCAATGTGGAATGGTTCATCCTTTGGTCTTGGTTGGGTATGGGAGAGCACTCAATGTGGAATGGTTCATCCTTTGGTCTTGGTTGGGTATGGGAGAGCACTTAATGTGGAATGGATCATCCTCCTCTTCAAGCTCAGTAGCTATGTAGTCTCTATTTTTCCCATTCATCCAATTGAATATCTAGTCAAATAAGTCTCTCCAAAGTTGAGAGTTTCCTTGCAAAAGAGAACTTATTGGAACTTGGACTTATGAGGCCTCTATAATGTCTAGTTGGCGATATACTCACTAACTCACTCCGAGGTGGTCTTGGACATGCCAACAACTCTATAAGGGAATGTGGAATGAGCCCTCTAAGTGGTGCCTTTGAGAGGGAGATGAAATGAAGTTGTCTTGTCAAATCACCTTGGAGATAAGGTTGTATGACTATGATGACCCATAGAAGGAAAACTTTCATCTCTCCCACATTGAGTCCTCTTTCATCTCTCCCACACTGAGTCCTCTTTCATCTCTCCCACAATGAGTCCTCTTTCACTAAATCTAGCAATTTGAGGTCTGGTGAATTGGTTCTAGAGGTGGAGGCTCGAAACTGGCTTTTCTCTAGCCTTTTGAGAATGATTATAGGTTTGGTCGAAGCCTTTTAATAATGGTTATAGATTTGGCATGCTTCTGAGAATCCCTCACAGGTTGTATGATTGGCTCTAGAATAGGGTCTTAGATACTCTTAGGTAGGGTTAGTGATTCTTACTCAACCACCTGCTCATCAATGGGCTTCTTCTCTTTGTGCGAAGAGGTGGTTTGAGCAAGCAACAAGGAAGGTAGCTTCAGAGCTCTCATCTGAACCACTTTTAATGGTTTTTGAATAGTTCATGGGCTTCTTCTCTTTAGGAAGATTTGGTTTAAGCGAAAGATAGCAAACGATCGCCTCTTATTTCTACTGTTATTTCTACAAGCGAGGTAGCTTTGGATCTCTCATCTGAACCACTTTCAATGGTCATGATATTGTCTACCTTGACAACCAGTTGTGCATTACACTTTCGTGTGCCCCATCAGGTGACCTTTTTAAGGGCTACTATAGTCTTTGGGGCTTACGTCCCTCATGCTTTTTAGCTTCTTGCTCTCTAAAGTTAAAGCTTGAGATTTGTGCCTATTGTACCCTTAGATGTTCCCGTAGTTGTTGGCCCTTGGCTTGGAGACTTATGATGGGATTAAGGGGGATTGTATGAATAAGCCCTCTTTGTACAATTAATAGATTAAGGCTCATCAAAGTGGCGGTTGATGCTTTTGCCATTAGGACGATTGTCACTTTGTTAGGACAATTCTCCTTGTTGTAAGCATGATTGTTCAAGTCAAGAGTTTACCTCAGCCTTGCTAAAGCATGTGTCATTGGGCCTTGCCTTTAAGCCACAAATGCAACTTCCCAATATGTGGGTGGTACTAGCTCGTCCCATTGGCGTCCTCGCTTATCACACCGGAATGCTCCTTACAAAACAAATGGATGAAGGTAGAGCTCTCAAATCCTTGATGGAGGCAATAAGAGATGGTCTTTTACAATGGTTATCTCTCACAAAAGGCGGGAAAAGAAGAACCTAATGGAAGAGGACACCTATTCAAACATGCATTCATCAAGTATGTAAGAATTCAATAGAATGCAAACAAGTAAGAAGAGGGAAGAAGGAGAGCTCACAAGAAAACCATTACAAGGGAATGATTGTGTATTGCAAGAGAATGATTGTATATTGCAAAAGGGAATGATTGTGTATTGCTTATTGTAAAAAATGACATATACAAATGACTAGTTTAATGTCAAAGACAACTTATATACAAATGACTTATATGCAAATGACTAGTTTTCACACTAGGCCGACCAAACTCAAAGATGGTCCAGCCTCTATTACTAGTCTTAAGCAACTATATAAACTAACTCCTAAGACTTTCCTTATTTGACATCAAGCACAGGGTAAGGCTGCTTTACATGTTCCAATATCGTCTTACAAAAGATAAATGCATGTTCATGTGGGTAAGATGGCAAAGCGTCTTTCAGTAGGTCGAGCATGTGAAACTATGTCGACCTATGGAGTGGTTAACATACCCCTCGTCCTAATGGTGGCCATGTCTTTGTGTCACCCAAGTTAGTGGTGAAGGTGCAGGGTGGAAGGTGTCAGATGGTGGTCCAAGATATGCCATAAATTTGGAGGCTGAGGTTAAGTGGTATAGTTGACCAATCTACAGCTGAATGTAGGGAAAAGCGATAGGAAGCTTTGGGCCCTAATGGCATGTAGCTTGTTGAGGCGGCATGGAATGTGATATGTTAGATGTAGAGGTTCTTCATGCGAGGCCTCTGTTGGTTGTGGAAGTGGTGCGGACCCTTCAACATGAGATGGAAGCAATCTCCTCCGACAACTTGTAATGACCACCATGGAATGATTTGCATGGGTATCTGTGGTGTCCAAATCATCTTAGCACAATATGTTATTATTCCTAGATCTCACAGTGTGATGCTTAGGGATTGGGCTTCTTCTTAGCGAATACATCGGCTAGGGTAAGGCGTTAGTGTGTTGAAGATTATATGTTTAGGAGGCACCTGCAAGGTTGAGGGTTCTCCAAGGGATGGGTCGTATAATTGGGCCAGGCTTGAGGCCCCCACCTAAAGGGGTTGGCATTGACAAGGTTATCTGTAAGTGCATGTGTTAGTGTGTCCATGAGACACGAGAAGTGAAAAAGAGTGTGATGCCCGTAGTGAAAAAGAGTGTGATGCCCGTAGTGAAATATGTAGGTGATGTGTATGGGCAATGGTGGGCAAAAGTTGTGCCTGCACTTCTCCAAGTTAATTACCTTCTTTGACTCTCCTTTTCTTCTTCCTTTGACATTTACTTGACATCCCTTTCTCTACAGAGTCAAGATCATTATATTGTTTCAGGCATAGCAACGGACTTTGCACATGGTTGTGCCCACATTTGCAATGGAGTTGATTGTCCTCTGTGGCTCGAGGGATTTGGCAATGTGGAAAGCACTTGGGATAGAGACAGTGTGAGAATCACAGGTTCAAGGCCGTGGAAGGTTCGTGTTCATTGTAGGAAGGTCTAGGCGATGGGTCATACCATGGGCCACGCGTGCACCCACCATGGTCCTCCCATCCAAAAATGTACATGGATGACTATCAGTGATGAGGCTTAACACAAGTTTGTGAAAGAACAATGCCTATGTGTCTATTACATATAGAGCCTATGGATATTACAAGTGATGTATATGGGCACTGGGCAAAAGGTGGGCTTGTGTAGAAACTTCTTCTAGTGAAAACTCCCACTACTCTCTTTGACACTTATTTGTTTACTTTTTTCAACTCTTGCACCTAGTTTGAGATAGGGAATTGGTTGTTGATGCGTAACAAGGCTAGCCAATGAGGTTGCATTGTCTGTGAGAATGGAATTTAGGACACCCAGTCGGTCCAGTACATTGGTAAACTGCAAACTATGGGTGGCTACTATGTGCATGACTTGCCAAATGGCTGAATGGATCCAGGTGCTTCTTGATCCTCTTTTTGAAATGGTGCCCATTTACTTGAAGCATGGTGATGTAGACAGAAACAAGGGAAGCATTATAAAGCTTTTATAGCTTCGCGGGGATGAAATTTAAGATTGACAAATAATTCCAAACCTTGGGCAGTATATGCGGTGTTGCTTTCGCCTTTTGGGCATCTCTACCTAGCTTGATTAGTACGTATGTAGGTAAGTTGTGTACCTTGGAGGAAGATGCAAAGCATGATTGATTGAATTACCTCTTTGTGTGTAAAGAGCTCCATTTGGGTCCATGGATCCAACGACTTCATAGACTGTAATTGGGATGCCCATTTGATTGGGCAAGATGGAGGATTCTCCGGTGGTGGGCAACTTCATGAAATCCAAGCATGGCATGCATGAATGGAAGGCTAACAACCCTTATGAGTGTACATATGTAGGAATTGTGATTCATGGATAGAAAGAGGGCTGGACCAAGCAAGAATGATGAGCAAGAACGAGACTCAATAAAGAAGACGAGACAAGGCAACTCGATTAAAGGCAAGCATGGGAAGTGTTGGCATGGGACATGAATGGTGTGTAATAATGGGATCCAAAGTTGGAGTGCCTTGAAAACATGTAGATCATTTTAGGGTCAAGGGAGCAAGAGTCGCCCCCAATGGTGAGGGACATTTTGACAAATGGATTTGGAAGATCCAGAGGTTGCTCAAGCTTTCCTATGAAGGGTGACAAAGTGGATGTGGTGCCGTCCATGCCATGATGTGCGCACGAAGGTTCCTTGTGTGCAATGGATTAAGTTCTTAGTTTTTTATAAGTGCACAATCATTATGTGGGTTGTGTCATGTTAGTGCCAACAAGTATATATGATGTGGTGTGGTGAGATGTCATGTTCGAAAAGGATTTTGGACTATCCGAGAAGAGGCTTTTGGACTTTTGGGAGGGTACCTACAAACAAACCTAATTGTACCAGCTCTACCCTCTATGGGAAGTGCTTCAGCCACTCGGGGGAGCAAAAATAAGCAATAAAAGAAGGGTAAAGTGGTTTAACAACACTTATTGGTTTATTGGGGAGACGTGAACGTCAACATTTTGGGGCTCATCGCTTGCAGGAATACCCGTAGGCCGGATGCAATGTTCTTCTTGTCGGTGGCTTATTGTAATGAGATTATCTTGTTGCCAATGTCAATGTTGGTGTAGCAATGGCTCGGTCTTCTTATCGGGGGGGCTTGTAGCATTGCTAGGTTGCCTTGTTGGTGTATTAGTGGCTCACTCTTCTTATCTGGGTGGCTTGTAGCATCTCCAGGTTGCCTTGGGTTACAAGTGTCGATGTTAGTATATCAGTAGCTCAGTCTTTTTACCAGGGGGCTTGTAGCATCGCTAAGTTGCAAGCAGTCTTGGAATGAGCCACCATGTTGGTGCTTGGCTTCTTGCGGGCATGCCAACGATATGGTCGACATGGTTGGGATGCAATTTCTTGACTTGAAGTGTCACATGGTTTGGGAGAAGTTGGGGGTTATGATGGGATACCGATGATGGAGTGTCTCTCTTCACTCTCTCTCTCTCTCTCTCTCTCTCTCTCTCTCTCTCTCTCTCTCTCTCTCTCTCTCTCTCTCTCTCTCTCAGCATTGAGAATCTATCTCTCTCGCCCTCATGTTGTTTCTCATGTCTAGCTCTCTCACACCCTTGCTATGTTTCCTTAACACTCACACACACACACACACACACACACTTTGGTCTCTCCCTCTCTCTCTCCCTCTCTCTCTCCCTTGCTATGTCCAGACACCCGAGGGCTCACGGATCCTCACATCGGAGATGGTGCCTACACCGTAGGATTCAGAGCATCATTGCGAGGCATCGGGCTCGTCCGACCAGGCATCTCACTATGGCAGATATCTAGGCCATCCGGCAAAGACCCATGCTAGAGCTCCTAGGATGATTACCACTCCAGCCATATACTGTTGTACTCACTATCACTTTTGTACTCCCCCATATTCATGTATTCATGTATCCATGTACTCATGTACCCCATTTTGACTAATAGCATTAGCTTCCCACTCTCCCTAGTTGCTGCTTCTGGATGCTCCCTCTACTGATGTATTGTAGGGCTAGATACTTACCTTCAGCTCTTTCTTTTCTTTTCTAGACAGTGTGTAACCATCGCACTCCCCTTCTTCTCTCAACACTACGAGCAAATTCGCCTCCCTCAAGAATGCGCCGTGGGTGCTGTTCATCATCGAGAGTGAGAAGCACACGAGCATGGCGCGGATGGGACTAGCACATATTGGAGTACACCCGTGTGGGCGAGGGCATGACTCATAGCTCCTTATTTTTTAGCATAATACTACTGGCTCCCTATTCTTGGGTTTTTGTTTCTTTAAAAAATATAATAATTATTATATATTTATAAACACCAGGCCATTTTCAAAAAGGTCTTTTTACATCATCACCACATCACTACTAATCCCAGTCTCTATTGAGAAGGTCACATATCAACTCCTATCTGTCATCCTCCCAAACAAATGAAGACTTTCTTCAGGAAATGTGAAAGCCCAACTGCATACAAGCAATCAACAGAACCTCAGAAGTAAAGCCCTGTGGAGTTGGTTCTTCAAAGTAGTCCCCTTTTGTTTGTGAGGGCTCCGCTTTTTATGGGCACAAAACTGGTGCATACGATGCCTTTTGACCCCTCCTTTGGGTTTTTGTTTCTATAGGTAAAGTCACTCACTATGGTGACTTTATGTCTAGAAACAAAGGACTTATATCTCTTCTATTTCTGGGTTTATGTTTGTACAAGTAATCTCACCGAGTATAGTTGTATTTATGTGGTGCTCAGAGGAATCGACTGAGGTGGTATTACCGAGCGGAGGTGTGGATATGGCAACTATGCTAATACATATCAAGGAATTTCATTTCCAAACAACCATGTCCAATCTATCCATGGTCTCGAAAACCACATGCCTTTATGTGGAGGTGAATACATGGCAATGTTGCATATCAAGGATTGGAGTGTCTAGTTACTTCTCTTTCTTTTAAAATGTGGAGCTAGATATCTCTAAAAACAACATACTTCCCCTGATGTCTTGCTTCTTGAACCTTGACCATGGGGTGCTTTCCTTATTAATATACGACTACTTTCAGATTTTTTTATCTTGATAAGACTTTAAGGTATAGGTTTGCATTTTTGAGTTTTATAAAGGGTTTTTTTTTGTGTTTCTTAAAACTCCATACATTATACTTTAAAGTCTTTTTTGTCTTGATAAGAATTTAAGGTATACATTTGCATTTTTGAGTTTTATAAATGGTTTTTTTTGTGTTTCTTAAAACTCCATACATTATACCTTAAAGTCTTGATAAGATTTTAAGGTATACATTTGCATTTTTTAGTTTTCTATAAATGGTTTTTTTTTATGTTTCTTACATACATTTTATACATTCTTGATAGTAACCTTCACCTTCCACTCAAAGAAATTTCACATCATTGGTTTTGGTAGAATTCTTATCACCCTTATATCTAGTGCCTTCAATTCTTCTTGTTTGTTCAATAAATGGGCTATAACTAGTGCACTATTCTTCACTTTGAGAGAGAGAGAGAGAGAGAGAGAGAGAGAGAGAGAGAGAGAGAGATGTTCATTAAAAATTACATATGGTGAGGGCCAAAATTGCACCTGGGACTATAAAAATATGCAAGTACTATGGTGGGACATTCCTTAAATCCTTATAAAATACTTAATGTTAATAAAAAGTGAAAACTAACATAAGTTAATGATGGTCATCAAATGTGTTGTACAATAAAGGGTGATCTTATCACACAATCTCCTTAAGATATTATAGGTGATGGAAGTGGGGGTTAAAATCATGGATTATGATAAATTTTTAAAAAAGTAAATGTTTTCCTTGTTGCAATATAATAACGTTAAATGTTTTTATTATTGAAAGATGGCTAACTTAAGGGCTAGAATAAGGACACCTCATATGTGTGTAGGTGAAAGAAGCCTAGGTGGCAAATTCCTAGATAGCCACACTCCTATGATTTAGGGAGAAGAAGTAAGGTAGGGGAGATGGAGATAATCAAGGGAGGTCCAAAACTACTTTGTGAGATCCTATAAATATGTACACCCTCACTACGTTGTGAGCACCTTTGTGGTAATACAACTTCGTCATTACACTTTGGAAGCTCTTGGTGCTAATCACATGTTGCTTAGTGGACTTCACTTTGTGAGAGAGATTTTCTCTATGTGAAGATTAGAAGAGAGAATGTGTGTGGTTTATTAGCTGAAGCTGGAAGCCTCAAGATCCCAGTTGGGCTTGGTTGGTGGCCTCCCTCACCTATAAATAGAACCCCATTCCTTTGTATTTTCATCTTAGAGTATTTCCATGCTAGTGTAATTTTCATTTTAATGTATTTTCTTCTTCCCTCTTCCTTGCCTCTCCATTGTGAAGCTTTGGTGCTTCACTAAACCTCTTCTTCTCTTGAAGATTACCCTCTTCTCTTGGTGACCAAGCCTGTTCCTTCTTGAGGGCTACACAACTTCTTGCAAGGTAAAGAATCAAGCACACCAAGGGTAAGCCTAAACAATGATGTTTACTCTCTTTTTTCTTCTTCCCAACCTCTCTACATGCTTGAAAAGCATTTTATTTCATGGTTTCCTCTTAAAACCTCTTCTCTTGGTGGCCAAGCCTCTTCCTTGAGGGCTACACAACTTTTTGCAAGGTAAAGAATCAAGCACACCAAGGGTAAGCCTAAACAATGATGTTTACTCTCTTTTTTCTTCTTTCCAACCTCTCTACATGCTTGGGAAGCATTTTATTTCATGGTTTCCTCTTAAAACCATGCCCTTCTTGATTTATGTTATTGTTTAGATAAAGTAATGTTAATCTCCTATGCTTAAGTGTATTGTTTATGATTTATATTCACTCTTTATGAAGGAATACTCACTTATTATGGTTAAATCCTTCTTGGAAAGTTAAAACTTAATTCTAATCTCATTTTATTACCCTAAACTCTAAGCTTATCAAGCTAGAGATGAAGGTTTATGCATAAATTAAATTTTATGCTATAAGTGAAATTTTGAGCATTCTCATTTCATAGAAAATGCGGGGAAGCTATAGCAAATTTTTATCATGCGGGGAAGCTATAGCAAATTTTTATCATTAGAGAATGAATTTATGCATAATAAATTTTATGCTAAAAGTGAAATTTTGAGCATTCTCATTTCATAGAAAATTCAAGGAAACTATGGTAAAATTTTATCATTAGAAAATAAATTTATATTTATGCATAATAAATTTTATGCCAAAAGTGGAGTTTTGAGCATTATTCATTTTAGAAATGACGAGAAGGTTATGTACAATTCTTCTCTGATTTTCAAATGGGATTATGAATATAATTCATTTAGATAAAAACGAATTAGTATGTGTGCACAAATATTTTATGCTAAAAGAGAGATTTTCATGATATTTTATTTTGGGAAAATAGAGAAGAGAATGTGAAAATATTCATAGGAGTGCATCGAGAAAACATAGATAAATTTTTAATTAGAAAGAGGAATCACGAATATATTTAACTTTTGGAATTATGAAGTATACGTCTAGATTCTCGAAAAAAATAGAATCTTAAGTACACTCTGAACGGGAAAAGGATTTCCCAGAAAAACAGAAACATGCTTAGTTGGATGAATGTAAATACTTGTGAGACATACTTTTTCCTAGATTCCCTGGAAAAGGATTTTGGAATTCTTGAAAGGATCGAGAATCTAAAAGTGAACGATAACTTAGACTTAATTGAATTGAGTCGAGAAAAAGTTGTCTTTAACTAAGCCAAGTAATGGCGAACACTTAGAAAGTTCTGTTAGTATAAAAAGTAGAGTAACTGTACTTTTAACCTGTTTGATTATGGTACAAAAATTCTAATAACTAGATTAAGGAAAGTTGATAAATCAAACCTGATTCGCTCAAAGCAAAAAGAGACCATCTTGTTTGTAGAAATTGGAGTGATGTAGATTGATGTGTGGATTGATGTGGATTGTGTGGAATGTGTGGATTGATGTGGAGTGATGCGGATTGATGTGTGGAATGATGTGGATTGATATGGAATGATGTAGAGTGATGTGGATTGACGTGGGATGATGTGAATTAATGAGGAATAATGTAAAATGATGTGGAATATGGATCTCATCTTGGCAGATCGTTAAGAGAGCATCTAAAGAGAAATGATGAGGAATGATATGGAAAGATAGGAATTTGGTTTGGAAGCTGTATTTGTGTGAAGATTGTTTTATGCCAAGAATGCTGGGGAAGCATTTTGACTATCTTATGGAATGAGGTCGTGGGGACCTAAGTGGAAAAGGTTGCAACAGCCAGACGATGGAGAGTCAAAGAAGGACATCTCGCATGGCAAGGTCTCGGTCGAGGTCTTGACCAGCATTAGTTCGGTTAAAATGGTGAGCCTCCCGTACGGTGGATGAGGGGCCAAGGAAGCGGCCTATGAGTGAAGCACTAGGTCACCTGTGCGAAGGAGCCTAGAGAGTGCTAACCATACAGTGCTCGGGCTCTGGGTAGCCCAGGATACCCACGCGTGCGTCGAGGAAGAAATGGAACATTGAGTTGGAGTTGTTTTCTGAACACGGGCATGGATATGTTTGGTTGGCCTTGCTGGTCTTCAACGGATGAGTCCATGGCGCCTTTTTGATAAATCGATCTTGTTGGTTGATCTAGCTGATCTTCAATGGGGAGTCCATATGGATTTTATGAGATTATATTCCTGGGTACTATGAGCTAGGAACTATTAAAAAGTCCCCTGAGTAAAGGACTGACTAGGTGGTGAGCGTTCTGGTTGCCAATGATGCCATAGGTACGCTGAGGAAGGAATGACTGAAATTTGGATTTTATGGTTGGAAAGTGGAAAAGTTGAAATTTGGACCCTGGAATTGGAATACTGAGGATTATGATGGAAACACTGTGGTTTTATTGCAATTCTGTTTTGAAAATAGTTGAATAAGAAAAAGGCAGTTTCATATTGGGTGTGTAAGTGGTGTGTCTATTTAATGTTTTCATGAGTGCCAGCTAGGGGGCTTGGGAACTCTTTTCCCTGGTACCCGGGACAAAACATAACAAATTTTTATAATGGATCCCATCAATACAGTGGTTGGATGGGGCTGGATCGATGGATTCCTATAATAAAATTCTATTCTGTTCAAGTTACGATAGTTGAAGTAAGTCACGGGATAATTCTTGTTCTATGGAAAAGAATCAGTGGATGTGCCTCTTTTGATGGAAAAAAAAGTGTTGGTTTCTATGAACCAAGTGCAAGTTCCTCCTTTGATTCGGCCATGTGACCCGCGGGTTTGGTCGGAATACAAAGGATAGTTAAGGCTCTTGACTACGTTAGAAGATTTTCCTGGAGGAATCGCCTCTGCTTTCTGGGCAAGGAAAGTTTTTTTCGGGTTCGGTTTTGGAAGAGTTGCCGGACTAGTCCCTTGCCCGAACATTCGTGGGCGAGGCCTGAGTGGGAAGCTCTGCCCTGCATGTGAGGTTGCTACTTCCGCTGCTAGCACTCCAGAGTTGATGCACAGAGAGGGCAGGGATCTCACAACTGGTATCAGAGCAATTTGGTTGAAGTTGATAAACCAAGAAGCAAGAAATGTCAAAAATTTATGAATTACCAGTGAAAGATTGTAATTGTGTGTTGAAATTTGTACAAGTTAATATTTAGAATGGAAATTCATAAATTGAAAATTGAGTTTTTAGATGGAAGTACCACTTTGATGTGGAATCCTCGACTTGTTTGAGGCCTAGATATGATGGCATTTGCCTTATAACACCAAGGGCCGTGACTACCCGTATATACCGTGGGTATAACTGCAGCTCTATACTGATAATATATACAAGTGAATCTAAGACCTTGAAGTTATGAGCAAAAATGCTATCCTAGATTATGTTTTGATTGTGGAATGCTGGTTGATATGATTTTAGAATTCTGGTTGAAAATTGATGAATTGATTTGGATGTTGATTGAAGGATGATGATTTTTTGAATTCTAGTTGAAAGTAGATGAGATTGAATAAGTTATGATAATGATGAATGGAGAGAATTCCAATGATGATGTTCGTAGCTTGGTAGACGATCAAGACTTTCAGCAGATCACTATGAGATTAGTGGATCGTGTTGATAGATTGTTCGCAGCTTGACCTTTGGCCCAGTGGACCCAATTGTGGAATAACAAATTGAGAACCTGTATAATTGAAATTATGTGGGGGATGTTCAGATGTTAATTAGAAATTACTGGTCTAATGGACCATTATTGTGTTAAAGGATATGAATGATCTATTTTCTGATAATGAGTTCTGTATGTTTCTTCCTATAGAAGGAATCTTTATCCCATGATTCTGAGAGAGTTGACCAAACTTTAAGAAACCCCAGAATTAGTTGGATCTAGAGTTTAGCTCCTTTTTGGATTCGAATTATAAATAAAGTGGTCTTTTCACCTGAGATTCTTTGAGTGTCTTGTTAAGTTGGAAAAAGGGACTTGATAAAGAATTTTTGTATTGATAGGATCATGGATCGAGGTCGTCGTGGTAGAAATGTTAGTCCTCTACTCGATGAGGAAGAGCTCGACCCAGATGTTCGCAAGGCTCTTCATAGATCTCGGCCTGGACCTTTCAAAGGTGAAGGGGAGCACTTGGGAGAAAAAATAGAGAAGTGGATCGAAGCTATGGAGGAGTACTTCGATGTCATAGGTTACAACGATAAAAGTAAGGTGGCTCTTGCTAGGCTGAAGATCGTAGAGATAGCCAGAGTAGCGTGGAGGAACCACTGCAGGACAAACCGCTTGGATCAGAACACCCAGACATGGGATGATCTCAAGGCTTACCTCAGAAAGAGATTTTGTCCTCCAAGCTTCTTGGAAACAAAGATGAATGAGGTTCTTGAGCTAACCCAGGGGAGCCGAACTATGGAGGAATATTACCAGGCATTTGCTCTCCTCCTCAAATACTCGCCACCACGGTTGAATGAAGAACAACTGATGGCCCGGTTCATTCGGGGAATGAACAAACCCTTGGATACCTTGGTGAAGAATGCTAAGCCAGTTTCTATGGCTGAAGCAGTGCGGATGACGAAGGATTTCGCCAAGGCCTTTGTTGTCAAGGTCCCGCCGAATCCAACACCCTCGTCTTTCAAAAGATTCCAAACCCCGAAAAGTGATTCCAACTTTCCGCCTCCTAAGAGACAGCAAGGTCCTAATCAAACCCAGGATACGAGAAGTTTTAGAATGGAAGGCCTTTTCCTCGGAACACAATTCCCTAGAACTCAATTTCAGAAGTTCCACCTTTGAGGAAATTGATGCTTTAACTGCCAAGGATACGGTCATCGTAGCATGGAATACCCAACTCCTTTTGGATCAAGGTTTTTAGGGCAAGGAAGTCATCATAGCATGGAATACCCAACTCCTTTTGGATCAAGGTTTTTAGGGCAAGGAAGTCAAGGACCAAGATTCTAGATTCCAACTCCTTCCTTCCAGGGGACTTTTTTTAAATTTCTACCAATTGCTTGGCCTAGATAAAGGTTCTTTTTCTCAGACCTGAAGAGGAGAAGTTGGATAGGTGTCATCTCCAGATGGTGTCATGCTAGTGGCACACTCTTTAGCCTCTAGGCATTTTTGGGATTTATAGCATTCATTTCCATTTTTTTCCTATTTACACATTTTTGGGTGGAGGAAAGGGTGGAGGAGCTTTTCTAGAGATCCGTTCATCTTGTGCCTATATATATGAGGCATTGTAGTTCATTTCTAATCAAGTTGACTAGTGGTTCATTGATGAGTTCTTGAGTACATTGTCTCTTCTCTCATCTCTTCTTTCTCAAATGGTATCAGAGCAAGGTGGTGGCGCACATAGAGCCTCCTTATCCTTCTTCCTCTCTACCTCTAGTCCTCTTCAACAACCCTGCTTTCAATGGCGTTTTTTCATTTTTTGATTTTCTGCTAAACGAATGCATTTTTGAGGATTGTGCTCGCGTGACCTACTGGAATCATTGTAGTCTACAACTTAGCAGAAGAAAGTTTTCGCAAATTCCTCGTCGTTTTTGAGTTATTCTTCGTAGACTGCTTGCATGCAGAATTTCTGCTTGCGTTTTTTACAAAAGCCCTTACTCATCATCCTTGCACTCATTTAATGATGCAAAAGGCTTCAAACCAGCCCCTTACCATCCTCTACAAGTGTGTTTTTAAAGCACTTCAATCCGAGTCCTACAACTCTACTTGCGGTGAAAACATTGCCAACTAGTTTTCCCTACATGCGGTAGCGTTTTTTTTAAGAGGCTTCTTGTGGAGAGATTTGTAGCCATTTCTTGGCTGCGTTTTCATCATTAACTTCAGACCTCTTCATGGTGTTTTGAGGTACATATTCATCCTCTTTTCTACACCTTTCTACCCGTTTTTGTGGACAATCAACTCCTCCATACTCCTTCTACCTAAGGTTACATTCTCAGCCCTCTTGTGGTGGTTTCTACGGAGTCTATTGGTTCATATATCGGCTGCGTTTTCGCACTATCTTTGTGCATATTATGGAGATACTTCCTTGGTGCTGGACAGCCCATCTATTGGCTGCGTTTTTGGAGGTACGACACTTCTTCCCTTGTGTTTTTCCACCCTCCTCTCCCTATGGGATCTCGGAAGTCCTCTACTCCAAAAGACAAAGGCAAACTTGAAGATACTATGGATCCTACATCTCCTACGACAGTTGGGTGGACCGGCAACTACTGGTCCTTATTTATGCAACTTCTTTTGGTTTGGAAAGTGCTGGGGTGTGGTCTATAATCACTTCTCCTCATATGGTGCCTTCTCAATATCAAACCTATATGGATGCACGGGCCAAAGCTTTACTTGTGCATGGCATGTCTACATCGGTTGTGTCTCAATTTCTTTCTACAAGGAGTACGGCTCAACAATTATGGCACGCTATACAAATGCAATATGGAAGACTTTCAACAGTTAAGATGGCTAAGTTGGAAGAAGATTTGGATAAGCTTTCTATCTCCGAATCCGACAACAGTGGAGAAGCTTGAAGAATTCAATCGAATCACGCGACAACTTGAAGAGTTTGGTACATTGGTAAGCAATCCGGTCCACAAGCTACTTGGTAAATTACCTTCTTCTTTTAAATCGTTCAAAGATAACATCTTTCTTCGAGTTCCTTTCCCTTCCTTTGAAGAGACTATGGGTCTTCTTCATGATAAGTGCCTTACTCGCAAGCAGTAAAACAAAAAGGACGGCTTTTGTAAGCCAAGGCAAGGGCAAAGGAAAAGGCAAGGGGAATGATCAACGCAAAGGCTCTAATTCCAATGCTAAAGATTCTTCAACCAAAGGCGACAAGGACAAATCAAAGGATTTTTCCAAGGCGTGCACTTTCTGTGGTCGTAGTGGCCATACGGAGGATCGTTGTTTTGCTAAGAAAGCGGCATCCAAGAAGGTAAAAGCTGAACTTGAATCCAAATCTAATGGTTCTTCTACATCAACATAAGAAAGACGGTAACGCCAAGGTTGCATATGTTGCTATGTCTTCTACTTCTTCATGTGACACATCACTTGTGGTAATCAAAGATCTTGATACACATACTGCGGATGAGTGGATTGCCAACATTGGTGCTACCTCTCACATGACGAATAGTTCTTCCTTATTGGAAAACCATAAGTCTATCTCTTCATCAGTACACATTGGTGATGCTTCATCTCTCCCTGTGATTGGTATTGGTGATGTTTCTTTTGGAGATGTTATCTTACATGATGTTTTGCATGTGCCTAAGATGTCTGCCAACTTATTTTCTATCTCTAAGGCTACTTCTAAAGGTCTTGGGGTTTACTTTGATGATGAAGTGATTGAAATCATTGATAGACAGTCACTTTCTTGTGTGGCACATGGTTATCAAAATGCTGGGCTTTATCATATAAGCTCTTTTACAGCACAGTTGCCACCACATGAGTCTCATCTTCATCAATTATTTGCTTCTCCTAAAGACTTGTTTCTAAAAATGAAGAGAGTGATCTATTTTCTATCTCTAAGGCTACTTCTAAAGGTCTTGGGGTTTACTTTGATGATGAAGTGATTGAAATCATTGATAGACAGTCACTTTCTTGTGTGGCACATGGTTATCAAAATGCTGGGCTTTATCATATAAGCTCTTTTACAGCACAGTTGCCACCACATGAGTCTCATCTTCATCAATTATTTGCTTCTCCTAAAGACTTGTTTCTAATGAAGAGAGTGATCTATGGCATTTCCGCTTTGGCCATGTTCATATTGCTACTTTGCAACATCTTGTCTCACATGACATGGTTACATGTCTACCAAAGCTTCAGAAACCTCACCATCACATTTGTTCTTCTTGTGCTCAAGGAAAGCAACATCGGGCTTCTTTTCCAAAGGAGGCTACTCATAGGGCCACACGCATACTTGAGCGTATTCATGCTGATCTTGCACGACTTATGGAAGTACAATCGCTTGGTGGATCCAAGTATTATATGCTTCTTGTAGATGACTTCTCTCGCAAATCATGGGTTTATTTCTTACCTAAGAAGTCTGATGCTCTTTCTCATTTCAAGGTTTGGCTTGCCCAAATGGAGAATCAAGCAAGTCAAAAGGTATCTTTTCTCAAAACTGACAATGGAGGTGAGTTTACAACATTTGAGGATTTTCTAGCTTTAAAGGGCATACAACGACAAACCACCATACCCTACACTCCTCAGTAGAATGGTGTGGTTGAAAGAAAGAATAGAACGGTGAAGGAAATGGCCCGCTCCCTCTTACATCATGCGAAGCTACCTTCCTCCTTTTGGGGTGAGGCTATAGCTACTTCAGTTTATCTTCTCAATCGCTCTCTTACGAAAGCAGTGGACGGCATGACTCCAGAGGAGGCTTTCACAAGCCACAAGCCTACTATTTCTCATTTTCATGTCTTTGGTTGTGTTGCTCATGTGCATGTGCCTTCTTCTAAGAGGAGGACTCTTGATGCTAAGTCCAAACCTATGATATTCACAGGATATGCTTCTCGCTCCAAAGGGTTCCGTTTTTGGGATCCTTCTCATGAGGATATTGTTCTTTCACGTGATGCCATCTTTGATGAGCGTGTTTTTGGTCTTGATGAGTTACCACCTTCTACATCTCTCTCAGATCCATTTCCATCTCTTGAGCTTGAGCCTGTCTCATTCCCTACAGTCTCATCCTCATCTACACCATCAGTTCCTACTTCATCCCCTCCATCCATTTCGATTGTGACACCTACTACTTCATTGGATTTTACACGGACTTCTTGTCCTCCAAAATGGTTCGCTCTCTACTTCACGATTCAGGTATATCACTTTCAGATGCTCAACAATCTACTACACGTGTCTTATGTACACGCCCTTCAGTAAATATTGCCTTGATGTCTCATATTGGTGATGTGTTTGAGCCTGAAACGGTTAAGGAAGCTCTTTCCTTACCACATTGGTGTGAAGCAATGCAAGCAGAGATTTCTTCTATTGAATCTAATAACACATGGCAGTTAGTTCCACGACCTTCACATAAAAAGGTCATTGGTGTTAAGTGGATTTTCAAAGTCAAGTTTCATTCTGATGGTACTCTTGATAAGTACAAGGCACGACTTGTTACTAAAGGTTATGCTCAAAAAGAAGGTGAATACTTTGATGAAACTTTTGCTCCTACTGCCAGATATTCTACTATTTGTGTTGTTTTTGCTCTTGCTTCTCACTATGCCTGGCCTATATATTAAATGGATGTTAAAAGTGCCTTCTTGAATGGAGATTTAGAGGAGGAAGTTTATGTGGCACAACCTAAAGGTTTTATTGCATAGGGTCATGAACATGATGTGTATTTATTACAGTGTGTTGTTTTTGCTCTTGCTTCTCACTATGCCTGGCCTATATATTAAATGGATGTTAAAAGTGCCTTCTTGAATGGAGATTTAGAGGAGGAAGTTTATGTGGCACAACCTGAAGGTTTTATTGCATAGGGTCATGAACATGATGTGTATTTATTACAGAAAGCTCTTTATGGTCTTAAGCAAGCTCCTCGAGTTTGGTATCAGAAGATTGACAGTTTTCTCCTTTCTCTACATTTTGAGAGGACTCATGCAGATCCTAATCTTTATGTGCTTATTGTGGATGATGATATATGCATTCTTGTGCTTTATGTGGATGATTTGACACTCACTGGCTCTAATTTGGACCTACTCAAATGGGTTCAAACTCAACTCACAACATCATTTGCCATGACTAATCTTGGACTACTCCACTATTTTCTTGGTTTAGAAGTGTGTCAATTTGCTTCTGGCATCTTTCTTTGTCAAAAGAAGTATACTTTAAGGTTGCTTGGAGAAATATGGCATGCATGATTGTGCATCACTCACTTGTCCCATAGATTCTAATTCAAAATTATCCAAAGATGATGATTCCCTTGAGGTTGATTCTACAGAGTATCGCCAACTTATTGGTTCTCTACTTTATTTGGTTAACACTCGGCCAGATCTCTCCTATGCTATGAGTATTCTCAACCAATTCTCTTCATAGCCTCGTCGATCTCATTGGCAGGCAGCTTTGAGGGTTCTTCGATATCTTCATGGAACTCTTGAGTATGGCATTTCTTATGCAGGTGGAGATACACTTATTGGTTACTCAGATTCTGATTGGGCGGCAGGGTGTATTGATACTAGGAGTTCCATGTCAAGCTATTGTTTTATGCTTGGTAAAGGACTTGTTTCTTGGAAATGTCAAAAGCAGCGAATTACTTCTTCTTCATCGACAAAAGCAGAGTACAAGTCATATCTTGATGCCACTTTTGAAGCACTTTGGCTTCAGCAAATTCTGAATCACCTTGGGTGTTCATCTACTCCGACACTCATCTACTCAGATTCACAGAGTGATATTGCTTTAGCAAAAAATCCAGTTATTCGAGGACGATCCAAACACATTGATGTTCATTTTCATTTTGTTCGTGATTGGATTTCTGAAGGTTGCATTCAGCTTCAGTATTGTCCTACCAAAGATAATGTTACTGATTTGTTTACTAAGCCTCTTCCTCGACCTACCTTGGATTATCTTCTTTAGCACGTTGGCGTTGGTCCTCCCATCTGGACCTGAAGAGGATAGGTGTCATCTCCAGATGGTGTCACGCTAGTGGCACACTCTTTAGCCTCTAGGCATTTTTGGGATTTATAGCATTCATTTTCATTTTTTTCCTATTTACACATTTTTGGGTGGAGGAAAGGGTGGAGGAACTTTTCTAGAGATCCGTTCATCTTGTGCCTATATATATGAGACATTGTAGTTCATTTCTAATCAAGATGGCTCTAGTGGTTCATTGATGAGTTCTTGAGTACATTGTCTCTTCTCTCATCTCTTCTTTCTCACAATGAGAAGCATCATTTGAATAGAGAATTGGTCTTAGGAATGACCATTCTTTTGGGGAGAGAGAGATAAACATAAAAAGCATCCTAATTAAGCATAAATGTAAACTTTTTTTAATTATTCATTACAACTCTTAAGAAAAGCTTGATTTGCATTATAAACACTTAATTTAGAAACTTCTCAAGCTTGAGAGGGGTTGAGAAGTGCAAACATTGAGAATAGTAGAAATTACACTTTACCTCTTGTTTTTGCTTGCTTCTCTATCTTAGAAGAAGCCCCCAACCAATCAATTGGTTAGTGTGTCGAAAGGAAAGCTCCAAGGATGGTTGAAGAGAGAAAGAGGTTCCACTCTCTCCAAAAGTAGAGGATTTTTAAGGGATAATAGAAAATATCATTATTTTAATGTAATACTGGCATGGTATAGTTCACAGATTTTTTTACAAAAAACTAAGGATCTATTTATAGGTGAGGGAGGCCTCTAACCAAGTCCAACCAGGTGTTAGAATTTTTCAGGTTCAGTTTGGCTGAATTTGGACAAGATTTGGACCTAGTTTGGCTCCCTTTTGATTTGGTTTGATCCAAGAGAGAGGAGAGATAAAAATATCATAATTTTATTGAATTAAGAACTGCACCACTTGTGTGAAATAGGCGCCTCCTTGAAGTCTCCCCCTCCTTACCAAGGTGTCAAAAATGTATCATTATACCAAAATATCTCATTTTTTTAGTAATATCTCATAGTTTTTAACTAATAAACCTTGTACTCAGTCAACTCTTCATCTTATGTGGACATTTACTCATTTTTGGGTATTTTCTTTTATTCATTGGATTTATCTCCTCCCCACACTTGGATTAATCCTATTGGCCCATAGAAACCTTAATTGGACCATAATCCAAAAATTTCTGAAAATCTAGACCCTTAGGCTATGGTCCTTTATACATATTTTCAATTAATTCCAATTTCACATTGGAAAGTTCTTGTTGAATTTTTGTTTCAGGGGAAACCATTTTAGACACTAGGAGGATTTTTATATCAAAAAATATCTCAATTTTGGATTACCTCTCTCTAGATATTTTCTCTCTCCAGGCCAAAACAGGGTAAAACAGGATCTTTCTTCTATTTCAGAGAGGGGAATAATTACAAGATCAGAAGGGGAGTTTCTTACTCCTTTACACTGGAGGGAGGAATCTTACATCCTACCCCACTTAAAAAATGCAAGATGTCCTCATGGAGGACAACTCTTTCCCTTAAGATCTAACTAATTCTGGGGTTCCTTATAATCTGGTCAACCCAACAAAAACTTGGGATAAAGATCCCTTCTACAAGAAGAACATATAGAACTCATTATCAGATAACAATTCATTCAAAATATATCATTATATCCTTAACACAATAATGGTCCATTAGACCGAAAATTCCATCTGAACATTCTTCCATGGGAATTCCAGTTATGCAGGTTTTTAATTTGTCATCCCTTAACTTGATCCACTGGGTCATATTAACAGCAGCAATCTGTCAGCACAATCCACTAATCTCATAGTGTTTTGCTGAAGGCCTTCCCACACTCTCCAAAAGTAGAGGATTTTTAAGGGATAATAGAAAATATCATTATTTTAATGTAATACTGGCATAGTATAGTTCACAGATTTTTTTACAAAAGCTAAGGATCTATTTATAGGTGAGGGAGGCCTCTAACCAAGTCTAACTAGGTTCTAGAATTTTCCAGGTTCAGTTTGGCTGAATTTGGACAAGATTTGGACCTAGTTTGGCTCCCTTTTGATTTGGTTTAATCCAAGAGAGAGGAGAGATAAAAATATCACAATTTTATTGAATTAAAAAATCCACCACATGTGTGAAATAGGCACCTCCTTGAAGTCTCCCCCCCCTCCTTACCAAGGTGTCAAAAATATATCATTATACCAAAATATCTCATTTTTTTAGTAATATCTCATAGTTTTTAACTAATAAACCTTGTACTCAGTCAACTCTTCATCTTATGTGGGCATTTACTCATTTTCAGGTATTTTCTTTTATTCATTGGATTTATCTCCTTCCCCCACACTTGGATTAATCCTATTAGCCCATAGGAACCTTAATTGGACCATAATCCAAAAATTTCTGAAAATCTAGACCCTTAGGCTAAGGTCCTTTATACATATTTTTAATTAATTTCAATTGCACATTGGAAAGTTCTTTTTGAATTTCTGTTTCAAGCGAAACCATTTTAGACACTAGGAGGATTTTTATATCCAAAAATATCTCAATTTTGGATTATCTCTCTCTAGATATTTTCTCTCTCCAGGCCAAAACAGGGTAAAACAAGATCTTTCTTCTATTTCAGAGAGTAGAATAATTACAAGATCAGAAGGGGAGGTTCTTACTCCTTTACACCTCAAAAGCTAGAGGGAGGAATCTTACATCCTACCCCACTTAAAAAACGCAAGATGTCCTCATCTCGCAGCTAGAGGACAACTCTTTCCCTTAAGATCCAACCGCTTCTGGGGTTCCTTATAGTCTGGTCAACCCAACAGAATCCTCAGATAAAGATCCCTTCTACAAGAAGAACATATAGAACTCTTAATCAGATAACAATTCATTCAGAACATATCATTCATATCCTTAAGACAATAATGGTCCATTAGACCAAAAATTCCATCTGAACATTCTTCCATGGGAATTCTAGTTATGCAGGTTTTTAATTTGTCATCCCCTAACTTGATCCACTGGGTCAAGTGTTAACAGCAGCAATCTGTCAGCACAATCCACTAATCTCATAGTGATTTGCTGAAGTCCTTTTATCACCATTCCAGTTATTAACATCATTACACTGGGATTCATCCCATTCATCCTCATTGTGGTTTTGTTCAACTTATCTTCTTTCAACTAGAATTGAGGAATCATCATTTTTCAATTAGATCCAAATCAACCCATCAATTCTCAACCAAAATTTTAAAATCATATCAACCCAACATTCGAATTCATCATCTGGATAGCATTTTTTCTTATAATTTTAAGGTCTTAGATTTACTCGTATATACTGCCAGTAAAGAGCTGTAGTTATACCCTCGGTATATACGGGTAGTCACGGTCCTTGGAATTATAAGGTAAATACCATCATGTCTAGGCCTCAAGCAAGTCAGATTCCATACGACTCCGGTACTTCCATCTAAAGACCCAATTACCTATTTATGAATCTTCACTCTGAATATCAATTTGTATGAATTTCATCACACAATTACAACCTTTTACTACTGTTACTTTATTAATTTTTGACATTTTTGGCTTCTCGGTTAATCCACTTTAGCCAATTCACTCTGATACCAGCTCAAAGATCCCTGCCCCCTCTGCGTAACGACGAATTTGGGGGTGCTAGCAGTGGAAGTAGCACTTCTTGTGCAGGGCAGAGCCTCTCACTCGGGGCCTCGCCCACAGATATCTGGACAAGAGACTAATCCCTCGATTCTTCCAAAAATCACACCCAGAAAAACTTCCCTCGCCCAAAAAGCATGGGCGATTCCCCCAGGATATTTCTACTCTAACGTAGTCAAGAGCCTTAACTAACCAAACTGAACCAACCGACCTGTAAGTCACTTGGTCAGATCAAGGAAGAAACTTGCACTTAGATGATAGAGACCAATGCTTTTTTCCTCATCGTCAAGAGGCACAGTCGTTGATTCTTTTCCATAGAACAATTACTATCTGGGATTTACTTCATCTATCGTACCATAACAGAATTGAGTCTTATTTTAGGGATCCATCAGTCCAGCCTAACCCCATCTAGTCCCATGGGTTAGCCAACCGCCCAACCACTGTAGTGATAGGATCCATTTAGGAATTTGGTTAGGTTTTATCCCGAGTACCAGGGAAAAGAGTTCCCTGCCCCCCTAGCTGGATCTTCATGCAAACTTCAAGCTAGTCACACCACTTACACACCCAATATGAAATTGCCTATTTCACAGATCCAGTTGTCTTTAAAACAATCTTTTAATGAAACCATAGAATCACTGATCACATAATCCTTCAAAATATCTTGTTGAATTCTAATTTCCAATCATTCCTTTATCGGTATACCTATGGCATCATTGGCAACCAGAACGCTCACCACCTGTCCACTCAGGGACCTTTTCAATAGTTCCTAGCTCATAGTACCCGGAAATATATTCACTTATAAAAATCCAGATTAGCAAGATCAACCAACAGATCCATATAAAAGAGCCATGGACTCATCCGTTGTTGAGGACCAACAAGGCCAATCAACCAGATCCATGCCCGAATTCAGAAAACAACTCTTACTTCTTGTTCCAATATCTTCCTCGATGCACGCGTGGGTATCTTCGGCGACCCAGAGCCTGAGCACCATATGGTCAGCACCCTCTAGGATCCTTCGCAGGTCACCTAGCACTTCACTCATAGGCCGCTTCCTCGGTCCCTCATCCACCGTACTAGAAGCTCACCATTTAAATCGAGCCGAGGCTGGTCAAGACCTCGGCCGCCGTGACCTTGCTACGTGAGACGTCCTCCAATGACTCTCCGTCAGCTATTGCAATGTTATCACTTAGGTCTCCACGACCTCATTCACAAGACAGTCAAAATGCTTCCCCAGCATTCTTGACATAAAACAGTCATTTAAAAACAAGTCATAAATATAGTTTCTATAACGAACTCTCGTCTTTTCACATTGTTCCACATCAATCCACATTACTTAATCCAAGTCCAATCATATGTATTCCAATTGTCCTTCATCCATTCTCATCCAATCACATCATTCTCATCCAATCACATCATTCTCATCCATTCTCATCCAATCACATCATTCTCCATCTCATCACATCTTTCCACATTTATGCTCATCACATCTCATCCACTTGCATCTACCCATATCCACATCTCATCACATCATATTCCTTCACATCTCATCCATTCATATCTACCCCGATCCACATCACATCACATCACATCCATTTCACCTCACATCTCATTCATTCACATCTATCCCGATTCACATCACATCACATCCATTTCACCTCACATCTCATTCATTCACATCTATCCCGATTCACATCACATCCATTCACATCACATCCCGATTCACATCACATCCATTCACATCACATCTCATCCATTCACATCATATTTCATCCATTCACATCTATCCTGATTCACATCACATCCATTTCACATCACATATCATCCATTCACATCTATCCCAATTTACATCATATCACATCACATCCATTCACATTATGTCTCATCCATTCACATCTATCTCGATTCACATCACATCACATCACATCTCATTCATTCTCATCTATCCCGTTTCACATCACATCACGTCCATTCACATCACATATCATCCATTCACATCTATCCTAATTTACATCATATCACATCACATCCATTTCACATCACATCTCACCCATTCACACTTATCCCGACTCACATCACATCACATCCATTCACATTCATCACATTCATTGTATCCCCATTCCATCATATACATTCTATCCACATTACATTCACATCCACATCCCTTTACATCACATCACATCTTATCCACATCCACATCACATTCACATCGACATCCCATCTCATCCACATCCGCATTCACATCCACATCTCTTTTCATCACATCTCATCCACATCCACATCACATCCACATCCACATCTATTTTCATCACATCACATCTCATCCACATCCACATCGATTTACATCACATCACATCCTTTCACATCCACATCCACATTCATTTACATCACATTCTTTCACATACACATCCACATCCATTCTTTCGCATACACATCCACATCCATTTACATCACATTCTTTCACATACACATCCACATCCATTTATATCACATTCTTTTGCATACACATCCACATCCATTTACTTCACATCTCATCCACATTCATTTTCATTACACCACATCCTATCACATCCCATTCACATCTTATCACATCCATTCACATCCTATCGCATCCCATTCACATCTTATCGCATCCCATTTACATCTTATCACATCTATTCACATCCTATCACATCCCCTTTCACATCTTATTCCCATTTAGTAGCTTTTCCTACTTCCATACCGATAATAGAACTTTTTCTAAATTTTTACCAATTACTTGGCCTAGATAAAGGTTCTTTTTGTAAGATTCCTCCTCAGGCTAAATATTGATTAAGCCTCTACTTCAATCCCTTGTAATCATTCTATGTTTCTGAATACAAGAAAATATTATTTTTCCTTGCTTTGCCTAGTGAGATAAAAATTTCTAGAGAGTGGTAAATCAATATTGGGATATTTTTGGATAAATAAATTCTACAGATATCAAAAAAAATGTTTCCCTGAAACAGAAAATCAAAATAGATTTTCCAAGGTGCAATTGGAATTAATAAAAATTGATTTAGAAGACCTTAGCCTAAGGGTCAAGATTTTTGAAAACAAAGAATAAAAGAAAATACCCAAAAATGAGTAAATGCCCACATAAGATGAAGAGTTGACTAAGTACTAGGTTTATTAGTTAAAAATTATGAAGTATTAATTAAAAAATGAGATATTTTGGAGTAATCATTCATTTTTGACATATGGGTAAGGAAAAGGGGGCCCTTCAAGGAGGCACCTATATTTCACATGTGTGGATGAGTTTTAAACTCAAAAATAATAGGATATTTTTATCTCTCCTCTCTCCTAAATCAAACCAAATCAAAAAGGGAGCCAAACTGGTCCAAATCTTATCCAAATTCAGCCAAACTGAAGCTGGAAAATTCTAGAACTCAGTTGGACTCAATTAGTGGCCTCCCTCACCTATAAATGGACCCTCATTCCTTTGTATTCTCATCTGTGAACTAAACTATGCTGGTATTACTCTAAGTTAAGCTTATTTTTTATTATCCTCTAAAACCCTCTACAAATTGAAGAGATTGGAGCTTCTCTCTCTCTTCAATCTTTCACCAAACCAATTGACTGGTTGGGTGCCTCTACTGTGATCAAAGAATCAAGTAATTTAGGAGGTAAAGTGTGGATTATTGTCTTCTTTTTCTTACATCTCCAAATGTTTCTCTTCTCAACCCCTCTCAAGCTTGAGAAGCATTAATTTGAATGGCTTTTGAATACTAATGGTTTTTAAGCATTTCTCTCTCTCCCCCAAAGAATGGTCATTCCTATGACCTATTCTCAATTTGAATGAAGCTTCTCATGAAGTATTTTTCTAATCTAAAAGTAATTTCTATGCTTGCCTAATTGGAGGCCAAAATAATGGCTTTTTAATACTTTTATGCTATTAAATTTATAGTAAAATAAAGAATCAATCCATAATTGGATAATGATCCAATTAGTGGTTATTCTAATCACATGAATAATACTAAACTTTATTCTTTCAAATTTATTGAGAATTATCAGTAATATCAGAGCGGAGCTATGGTAAAATTTTTGTAAAATTAACACATAAATCATTTTCATTCATAATATGAAAAGAGGACTTCCTACCATATTCTAGGATTAATCATCCTAGATTAATTGAATGGTTCTCATTATAATCATGAAAAATTGATTTTTATGTTTATGCATAAATAGTTAATTACGAAAAAGAGAAATTTTTAGTAATCCATTTTTTATGTTAAAAGAGTAATCCCCCATGACAATGGAAATCCATGTACTCCAATGAAGTAAGAGAAAAATTGTGATGCTAAAATAATGCATATTTTATTTAAAAATTAAAGAAGGATTTTAGTTAAATTTATCTTTTTGCATAGATAAATTTTAAATGATGAAAGAGAAATTCCCACTATATTGGAATCCAAATATTTAAATGAGGAAAGTGTAATTCCTAGTGTAAAGGAATTAATAAAGATTTTTATTTCAATTTTTAAGAGAAAATTTAGTTAAATTTATCTTTTTACATAGATAAATTTTAAATTATGAAAGAGGAATTTCCACTATATTGGAATCCAAATATTTAAATGAGGAAAGTGTAATTCCTAGTGTAAAAGAATTAATGAAGATTTTAATTTAAATTTTAAGAGAGAATTTAGTTAAATTTATCTTTTTGTATAGATAAGATTAAATGATGAAAGAGGAATTTCCACCATATTGGAAATGTTTAAATGAGAAAAGTGGATTTTTTAGCTTAATGAAATTAATGGATATTTTTATGTAATTTTTAAGAAGAATTTTAAGTAGATTTAATTTAAGGTAAAAGAGGAATTCCCATGATAATTGGATTGCACTCATTGAAATGAGAAAAAGAAGGATTTCAAGTTTATTCAAAAAAAATAGGTATTGATATTTTAGTTAAAAGAAGAATTTTTATGATATTTAAGAAAAGATGGATTTGAATTAAATTTTAGTGTCAAAAGATGAATTTCCACCATAATTCTAAATAATGAATTAAGGCTGAGAAATTATGTGGCATAAAGAACATCTTTGGATATTTTAATTGGTAAAATCACTAAATTGATATTTACCCAAAATCTAGATGTTTAGTTGAAGGGAATCCTTGTGGAACTAAACCAAATGAATTTGGTTAGACTACGTGAGGGACGGACAGTAAACCTAATTGTCCTTCTCTCGATCTGAATCAGACAAAAACTTCATGAGACCAATTCCAGTTACTAAATCCAAAGAATAGACTACCGAAACTAATCTAGTTTTTCCTTGACCAAACTCACCAAGAATCTAGTTGGACAAATGGACAAAATGATGGGTAGATTACCCTCATGAGAGATCAAGGATCCTCATTTTATGAAATTGGGAATTATGAAAAAAGGGTTGTCGGAACCGATCTCAAACTGGAATTTTACTTGCATTAGAACCTCTGTTTTTTCATTCAAAGGACTGTTTTACGCCAAAATGCTGGAGGAAGCATTTGGCTTATGTTTTTCTAAGAGGAGGTTCGTTGGAACAGCTAGCGGGGAGTCGTCAAGGGACGTTGCTCGTGGCAAAGCCTGCTGCCGAGGGCCTCGGTACGGTTAAAATGGTGCGTTTCCGATACGATGGGCGAGGACCGACGAAGCGGCCCCTGAGTGAAGTGCTAGGACACCTAAGGAGGATCCTAGAGGGTTCTGATCAGGCGATGCACGGGCTTGCGGTTGCTAGGACACCCATGCGTATGTTGAGGAAGATTTCGGATGGACAAAAAGGAAAGATTTTTGAGAACCAAATTTTGATACTGGATCTCGTTGGTTGGCGAGCTGGTCTTCAACGGAGAGTTCAAAGGATACATTTTTGTAATATAGTGGACTCGAAATTTTGGAAAATGATGATCAGAAATATTATGATTTTTATTGAAGGATTGCTTTTAAAGTCAGTCGAATATGATATAAATGGCAATTTCATATTGGGTGTGTATGTGGTATGCCTACCTTGATTTTTACATGAATTGTCGGCTAGGGGGCCTTGGAACTCTTTTCCTCGGTACCAGAGTAAAAACCCAACCAAATTTCTATAAAGAAATCCCACCAGTTCAATGGTCGGGTGGTTAGCTAACCCATGGGCCGGATGGCTGGATCAGAGGATTCCTGAGAAACAACTAGATACGATTAGTTACGTTATTTAGTTTTAAACTCTGAGAAGACCTTGTTCTGTGGGAGGGGATCATCGACTGTGCCTCATAAATGAGGAAAAAAGCGGTGATTCCATGGACCAAGTGCAAGTCTCTTCTTGATCTGACCATGTGACTTCAGGTTTGGTCAGATCAGTTTATCTAGTTAAGACTTGACTCGTTAGAGTAATTTCCCCGTTAGAAGATTTTTCCCAATTGGCGGAGTAGCACGTGCCTTCCAGGCAAGGGGAGTCTTCCAGGCCTAGTCTCAGAGGGGCCGCCCGGGCTAGCCTGAAAGAAAGTAACAGGGGTGGGTTAGTCCCTCACCAAGGGAGTGGCTCATGAAGGAGTCACCACTTAGCATCTCACGGGAGAAGCTCACTATTGATTCTTGGAACAGATAACATTACATTGGTATTTATACTCCACCCAAGAGTTCACACCTACTTACTAGTTGTCCATGGCCTTGGGCCCATAATGCTTTCTTACAAACCATCCCTTCCCCAATGGTTTCGTCCTCGAAACCTCAATTGAATACCCCAAATTCGGAGAAGAATGTTCCATGTGGCTGAATTTACACCAACCCATATTGCTCTATCAATGCTTCATATCCCTCCAATGCTGAAATAGGTTGCCACTTACATAAGCATGTTGATTGGTTTGGCATTTGGTTCCAAATCAATAGCGTGATCAACACTCCTCTTTGGCGGCATTGATTTTGGCATGGTAAACACATCTTCATAATCCTTGAGTAGCTTAACCATGTCCACATTTTCGATGCAATCCTTTTTGCTATTATCTTCCTCTTTGCAAAGCTGTAGTACATAAACATAGCCCTCTTTCTTGAACTCTTTCTTCATTTGAGTAGCATTGATCATGATGAAGAGCTTGGACCCTTGCATTCCATTCAATGTAATAACCCCTCCATGATGCACAAAACTCATGAAACTTTTCTGTAAGTTCATGGTAAAAGAGTTCAAAGTGGACAGCCAATCACATCCAAGTACTATGTCAATTGGTCCCAACTCAATCACCAAAAGATCAACTTTGCAAGAGTAGCTCTTGGACAACTCCAATTCTGTACTTTGACACTTCATATTGCAACCCATTGAATCACCATTGGCCACTTGCACCATGTGCTTGTTTGGTAAAGAAGTTGGTTGCATTTTGAGAGTGTTCAAAGACCTTTTATTGACAAAACTATGCGTGCTTCCAGTATCAATGAGTGCATATGCTGTTCTCCCATTCACCTTGATCTTCAATCTCAATGTGTTGGCACCCTTACTTCCTGCATAAGCATCATGAGAGATTGTACACAAGGTAGTATGTGCACTATTGTTTTCATTCCACACGCATAGAGGCATCCCATCATCCATTTTGTCATGAGCAAACTTTAGTTTCCCACCCGGATCAAAAGGAAACTCGGGATTTTCTTCATCAAAACCATCATCATGAGAACCTCCACCCTCATGAGGATCTCCCCATCCTAAGGCATCATTGCATTCAAGGAATTCCTCCTCCTCATGATTAGCATTGTCCTCAGTGATAATGTAGCTTATGGAAATATCCTTGGATTTGCATACTTTGAAGTGATCCTTGTTCCATTTTTCTCCACATTTGAAACATAGACCTTTGAGCCTCATTTCATGCAAACGGTCCTCCTTGATAACCTTGCTTTTTGAACCCCCATTTGCTGGCTTGGACTCATTGTATGTAGCTTTGTTGGACATAAATGGTGGTTTAAATGGAAGTCTATTAGACCCTCTACCATACACGGTAGGAAATCTTGGAAGAGTAGGTCTTGTGTTTGCATGAGAACCCATGTCAGTCCTTGTGATCACTTCCCCTTTGATATTCCCTTTGCTAGCCCACTTTGTCAAGTACTTCTCTTCATGAATTTCTGCAAGCATCATTGCCTTCTTCAAAGTGGCGGGATCATGAGACTTGACATCACCACCAATAGGAGCTTTCAAGCCCCTTATATACTTGACAACAAGATAATGCTCATCAAAGTCGTCCAAGTATAATAGAAGCTTTAGAAACTTATGAGAATATTCCTTCACGGTAGTGATTTGCTCTAGCTTGTCCCATTCCACAATGTGATTGTCCCTTTGCATGCGAGAAGTAAACTCTTCTGCCATGTCATTCTTGAATTCTTCCCAAGTAGTGATGACATAACCATGAGATTGCTTCCTCCTCCACCAAAGTGTGAGCAAAACCTTCAAGATGAAGTGAGGCGAAGTAGACTTTGGCAATCTCGCTCCTTGGGCTGATTTCGAAGTAGAGATCCATCTTGTTTGCCCACTCTTCAAAGTCTTCAATAGAATTTGATTCTCCTTTGAACTTATTAAATATGATTTTGTCCTTCACAGCATTGTCAAAATCACCATGCATTCTTGAACCCCTCTGCCGTGCTCTTGGATCATCAAATCCTCTTCCTTCACCCAAGTGTCTATGCATTTGCTCATCTTCCAATTGCCAATCACCTGCATCTTTAAATCCCTTCTGTTCATACCCTCTTCTTGCATCTTGCATAAAGGATGAAGTTCTTGGAATACTGGCATTGGATCTCTCATAAGAAGCATCACCCATAGGTCTCTTGCCCTTGTCCATGTAAGAAGAATGTGGCATCATTTGAGGTGGCATCATTTGTCTTACTTTGTTCTCTTCTGGCATAGAAGGCTTTCCATCATGTTTGGCATCATAATGTACACCATCCATTGCATTCATATCGGCTTCTTGGTTGAGCTTGAGAGGAGCCAATGCACTAATGGCTTTCTCCAAGTCTTTTAACCCTCTTTGCATCACGTCATCCAGGTAGTGGTGTCGCTTGTCGAACCGTTCCATGAGGTGTTCACCAAATTGTTGTTGCCGATTTGTTTGGTTATTTTCAATCCTTTGAAACATACTCTCCATAGCCATTAACATCATGTCCACTGTTATTAGCAGAGTAGTTCCCAAAGATTGAGGCATTTCCACTGGCTGAGATTCATCTGGAGATGGTGCTTTTATGGTTGAACTTTCTTCATTCCTCGTTGATGAACTCGTTGCCATCATTGCTTCCGGTTGTCTTTGATCATTTTCATTCCGGGCTCCCTTGTTTTGATCTCCTCTAGTCATTTCCATAAGCTCACCATTGATTCTTGGAACAGATAACATTATCATGAATGGCCCATAATCCCATTTACATTGGTATTTATACTCCACCCAAGAGTTCACACCTACTTACTAGTTGTCCATGGCCTTGGGCCCATAATGCTTTCTTACATAGCCTCTCGTCCCTGGACATCCACGGGCGAGGCCCCGAGTGTGTGGACCCCGCCCCGCGCGGGAGGCCGACGCCGTTGCCGGCAGGAGCCTCGGAGCGGGTGGGGGACCTCACACTTTTTCTCGACGGCGATTTCCATATTATTTCTCAATTTCTCAAGTGAATTATATTCAATATTCTTCTTTTGAATAAAAGAATTCATGGGATTTACAAAAATCAATTCTACCAATATTTCTAAATAATGCTCAAAATTCCACTTTTGATAAATACTCATTATGCTAAAAATTTCTCTTTTTCCATTTAATTTCTTGGATCTCAATTATCATGGGAATTCCTCTTTTTACATTTAATTGATTGAATTCTAAATGTCATGGGAATTTCTCTTTTATCATTTAATTGATTGAATTCTAAATGTCATGGGAATTTCTCTTTTATCATCAAAAAAATTTATCTAAAATTTCTCTTTTAATGTCATGGGAATTCCTCTTTTATCATTTAAATATTTCTCATGCATAAAATAAATTTATCTAAAATTTCTCTTTGTATTTTAATAAAAATATCCATTAATTCAATATGCTAAGAATTCCACTTTTCCCATTTAAATGATTGAATTCCAAATGTCATGGGAATTCCTCTTTTATCATTTAAATATTTCTCATGCACAAAATAAATTTATCTAGAATTCCTCTTTGAATTTTAATAAAAACATCCATTAATTCAATATGCTAAGAATTCCACTTTTTCCATTTAAATGATTGAATTCCAAATGTCATGGGAATTTCTCTTTTATCATTTAAATAAAATTACCATAATTTTATCTTTTCTTAATTATTTAATTATGCATAAACCTTAAAAATTAGTTTTTCATTGAATGTGATGAAAATCATTCTTTTAGCTTAGGATATTCAATCCTAGAATATGGTAGGAAGTCCTCTTTTTACGTTATGCATAAAATGAATTATGTATCAATTTCTTAAAAATTTTGCCATAGCTCCGTTGCTATTATTTTCAATTTTCAATAAGACTTAGTAATGTAATTATGATAGTATAACTATCTTTTAACCTTAAATCCAATTTATGGATTTAACTCATAAGATTACCATAATTTTAGAAGCATAAAAGTATAAAAATCACTTTCTTAAACTCTAACTTCACAAGCCTAGAGTTTGATTTGTGAATTGAGAATTTATGAATGAGAAGCATCCTTTGAATAGAGAATTGGTCATAGGAATGACCATTATTTTGGGGAGAGAGAGATAAACATACAAAGCATCCTAATTAAGCATAAATGTAAACTTTTCTTAATTATTCATTACAACTCTTAAGAAAAGCTTGATTTGCATTATAAACACTTAATTTAGAAACTTCTCAAGCTCGAGAGGGGTTGAGAAGTGCAAACATCGAGAATAGTAGAGAAAAATCATAAAATTGCACTGTACCTCTTGTTTTTGCTTGCTTCTCTATGTTAGAAGAAGCCCCCAACCAATCAATTGGTTAGTGTGTTGAAAGGAAAGCTCCAAGGATGGTTGAAGAGAGAGAGAGAGGTTCCACTCTCTCCAAAAGTAGAGGATTTTTAAGGGATAATAGAAAATATCATTATTTTAATGTAATACTGGCATGGTATAGTTCATAGATTTTTTCACAAAAGACTAAGGATCTATTTATAGGTGAGGGAGGCCTCTAACCAAGTCCAACTAGGTTCTAGAATTTTCCAGGTTCAGTTTGGCTGAATTTGGACAAGATTTGGACCTAGTTTGGCTCCCTTTTGATTTGGTTTGATCCAAGAGAGAGGAGAGATAAAAATATCACAATTTTATTGAATTAAAAACTGCACCACCTGTGTGAAATAGGTGCCTCCTTGAAGTGTCTCCCCTCCTTACCAAGGTGTCAAAAATGTATCATTATACCAAAATATCTCATTTTTTTAGTAATATCTCATAGTTTTTAACTAATAAACCTTGTACTCAGTCAACTCTTCATCTTATGTGGGCATTTACTCATTTTTGGGTATTTTCTTTTATTCATTGGATTTATCTCCTCCCCACACTTGGATAATCCTATTGGCCCATAGGAACCTTAATTGGACCATAATCCAAAAATTTCTGAAAATCTAGACCCTTTCCTCTTGTGAGTTTTTCTAGAATTTTTTAAAAAAAAATTATGTACGAATTGTAGACTCAAAGATTGTGAATGGGAAAATATGACAAATCTCTGGTTAGGCACTAGAACATATTAATTTTTTGTTTTGTTAAAAATCCACGCATTTTTTCCCATAGATATTCAGCTCTAACGATGTTCCACATTGCTTTGAAACACCCAACTGGAACTCCTAGTAGTAACTCTTCCAAGTGAGCTCTATGTCTAGCATGAGCAATCAACAAGAGCTATCAACACCTCCCCGCCATTACACTGATATGTAATGAACATGTGTGCTAGCAATTCCACATTCTTATTGCATCTGGGACACAGCCTACTTCCAATACCAATTTTCAAGGCTCTTTTGTTGGTCCATAGGGCTTTATGCATTAACTGTAGGAGGTAGGACTTCTTTGGCAAAATAATTGATGGAGACCAAATTTTGGGCATAGGAGGTAGGACTTCTTTGGAAAAATAATTAACGAAGACCAAATTTTGGACAGCTTATAGCACCAATGTCTATGATCCCACACTGTGTGTGTCATCTATCATTCAGTTTATAGTGCAGAGTAGGGCCTTGGTAGGGCATACAAGGGATAGGGAGCAAGTTGCGCTAGGTTTTCTATGAGAAGGCTTTAATCAAAAAGGGCCCTTGGTTCTCCAACATATTAGGGTGATGCCTAGGTCGTAAAGCTCATTTCATCTCTGACTTTTTCTTTTAGTTTCCCTTATTGGAACCATGTTTTCTTATCCCTACACCATCTTCTATGACACATCAGCACATCAAGGTGATGCCTAGGTCCTAAAGCTCGTTCCATGTCTGAATTTAGTTTTTAGTTTCCCTGATTAGAACCATCTTTTCTTATCTTTGCACCATAATTCACCCCAACATCAAATCCCCTTTTTAGAATTCTTGTGGGCATGGACTTGTACCTCTCTAGGAATATAGTAATTCAAGACGAAGGAGAACTAGACTAAGTCAAGGTGGAGAATTCCCCCAAATCTTCTTAGGTTATTGGTGGAGGGAGAGATTCTTTTTATGTATCTATTCCAAGCTTTCCACATCGCTTTCCCAAGGGGGCTAACCATTGGCTTAATTGTGATTGGACTCAAGAAGAGGGCCACGGGTGGGACACCTTTCCATCTTGGGAAACCTGACACTTTGAAATTGTTGGACTACCTATTAAGAAGAATAGCACATTCCTCCTCCTTGTTTTGTAAGATTCTTATACACCATTTTGTTTCCATCCTATCTATTGTATCTTCACTGTTCAAAGCTCCTAGGGCCAAGCTTCAATCTTTGATAATGTATAGACTTTCCATGTAACTTTCAATATTTTGTATACATCAACATCTCTAGACTATAAGAAGTTCATGCACATGGTATTCAACCCTTTTATATTCCTTTATGAGAGTGGCCACTCCAACAGGAGAGGAAGTAAATGGTACAGGTAAGAGAATTTGCTTCAGAACCAATAGTCTAGCCATGCACTATTAGTACCCCTTCCACTGGTTAAACTTTCCTTGAACCTTAGCCATGACCTAGCTCCATCTTTGGTGTGCGATGTGCCTCTAAAGCCCATGGGGATGCCCATGGGCTGATAATTTTGGCCTTCTTGGATGGCCTTGCAACTTTGATCCAACAACCCACTAAGAGGGCCCTTAAACCAAGATTTTTATCCCTATTTTTCCATGATTAATCTTAGACCTTGAAGCTAGGAAGAAAAAATACAAGAATCTCCAAAATGCTTTAATTGAACCCCCATTGTTATGGACGAGGTTGTTGGTAATTATTGTTGTAAATAGGGTTGCATGAATGCACACACACACATTGGAGACACTCAAGGGAGCACATAATGAGATCATAGATAGATAATGAGTGTGTTCTATACAAAGATGATAAGTATACCCCAAGATGGGTGCATACTAGCATGGGGGAAAAACCCCCCTAAAGAGGGAAAAAGTGCCCTAGGGTGGTCCTAGTGTGTTCACAAACATCACTACCAAATATGGCTACAAATCCCTCCTTGGAGTGATGATGTCCAATAAGGGGTAAGCTGGCACTAAAAGTATAGAGATGTGCCAATATCTTTGGACTATGAGAGGGAGCCCAAACTAATCCCCAAAGGGAAGTAAGTTCAAATAATTGTGAATAAATAAATCTGCTATGTTGGCACATAAGCTAAGCTGATTTCCCTTGCAGAGCATATCTCCCTAACATAATGATAATGTACCTCAATGTGGTTTGTGCAAGCATGAAAAAGTGGATTCCTTGAAACTACTATAGTTCTTTGAATGTCAATAAATATGGGAGTGGCTAAGGACTCACCACAATACCCAAATTAGCAATAAGGTGTCTCAGCCAAACACAATCAATTATAGCTGTAAACGATGCCTTGTACTCAACTTCACAACTAGAAGTAGCCACAATGGGTTGCTTCTTGTTGATACATGATATACATGAATCACTAATGAAAAAGCGAAAACCACTCATGGACACTCATGTGTTGTAACATCCAGCCCGGTTTGAGTATATAAATGCATGCAGCTATAATTTACCCCCTTGGGATGATAAAACAACCCAAAGTGCTTGGCGCCCTTTAGGTAACGAAACACCCATTTGACAGACTGCCAATGCTTTGTGCCTAGGCTATGCATAATTTTGCTCAATATATTGAGGCCATACTGAATGTCAAGCCTCGTGTTACATAAGAAGATAAGGCATCCAATAGCTTCTTGATACACTGCATCTTCAAGACTAAGTCGCAAACCAAGTTCCATAGGTGTAGTCTCAAAGATTGAACCTCTTTAACAATGTCTCTATGTATTATGTCTTGAGCATAACAATGCCATCATAATGCTTGACAGATAACAAGATCTTCTTAATCCCTAGTACATATAATAAATTTGATGGCATGATTGTTTCACCATTTACAATAGTAAGAATATTTTACCAACTCCTTTTATATGATATGAGGAGTTGTTTACACATGTAATAGTGTTTCCCTGTGGAGCAAATTCAAATGATGAGAACAAACTGCAATGAGAAGTAATGTGCTTACTAGCACCGCTGCCAAAATACCAGAGACATGTACATATGTATACATCCTTATACAAAGGGTCAAAACTACATTGCACAATGAAAGCCCAATCATCATGTGCATAGTTTGCAGAATCAGTGTTTTCTACATTAGATAATGACGCATCAGCTAACAGCCAAACCTAAGTCTTTCTTTTTCTACTTCTTTAGCCACTTCTTGCACTCATTAATGTAGTGACCAGTTTCCTACAATAGTTGCATTTTTCCTTTTTCTTTGGCTTGTCGTCTTCCTTGTCTGCATGCTTGCCCGATGACTCTAATTTCGGCTTGTAACTACCCTGAGAAAATGATTTATCTTTGTCTCTTTGTTAACTAGCAGCAAAATCTTGATCTCCTGTACGCATGACATATATGTTTTGCCTAGATTGCTCTTCTTGCAAGAGCATAGAAACCAACTCCTCAAACTTCAAGGCATTTGGATTGCCTTTCATCATGAGTTTGATGGTAGAAGCAAAACTTTAATACGAGTCTGGCAACGTATTCAAGACAATAGGCACCAATGAACTGTCAAGATATACTTCATCAAAATTGGCCAATTGCGCCTTAAAATCCTTGATTTTTGTAAGGAAATTGTCCATGGAGTCTCCCTCATTCATATGCTCTGACTCTAATTATTTGCATAGATAAGGAACACATACTTCATTATGTACCTAGTATAATGGAGCATCCCAAGCATGTTTAGTAGTCCTGCATGACCAAATGATATGAGGAATGATACTCCTCTTAACTGACAAAGCAAGCAACGCATGTACCTGTGCATCTCTTCCATCCCACTTCGTTTGTTGTTCCTACGTAAGAGGTATGCTATCTTGTGGTAACGTACCATGTGAAAGTGAGTCCGTGTCTACAGATGTGTCTTATGAAGCATGTTCATCAGAGAAATCAGTACATTTCTTAGTACCAACCATAGCATTCCATAGCCCTTTGGCTACCAACACATGCCGCATCATATAGGACCATAACGGGTAGTTGGTCCCATCAAGCTTATTCTCAGCAGTGTGGATAACATCCAAAATACATCACTTTCTACCATTGTGATAATACCCAAGCAAGTAATAACACAACCTACAAGTGCTATGTGATCCTTTGATGTAACCAAGGTGGCTGCTAACAAGGCCATTGACAATGGAGACCTATAAGGTGTATAAAAGAAATGCAGAGTAAAGTGAGTAAGATGTAGATATCGATGTCACTAAAGTGTAGCTCGTAGACAAGATCCGATGTGGTAAGTGTGTGATGATGCTTTCACGTGTATCTGCACACCCATCTGTTAAATCGGACAAAACTACTCCACTGTGAACTTGGTACTCGAAGATGTTTGCAAAAAAACAAAAACCACTCAAACGACCCCCAAAACACACCTTGAACGAAATTCTGACCACAAAACTTTAGTACAAAGTATTGCACACTTCACGGTCCTCTTTTTTCTCCTAGAAGGCCTCCTTGATTCGATTCAAGAAGACAAGCAACTCGGGGTAAAGAGTAGGCAGCAGTAGCAACACGAGAGAGGATCATATGCTCTGATACCAAATGTTGGAAACAGGGTTACAGGAATGCACACACACAGTGGAGAAGCTCAAGGGAGCACACAATGAGATGATAGATAGATAATGAATGTGTGATGTACAAAGATGATAAGCATACCCCAAGATGGGTGTGTACTAGCACAGGGAAAAAACCTCCTAAAGAGAAAAAGGGCCTCGGCTGGGGTCCTAGTGTGTTCACACATATCACTACCAAATATGGCTACAATTGCTGTGGAGACACAATTCTCCCTAGGTGAGTTGATCCCTTTCACTTACCCTTTTCTCATGATGTCCTATATAAGCCAACCTAGAGCACTGGCGAAAATTGCAAATAGGTGTGGGGCAAGAGGATAACCTTCGTGACGGATCTTTTCAAGTCAAAGACTTTAGTTAGCTTGCCATTAAATGTGACTCTTGCTCTAGCATAAATAAAGAGGATGCTAACCCACTTGACGAAGTTCTCTCCCAGCCCATGTTACTTAAGGATTGTAATATGAAATCCCATTCCAATTTATCATAAGACTTATCAAAGTCAATCTTAAAGAACATGAAGTCCTAGTTAGTTTGCTGAGCATGTTCTATTCCTTGCCAAATGGCAATGATGGCATCTAGGATATATCTTCCTTTGATGAACCTTTTTCTCGCCCACTCCTTTAGACTACCAAATAGCCTTCTTGCCAAAGTCTTTGCAAATATTCCTTAAGCAGTGGTGAGCATGGTTATGGGTCTCCAGTTAGTGATCACTTCCTTGGTCCCTCATTGATCAAGGGCTAAAAATTCTACAGATTCTTGCCACACCATTAGAAGGGGGTCAACTGTGAGAGGCTTAAAGGACTGGAAGAATTATGAGGGGATCCCATCAATCCTTGGGCTTTTCCTTGGTTTTAGAGAGCCTAAAGTCTCTCCTAGTTCTTCCAGGGTAATTCTTGCTCTAGGGTTGTTGCTAACCCTACAGGCACCATTCTTGCTCTAGGGTTGTTGCTAACCCTAAAGGCACCATTCTTGCCCTACATTCTGAGATCAGTTTTTTATAGGCCACCTTTCTCTCCCATGAGTAAGTTGACGGGATTTTAAAGATGCAAGAGAAATGCTCCTGCACTATAGCCAAGCCTGTTTATGGAGGCTACCTTTTTGCTCGTTTTCTGAAGAAGGAGAGAGATGTGCTCCCTCTCAGCCTTTTTTTTTACAACTTTAATATTTCTTTAAAGGACTGATCAAGTTTACATGCCCACCACTCCCTTAAGAAGAGATTTGGATGTTGGGAGCTAATCTCTTCCTCTCTTTATAGATCTTTCTTTTTCCTTACTAGGTCTTGTTGAAGATTAGGGTTCCCCTCACATCAACCAATCTCTCTAACTCCTGCACCTTAGAATATTTTTTTCCCCTTCTGAGGGTTCTTATTTTCCCGACTTCTCTTTTAAAGTCTTTCAACATCTTCTAAGTGCCTTTCACAACTATTGACACCCAAGCTCGTTGGGGAGATACCCACTTGGAAGCTATCCTTCCAAATAGATTTTATACCTTCCTTTAACTGTAGGGAGTTGGAAGAGCTAAGGGTTAGTGTGGACCACCTCGCTTCAAAGCTATCCTTCTAGATAGATTTTATACCTTCCTTAATTGTAGGGACTTTGGAAGAGCTGAGGCTTAGTGGAGAGAAACCCACTTTGAAGCTATCCTTTTTGCCGATAGATTATATACCTTCCTTGACTATAGGGAGTTAGAAGAGCTGAGGGTCTGTGTGGACCACCCCGCTTGAACTTCTTGTTTAGTTCAAGAATGCATAAGATAGAAAAGTGATCAAAGAGCACTATAGATCTTATCACCTTAACCTTGGAGTTTAGGAAATCATTATTAAGGATTGAGGACATGTAGCACCTATCTAGGCTTGCTTTCCTTATGAGGCTCCCCGTTCTCTTATTTCCCCAAATAAACTTTGGGTCGAAGGCCATATCCTGAAGCGAGTGAAGACCACACTAATGCATCCATTCCTTAATTATGTAGGGATGATTCTACGACCACACTAGTGCATCCATTCTTTGATTGTACATGGATGACTACTGTAAGTGAGACCTTTAGTGTTGTAAGAAATGATAGAGCTATATATATATATATATACTATCTTGGAATCTCTTTTCAATGGAGAGGTGAGAACATTCCCCCAACCTATGATTGTCTTCTTTTAAAGGCTACCAACTATGGTCTAATGGCTAGGGTGTTTCCTAGTAGAGATTTCTCTTGGGTTTGCTACCTACGAGTTGGAAGCCTTGGTTACCATCCTGTTTATATCCTTAAGTTGGGTGGCTCATTGTCATTTATGGCTGGGAGGGGGAAGTTTTGAAGGGAAGTTTCTAATAAAATGATCCTTAACCCCACATTAGAAACACGTGTTGATTGGCTGCTCAGCATTTAATGTAGCATTTAATGTAGAGAGAGGAGGGAATATCCATTGGGGATGGAGATTGGGCGAAGGCCCTGATGTGATTGTAGATGAAGAGTTCATAGAGAAAGCCGCAGAGAAGATAGAAGAGGTGCGTACCCTAACCCATTGGGGATAGGCGCCTTAACCCTAACCGTAGTTCCGCATATAACCAGGGATATGCAATCAAATATATAAGTATAATAAATACTTTTAGAACCTTAGGTTGACACACAACATGTTTTTGAAACCTTTTTTTTATTTTTTATTTTTTATCGGAACGAGAGATATATTGTATTATTTAAAAGACTAACATGTGGGATACATTAGGCTTTTTAGAGATGCTTAACTCAACTCCAAGATAGTGTTTTTCATATTAGTTAAATCCATAATAGCTTGTGCAAGCTCTTCTTCCTCCACTGACAACTGGTTTTCTACCTCCTTCCATTCTTGTTCCTCACTAACTCCTTGCCTTTTTTTAAAAAAACTGAGTTGTTATTTTGGACATTATTAATTATGTACAAACTTTTAAAAAAGCTACCCAAGCACTTTTTAATTAACCTTGTGATAGTCTTGTAGCTGAAATAACCCCTATTGCCCTACATTAAATGTTATGATTTTCATTCAGCAAAAGTAGCATAAGAACTTATGTATCTTTGAGCTAATATGAAAATTGTATGTATCACATGGAGTCATGAGCATTAGAGCTAAGTAAACTTTTACATCATAAACTCTACCTTTCTAATTGTTTGTAAGACTTTGAATGCTCACTCTCTCTCTCTCTCTCTCTCTCTCTCTCTCTCTCTCTCTCTCTCTCTCTCTCTCTCTCTCTCTATCTATATATATATATATCTATATATATATATATATATATATATATATATATATATACGTGCACACATACACACCCACCCTACCAAAGACCTAAGAATGGTTTTATTTGATTTTTATGTTGCTCCCTCAACCCTCAGTCCTCACAAGCGAGGATGGTTCCATAAAAGGCATGTTATCTTAATCTTTATCAAAGAATCAAGTTGTTATTTTGATCATCTTAGTTACGTGATGCGTGTGAGGGGTGCCAGCAATTGAAGTAAATTTCACCTTCTTGAAAAGACACACAACATTGGATTTTGTTTAATCTAATTAGTAGATATAAACAAATAGAAGATATAGATAGTTACACAAAATGATCCCCTTATTCAAGATCTTGGGCTTCAACATAGAGGAATTTGTTTAATCTAATTAATAGATATAGATATTTACATGGAATGATCCCCTTATTCAAGGTCTTGGGCTTTAACATGGAGAAACTTATTCGGCAACTTGACCACCAATACTATATTTGTTGTTGTGCATGATTTCCAAGCCTCTTGACTATTATATTTTTTGTTGTGCATGATTTCCAAGCGCCTTGAGTCTTGTTCCAAAAAGATGTGAAAAACTTACACTCACATGCATGCTTTCTCACATACGTGTGGGCACACACTTGTGCGAACACCCACAAGCACATACACCTCATTATGAAATTTCTTATATTGGGGCATGTTCATACAGGCATTGCAATGCAATGTTGTGGCCTTTATTTTGGTTGTTTAAGTGGTGGAACAAACAAGTTGGTGATCTTTTGGCCACCATTCGGACTTTGAAGTGTCATGATATCAAAAGGCTTGAAAAGTTCATAAAACAATTTTAAATTGTCTATGTAGACTATTGTCCTATCTAGATCACTCCTAGAGTATCTGCAAAAAACAACTCCTCGTATTTTGACTACTGTAACCCAAAATTAGCAAATGCCTTGCCTTGCGTGAACATCTCCTTTGCCACATACAAATGATGTGCGCATCCAATTTCAACTCCCAACCTAAATCTCTCCTATATCTATATGTTCCCCCTTGACCTTAGGGGTTTGCATATTAAAATACAAAATCAAAACACACACATACTCCACCATATATTATCATGAGTTTCAAGGATGACATAATTGTAGAGAAGGGTTAGAACTTGGGGACATTTTGCAAGAAAACCAAACATCCTAGCCAATTGGGCTGACACTTGTTGGTGAAAAGTTGGTGCTCTAGCCAATTGGGCTGACACTTGTTGGTGAAAAGTTGGTGCTCTCTCTATCTCTCTCTCATTCATGTATAGCCCCATATTTTTTTGCATGCAGAAATATAGGAGGTTAGTGAGGGCAAGTTTGTCTCTTTGAGGTCAGAAGGGATGCAAAATGCAAGATCGAATGGCAAGCGAGACAAGATTCAATTCAGGGATGGGAGAAGATGTTGGAATTTGAGGCGAGAGGAAGATGGGGGAGTAGGGAATTTCTACAACACTAAAGTTGTTACTTAGTACTAATTAAATGGCTAGCGGAAGTCCTATAATCCTATTTCAATCATTAGAATGAATTATCTTCATGAATTATACTATCACAATCTAGTCTAAAGATGGGCAAATTTTCTTTTTGATGCGTACTTAGCTAAAATATGTTATGTGAGAATATGGGCCATTATGTGTGTATCATACAATATAGTATATGGTATGCACATAGCTACAAATGAAGTGGGAAGCTACAAATGACATGATGTGGCAATTGTGAATTAGCTATATGGAAGATGTTGTTAAGAAGCAATGCTCACACATGCCAAGGTGTATCTCACACATGCCACCTTTTGTGGTTGGGTGGGCGATGCAACTTGCAGTGGCAATAATGCTCAATTTCTAGTTGCATTCTCGTGCTTCTTTGCTTCGATTTTATCATGAAGTTTTGGGCAAGTTTGTGAAGCAAATGTTAATTGTGCCAATTTTGGCACAATTGCATTTTAGCTTGGCCAAGTTTCCTTATATATTACTATATGGAAGATGTTGTTAAGAAGCAATGCTCACACATGCCAAGGTGTATCTCACACATGCCACCTTTTGTGGTTGGGTGGGCGATGCAACTTGCAGTTGTGAATTAGCTATATGGAAGATGTTGTTAAGAAGCAATGCTCACACATGCCAAGGTGTATCTCACACATGCCACCTTTTGTGGTTGGGTGGGCGATGCAACTTGCAGTGGCAATAATGCTCAATTTCTAGTTGCATTCTCGTGCTTCTTTGCTTCGATTTTATCATGAAGTTTTGGGCAAGTTTGTGAAGCAAATGTTAATTGTGCCAATTTTGGCACAATTGCATTTTAGCTTGGCCAAGTTTCCTTATATATTACTTGTTGAGTAGTTGGAATAAAATGGCAATTTAAGAAATAAAAAATGAGAGATCTACACGTAATATGTCACCAAGTGAGCAATGTCCGCGGTGAGCAAAATGGAGTGCTCATTTTTTATTTTTTATTTTTGGAAGATACACACCACACTACCGTTCTCTCTCCTCTCTCAATTCTCTCTCTAAACACAGCCCGACCACGTGGCACAGTGACATGCCGTGGAAAAGCCAGACAACCCGCAACGTAGCTGTCCACGTCCACCATCGATAGATGAGTCAGCCTTTCCCAAACAGCTGTTGTTATCCCATTGGATCTACGCGTCATGCCGCCCCCCAAGCCTTTCTCGTGTAACGTGTCTCCATGGCGTGCCAACCTGTAGCTGACGAGGACCCGTGACCCGTCCACTCAGTACAGCTGGATATCATTACTCAAACTCCCATTTCCTATTGAAGAGCCCCCCCCCCCTCCCCCCCCCCCCCCCCCCCCCCCCCCCCGCCCCAAAAAAAACACACACACACACACATAAAAATCCCTTTCCCACCCCCAAAACACCCACACAAACAAATTAAAAAAAAAGTAAATCATCAAAGTCAAGAACCTCCGTACCCTACCCTACCCTATAAGCCACTAAATAAACTTAAAAGTCAATTGTTGCAAAGTGTAAGTGGGAGACCCACTATGCCACATCTTTTGCCCCAATCAAGGTTGCCTTTCGTCGATGAGTAGCTCTCCCCTTCAAAGTTGTAATTTCAAATGCTTTTCACCTACTTGTTGATATGATTTTTGACAGGCATTTGGAAATTTCACAAGTTTTACACAGCCGAAACACCAAAAAAACGAGCATGACGGCCATCAAAAAACAAGCCCGGCCCCCTTCTGTCGAGATGAGACACCTTATGAACCTTGAGAGGCCATTTAGACCATTGTTTTGCAAGTGCAATAGTTTTTCCCAATACTAAAAGGATGCCATGTGGAACCCTTAGCAAGTGCTTGTAAAGCATCACAAGCACCTCATTAAATGGAACAAGCCATGCGTAGTAATGACATACCACTTCCTCCCCCTTTATGGATTATATTAAAAGAGTGTTGGTGTGTCCTTCAAGGATCATATTGACTATTATTTATGAACCATACTTTATTATGCATATTCAAGCAATCTATGCCATAGTCTATATAAGATATGACATTCAATGCAAATGCTAAAGTTTGTGGGTTACAAAATTAATCTACCACACCCTAAGCCTCTAGTTGTATTCAGCAAAAAATAATGTTTTTTGTGACGGAGTGTATAAAGCCTATTGAACATCAATACACTAAACCATGAATGATTTAAACTATAACATATATCCTAATGGAGAAAGCTAATTGGATTCCCTATATCCTCAAAGTGTGGGTTGACACTAGCTCTTCTCTATGAAAACAAGATTTGTTGAGGTGAAGTAGGGAAAATATCTTATGGTGGAAGCTTAACCCAAAGGTCTTGATTTTCGCATCCTGAAGGTTATCCAATGGTTTAGCTGTGTTCTCATCGGCAAAGCTTTTAACCACCAGGCTTATGCCTACGACAAGTGGTGGGCTTCCCCAAGTTATGTTGGCTCTTAGATTTCATGCATCCAATCCGAGACGTATCTCCAAAGTTGAGAATTTCCTTGATGAAGAGAACTTATTAGGACAACTCAAAATTCCAAGGACAAGAAGGGACTGTGAGGCCTACTATGTCCCATGGGTGGTAAATCGCAGTCACTTGGTTTTCACACTCATTCAGAGGCAGGCTCAGACCTACCAATGTGTAAGGGATGTGTGTTAAATCTTCCCTAGGAGGTGGTGCCTCTGAAGAATGGGGACAATATGAAGTCGTTGCTACAATCACCTCTGAGAAAATATTATAGTGACTATGATGACCCATGGAAGGCCAACGTTTGCTTTCCCTTGAGTCCTCTTTCATTACATCTAACAATGTAGGGTTTGAATGAATTAGTTGAGGCAGAGGCTCCGGAACCTGCTCTTAATGTGGCCTTCTAAGAATGGTTACATGTTTAGTCAAGGCCTTTGGCTTCCTCTGAGGTTCCCTCATTGGTTTTATAATTGGCTCTAGAATAGGGTCTAGGGTATACTCAAGTAGGGTCAATGGTTTGCACTTGAACACTTACTCAAGGATAGGCTTTAAGTTAGCATGCATCTTCCTTACAAGCTCTTAGGCTTGTCTCATTTGTTCTTTCTCCAACACACGGTTGGGGTACTCTTTCTCCAACATCGAGTGATCTCTCGCGCGCTAGTTTAGCGCGCGAGAGATCACTCGATGTTTTCTCGAGGGATGCATCTTTGGAGCTCTTATTCAAACCACTTTCAATGGTCACGACATCATTGTTTTTGACAACTGATCATGCATTATGTTTTCTTATTTAAAACCTTTCGTTCTAGTCCTTTAGCCTTTGGGCTTGTGCGCCTTGGTTCGAAGTTGAAGCTTAAGCTTTCTGCTTAGATGCTCCCTTGGCTACTACCATCGCCTCTTAGCTTGGAGCCTTGTGATGGCATTAAAGGGGATTGTATAGATAAGTCCTCCTTGTACACTTAACAAGTTAAGGCTCGGTGAAGTGGCTCATATGCTACCACTGGGACAATTGTCATTGTTGGGACAATACTTGAAAGCATGTTCATATCCACACTTGTAACATGTGTCTCCATAAGGGATAATAGGGTTTTGGCACTAGGATTCAAGGATGGAATTCAGGTACTTGGTGCAATGGCTTTATGAGGACACTTGGCAATGGTGTGGGCCCTTATAATTGAAACATTGAAGAGTGGTGGTCTACACGTGACGCCCAAGGCTTAACTCCATTTTTGCATCCATTCTAAATTATTGGGATCACCCAACGTTGATTAGGAAGTTATACTCCTAAAAAACATATGGTTTTAGAGCTTTGAATGTGCTAATTTTGTTGTTTTTTATTTTGTTTTGAAGCTTATTTGCATTCTAGTTTCATATTTGAAAGGGGAAACCTTGATTTTCTTGATGATTTGTATGATTTGAGGGTGCTTTGATCTTATTGCATTGAATCAAGAAATAGCTTAGTATTTGTGATTAGAAGTGTAATAATCCACCTCAAAAATGTAAGCTTTGAGCTTCATTTGGTGTGGATTAGAGTGAGAAAGTTATAATTTTTGTTCATGCATTTCATACATGCATTATTAAAGTTGATAGCTTAGAGCATATAAAATAAACCAAAATCAATTTAAAAATAATCAATCACTTGTGTAAGAATCATATCATCTCCCTCAAGTCCAAAAACCTCAAAAAAAACTCAATAAACCAAGCCAAACCATATCTTGGGTTGGAAGATGTTAGCCCACAATCCTGTCCAAAAAAAACGTGTCTAGACATGAGCCATGAATCTTGAGACATGATATGTGAATCTCGAGACATGATCTGTGAGCCTAGAGATGTGAGCCATGAGTCTCGATACATTATACTAAGCCCACAGACATAAGTCTAGAGGTAAGTAAATTTGATATTATACCAACTAATTAAAATTGCCTTGAAGACTTGTAAATACACACCTACTCATGTCTTGTTATAAAAATCAAAACTAAAGATCGAAGAACAGCCGTGCTCATATAATCTCAGAGTAACACCCTTTGGCTATTAGAGGATTTTGCACTAGTATAACCAAGAAAAATATGAAAACATAAGGTTAGGGTGATGGGTAGTACTCCAAGAAGCTGTAGTTAATTAACCCATGTCCTCCAAGTGATACGTGTTTATTCCTGGCAACCCTATAGACCCTTTTAGCTTTTTAATATGTTAGGATGAGGCCTCACATGGTCTCTCGACTTTGTACTTCATATATGGACAATAAAAGCTCTTGCTCTCTCTCTCTCTCTCTCTCTCTCTCTCACACACACACACACACATAATATATGAAAGCAAGCAAAGGTCAGGGAAGTGAAGGACCCCATCCAAAAGACCATAGTTTCAAAAGGTAGACTCATCACACTTTCATCACCACATAAAACAGGAGCAATGGGCGGTTCAATGAAGATGCAATAGCTGAGGCACCCCAAGCTTTGGCCAAAGTATCACTTGGGATGTTGAAGCCATTAGCCTTCTTAAGCTCCACATCACCCATGCAGTTTTGGCACGTTTGACACTAAGGAACAAGTGACAACTCTCTAACAATCTCTAAGTTATAAAGGCTAACCCCTTTGGATATATCAAAGGAACTCACTCTAGCACAGCTCAAACAGAGGAGTACAACTTGACAATCAAAGCAGCATGCCAGACAGCCAAATCGAAAGTGCATCCCGGGCTTTTCATCAGACAGTTTAGGAAACCAAAGCCGATCGACCCGGGGAATAGGAAAGCACTACACTCTCCAAAACAGAAGCTAACCAACCCAGAACACCCATTTCATACATGTGTAATTGGTTTGGATGAGCTTCCTCTAGACCCTTGGGCCTTTTCTTTTTCTTTTTCTTTTTGGCAATGTATAATGAGGCTCTCTCTCTCTCTCTCTCTCTCTCTCTCACACACACACACACATGTATGGCTCCCTTACAATGTCCTCACTTGATTCGACATCAATCCTCAGTATATTTGAACATTTATGCTTTGTTCAAAGAGGCCTAAAGCTCTCACACACACAAAGTGGAGGGCGTGCAGCTGCTGCCCTACAATAGGGTACAGGGTTCAAACCAGACTCCTCATCCTGGAACTCCGAAACCCCAACCAATTCTATGCACTGCAGGACATGGTAACTTCCGAAAAAAAATAAAGGTTTGTTCTAAAGCCAGTGCAGTGCCTTTTCATTGTCTTGAAGGCCATTTTTTATTTGTATATTATTCCCTTGAATTAAGATATTACCATAATGGTATATGGATTTATGCAAGAACTTGGTTAGTATAATAGGGTTAGCTTGCTGTGAAGCTCCAATTAATAAACCAATGGTGCTACAATAACTATTCTCTCTAAGTGATGATCATGGGTTAGCTTGCTGTGAAGCTCCAATTAATAAACCAATGGTGCTACAATAACTATTCTCTCTAAGTGATGATCATGGGTTAGCTTGCTGTGAAGCTCCAATTAATAAACCAATGGTGCTACAATAACTATTCTCTCTAAGTGATGATCATGGGCATTAACTTATAGGGCTAGTAGATCATCAGAATGTTCATCAATAAGCAAGCCTCCAGCTCTAAGAATCAATGGTGAGTCGCTTCACCGTCACACTACCAGAGAAATGAGAAGAATGATAAAAGTCGCTTAGGCAGCCAAAAAAAATCTAGAAGAAAAATATTCAATTGCCGATATCAAAGTTATCTCAAATATACAAGGTCTTCTGCCAGGCATGTGAAAATTATGTGAGCATTTTGACTCTTTAGAGCCAAAAAAACATCATGCACTGAAGCAGATCTGATTATCCTACCCCACGAGTCTAGCCAACATTCTAGATTACAGTATTTGAAATGAGGCAGCCTATTAGTTGTTAGTACAATTTGAAAGCTTCTAGAAGAAGCTCTAAATGAGACTGTTTACAAGCAAGCAACCCCATTTGTCTTCATCAAGTGGCTGCAATACTGGTCAAGTTAGCCGATTATGGCATTGCTTTTTAGCCATCATTGCTCCTCTTGTTCAAGTTTGAGATCCCATTTAATAGGGTCATCATGCAAGTTAACCCGAAGAGACTGAGACAGCCAGATTTCCACCTTCATTTGCTACAACAAATGTGTCGTTGGCTTCTGTGGCATTCCTTCGAAAGTGCTCATTGTCCACTTGCAATCCTTCTTCTATATCCCTTCTCGAATGAGTCGTCCCATTCCTATCTAGTTCTCCTTTGGCAGTGGGCTCTGGCTGGATCCCTCGAGCTTGCAATTGCTCCTACAAGACCATACACACACATCAGCAACTGACAAACATGCAGCATTTCCTCCACTGGTGCAATCCAGTAGGTAAGCTTGTGTGGCTCACCATTAAAGAACTGTTTTCGGCAGAGAGCTTGTTGCACTGCTCGGTTATGCGAGTTAGTTCACTTCGCAAAGTTGAGTTCTCCCTGTCAAGTGTGTCCACTCTTGCTGCAAGCTCCTCACACTCAGCCTGCAAATATATTATCGAATGACTTCAATGGAAGCTCTACTTCTATGCATCATGTTTCACTGTTTCTTAGTAAGAAAGGCTAAACACGTCACCTTCAATTCAGCAGCAATTCCCCTTTAAAAATATGGAACTTACCTGCTTTCTCAATCTAGATCGCCGTGCAGACTCCCTGTTGGATTGCTTTCTTCTTTGTCTCTTCAATTCTCTCTCATCCTGCAAAATATATAGTTTAGGCTTCAAATGCATGCACACGCACAGACACACCCGAATGTACCCAGATAGGCACACCATGCTCCACTTCCAAATAGCCCTCACTGAATGAACCCAACCAAATATCTTCATTTGAAGAGTTGCAGGCATTTGAAACCAACACATTAGTTGTGGGAATTTTGCAATAAAGCTACACCACTTCAATACTTGTGAAAGGAAGTTATTGGGGATGTACAAAGCATGGGTGTAGCAAAGCTACATCCCACTCCACACACACAAGAACAAGTCTTGCTGGAGGTGTGTGTGCGCGCGCGCGCATGCGTGTGTGTGTGTGTGTGTGTGAGAGAGAGAGAGAGAGAACCTGCAGCCAGAGTTCACCGGGAACCCCATCTCGACCAGGCCTCACACCCGATGGAATGATAGCAGTCGTGGTTACTGCAGCTGAGCCCCGTTTACCTCGATTATTGGCTAAAACAGCAGGAGCTCCCCCATTCCAATAATCCATGCCAATGTTCAGGTTAGTAAGCGGCCCTGCACCTACAACCTGCTTCCCGGCTATAGAGATTGGGAGAGCTGGTACAGGACCTCCATGGTTCACTTCCTGCTCACTTCCATAGGGTGTTGAATTTGCCAGTGTAGCTGCAAAAGACCAAAAAGATCTTTTCTCACAATGAGAGCGTGATGTATGCATGTATTACATGTAAAGTTAACAGTATGATGCATGTATATATATATACGGTATTTGAGATCATGATACCTTCAGATGCAACATGATCAAGGTTGCCTTTGCGGCCTTCATCTGAGCCCTGGCAGAACAAAGCAGTGTAAGGTTCGCATGCAACCATGTAATGGTCAGATGAGAATCAAATGTATATACAACTTGAAAAACAAAGTTGATAAAGTCATACATATTGAGAATTCCCCTCACTCCCTTCCGTTGAGCCATCACTCCCGCTATCATGGCTACAACAAGCACGCACATACGTAAGCCAAGAATCAAGCAACACCTGGCTTTGAAACATACATGCAGAGGAAGACACGACTGTACTATTTTCCTTGTCCAACCTGTGTGAGAAGGTCCCAATCATAGGCCCTGGAGTTCCATTCCCAGCTTCACTGCCCTTGCCGGTAAGCACTCCCAGACTTCCCAAGCTACCTTTAGACCTTTTTATTGAGCTTTTGGTTTTCCCATCCCTGGATGTTCCCTCTCCATCAGGACATGCAGATGTGGCATTCTGCACAGGAGGAGGTGGGCGTTTAAGAATGGATCCACAAGTATACATCGTTAGAGAAAAAAAGATCAATTACATGATACATACGCCTTGGGCATCACTGGCATTTCCTGCAGCTAAGCCATATGGGCTATATGGATGGCTGCCCTGCTTCATAGAAAGTACAACCATAAGGTTTTTTAAGCTGGGGTAAAACTTTAGTGACATCTTCAACTTATGATGAAATTAGTGCCACTTACGTGTGGCATTGAAGGATGTGCATAGATTCCTCCATGAGGATACATGGCTGCATACGGAGGGGGCGTTCCATAAGGCGGCATCAAAGGCTGCTCAACAAAATGTCTACAAATAGTTAT
>NC_141107.1:7193412-7423412 GCF_041138505.1 Cibotium barometz | reverse complement strand
TCATCATTATGCTCAAATTTCAACATGGTATCAGAGCCATGCCTAGAATCAATTAGGTTTATAAGCCCATTAGTTAATTAATTAGGATTAGTAGGTAATTAGCAAAAAAATCAAATTTTTAGTGAGTTTTCACTTCTCCCCTTCACCCCCAGCCAGTGGAGGACTCCATTCTCCTTGCACACATAACATTCTCCAGTGGAGGACTCCATTCTCCTTGCACACATAACATTATAGGGCTACACACACCTCAAACCTTGTGGGCCAATTCAGCGCAGAACTGCAGTTTTTTGCTAATTACTGGGTGCCGTTTTTCTGAAGGGAATTGAAGATTTCTTCAAGCTCTGTTCAAATGTTTCTAATTCCTCTTAGCCCAAGGGGTAATCAAGCATGCTCTACAAGCTGGTGAAGACAGAATTGAGTTTCATCAAGTCTACAATGAGATCCAAGCTCTTCATCAAATCTGCACGTGACTTTGGTAAAACAGAGATTAAGCTTTCAATATTTGGTCAAATCTTGTGTTTCTTGGCTTAATCCTCTACTGATACTCCAACCATCCCGTACAAATTGGTTACCCTTGATTTAATGTAATTTCTGGTAAAATTGTGCTGATAAAATTATGAAAATCATCATTTTGCATTTAACCCTTGGTTAATGCCTGTAAATCTCACTCAAATTCAAGATTATTCACAGCCAGAGTTGCATTTGGGAATGTGCATAAGAATGGATGCTATACGCATTATGTATTGGGCACATTGCATCAGTGTAAAAATGGGAACAGACACTGTCCTTGTCCAGAATAAGGCAAGAGGTAAGACCTCCCGCATAAATTTGGGTTTGCATTGCATAATGACACAAGATAAACATCAAAAACCCAAAGGAACTGTCAGCAAAACATTGAAACATGTTGCTCACATGGAGCAAAATGACCTGACGGACGAGCTCATGGCCCCAACCATGAAAGAAGAAGAATATCTCTTCCCAAGAAGAGGATCCACACCAAGAAGATCTAAAGGAAGATATGGATATGAGAAGAGAAGCTGCCACAAGAAGAGAAGCTGCCCCGAGAAGACTTAAAGAAGAGACGGACGCGTGGAGAGAAGCTGCCACGACAAGAAGACTGAAGACAAGAGAAGATGTGAGGCTCCAAAGAGTGAGGAGCCATGTGAAAATCTCTGAGAGAGAGAGAGAGAGAGACCCCACAACCCAATGTAACCTGCCCCAATAAAGTAAAACCACCTCTGAGCCACCGATGATGTAGGCCACGTGGTAGATGCATGTGTGAGCACTTTAGTCAAGGTCGCACGGGCAACTATAGTAAGCCTTGGACACATAGAGAGAGAGAGTGTCAAGGACTATGGGTTTAGGGACTCGAGGCACTGGTCGCAGGCTATCAAGTAAGAGAGAAACTTGATATAGGGTCCAGGTGTGCTGAGATAACTTGAGGGGAGGAGTAGACACTGGTCGTAGACTACCAAGTAAGGGGAGGCAAACTTGGTATAGGGTCTAGGTGTACTAGGAGTATTCACTTGAGGGGAGGTGTTGAAATATACAAGTGAATAAGGTGTGTGTGGGAACAAGCTCTTGGATAGAGGCTGTAAAAGAGGAGATGTAATTGTGAAAGAACCTATGAAAAGGTGAGAAGAATCTATTGGGAGAGAATAAAGGGTAGCATGAGGGAATTTAGGAGTGTGGAGATATTTTGGGAGATATTCAGGGAAAAAAGAAGAGGTGGAGAGAATCAGGCAAGAGGTGGAGATATTCTGGGAGTGAATCATGGAGAAATCAATGGGATTTGATGCTTGATGTAAACTCTATAAATTGAGGCATAGCCCTAATGAGAATTTGCTGGTTTTTGAGTATCCATACCTACATTAATCTATTTGCTAATTATTCACTAATTATGTCTTAAATCACTTTGTTAATCATGTTGATTCTAGTGTATGATCCACCATAGCTCATCATTATGCTCAAATTTCAACAGTGTGGAGGTATTCTGGGAAGAGGTGGAGAGAATCAAGCAAAAGAGGTGGAGTGAATCAAGGAGAGATCAGTGGGATTAGATGTAAACTCTATAAATTGATCAGTGGGATTAGATGCTTGGATGTAAACTTTATAAATTGAGGCATTGGCCTAATGAGAATTTGCTGGTTTTTTATTATCCATGCCTACATTAAGCTATCAGTTAATTGCTTACTAATCTCATCTTAATCATCGTCTAATCTCTTTGTTAATGATGTTGATTCTTGCATTTGATCCACCATAGCTCATCACATTATTGCAAATTTAACATGGTATCAGAGCCTAGCTTAGAATCCATCAAATCTATGAGCTCATTATCTTGCTAATCACTTAGTTAATTAGGATTAGAAAATAATCAAGTTTTTAGCTCCTTTTTCAAATAGCCTCTGTACCCCCAGCTGGTGGAGGGGCTTGATCTCCCTCTTGCCGTAACATTGGCCCAAACCTTTCAAGCCCCACCTAGCCAAGCCTCCCACGCACCAGCCCATCTACTCAAATCGTCAAACCGCCGGCTGCTGTGCTGCCTGCTGAAAAATGCGATTTCTCAAGCGCTTGTTTCTGGAAGCAAAACTGAGATCTTCTCTTCCACAGATACAATTGGTCTAATTCCTCTTGGCCCGAGGGGTTTTCAAGGGTGCTCTACATGCTGGTGATGTCAGATTTGTGAAATTTCTCAAGGAGAAGTGAAATCAAGCTCTGCATCAAATCTGTAGAGGTGACTTTGGTAAAACAGAGATTAAGCATTCAATGTTTGGTCAAATTTTATGTTTCTTGGCTTAATCCTCTACAAGACTAACTGCTATTGATGGCTTTGAAAGGAGTTGAGCTCATTTGAACTCTAAGGCCCCAGATCTGGCCTCCCCACATACTCTGTTTTTTGCACACAAAACAGAGGATTATTTTGCTAATCAATGATTAATCAGCATTAATCACTGTATTTTGGTGCAATTGAGGGTTCAAATTAACCATTGGGTATCTGATACAGATCCCTATAACTTTAGATTACAATTCGAAGATGGTTTGATACTGCAACCATTCAGTACAGATTTGTTACCCTTGGCTTTATGTAATTTTTGGTAAATTTATGCTGATAAATCTGTTGTAATCATCACCTAAACACCAGATTGAGTTGTAAAAGGGTAGACACTACTCTTGAATCTTGAAATTGGATCAAGAGGTAAGACCTCCTTCACATCATCCCATGAGCATGGCACAAGAGATAGCCAAATTTAATGGAGAGAAGTTTTATACATAGCAAACAAAAACCATGTATTTGCTCATGAGGAAAAAACTGTGGGGGCTAGTTGAGGGAAGAGATATGCCCAGAGGTGAGTGGGAAAAATGAGTGGAAGAGTAGGAATGAGAAAGCATCAGGACATCGCACTCAATTTAAATGATGAAAAATGAGTGGAAGAGCAGGAATGAGAAAGCATAAGGACATTGTACTCAATTTAAATGATGAAATCATTCATCACGTCACAGTGATACAATGGCATGGGATGAACTTAATAAATTATTTGGCGCTCAAGCAAAAAATTCAAAGATAGATTTGTTAATGCAATTCTACAAACTTGATATGAAGGAAAGTGAACCTTTAATCACACACTTGAACAAATATAAAAGCATTAAGCAACAACTCGCAGCCATTGGCAAGAAGTTAGAAGATGATGAGGCACTATCAGTGCTTTTGAAGAGTGTGGACAAAGGTGAATATGAAAACATTGTAGCAACCTTAAAGAATGTACCTGAATTGAAGCTGCACGAGATAGAAGGAGCTCTACTAGAGCAAGAGACCAAGTTCAAAGAGAAAAAATGGCTGGACTCAACAACTGGAGAGGAAAAAGCATTCTTCACCCGAGGAGGATCCTCACGAGAGGACGAGGAAGAGGCAGAGTAGGAGGAAGGACCTTTACTTGCCACAATTGTTTGTTGGTTTTTTATTATCCATGCCTACATTAAGCTATCATCACTAATCTCATCTTAATTATTATCTAATCTCTTTGTTAATGATGTTGATTTTTACATTTGATCCACCATAGCTCATAACATTACTGCAAATTTAACAGATTAAGCATTCAATGTTTAGTCAACTCTTTTGTTTCTTGGCTTGATCCTCTACTAGACTAACTGCGATTGATGCCTTTGAAAGGATTTGAGCTCATTTGAACTCTAAGGCACCAGATCTGGCCTCCCTGCACACTCTATTTTCTATACACAAAACAGGAGATTATTTCACTAATCAATGATTAATCAATATTAATCAATGTATTTTGGTGCAATTGAGGGTTCAAATTTACCATTGGGTATCTGATACATATCCCTATCACTTCAGACTGCAATTCGAAGATGGTTTGGTACTCCAACCATTCAGTACAGATCAGCTACACTAGGCTTTATGTAATTTTATGCTGATAAATCTATTGTAATCATCATTTAACACCAGATTTGAGTTTTAAAAGGGTAGACACTGCCCTTGAATCTTGAATTGGATCAAGAGGTAAGACACCCTTCACATCATGAGCATGGCACAAGAAATAGTTAAATTTAATGGGGAGCAATTTCATACATGGCAAACAAAGACCATGTATTTGCTCATGAGGAAAAATAGTGAAACTTGTCCTGTTTCACAACTACCAGTGTAACCAGGTGCTGTAGGTACATCTGAAGTAGAATCTAATGTAGATATGGCTCCTCCACATGCACCACCAGTACCTCCCACTACTACTCAAACGAGATGGGATGGAAGAGATGCACATACACATGCATTGCTTGCACTTTCTATGAAGCGAAGCATTATTCCTCCATATTCAGTCATGTAAGACTTCAAAACAGGCATGGGATGCACTTGCTACACTATACTAGGTGTGCAAAGAAGCACATGTTGCATATCTACGCAAACAGTTGGAGTCTAAGCACATGAATGAGGGAGACTCATTCATGTGCACATGAATGAGGGAGACTCAATGGATAGCTTCTACATCAAGATCAAAGATTTTAAGGAGCAACTTGCTAGTCTAAGCACATGAATGAGGGAGACTCAATGGATAGCTTCTACATCAAGATCAAAGATTTTAAGGAGCAACTTGCTAGTGTGGATGAGATATATCCTGATAGTACATTGGTGCCCACAATTCTCAATGCATTGTCGGATTTGCCTCTACCCTTAGACTCATGATGAAGGGAAATCCAAATGCCCTTACATTTGATGAGCTGGTTTTAGTACTCTTGCAAGAAGAACAGTCTAGGCAAAAAAGATCTGTTATGCGAGTTGGTGACCAAGCTTTTGTTGCCAATCAAAAAGGCAAAGGTAAAGCTTATTCACAGTGGCTATAAGCCAAAATCAGAATCGTCAGGTAAGGATGCAGAGAAAGAAGGTAATAAGCCTAAAAATAAGGGCAAGTGTCACTATTTCAGGAAACCAGGGCACTACATAAATGAGTGCAAGAAAAGGCTAGAGAAGGAGAAAAAGAACAAATCGGGCATGGCTGTGTGGCTGATGCATTTGCACCAAGTGCAAAGAAGAAGGAATCTACAAGTTTTGCTCAAGATGATTGGGCATGGATTGTACATTATTGCGGTTATGACTCTTTTGTTTATGATGTATGCATGTCAGGGGCATAATCATATGCTTGGTACTTTGACAGTGGTACTAGTAAGCACATTACTAAAATTTGTTCTCATCTTTAGAATCTGTCCCAAGTGCAGGAACTGTCACATGTGGAAATGGTTCCTCATATCCTATCAAAGGAGTTGGTAGAGTTGTGCTCACTGGTGCAAATGGGAGCTCATTTACTCTTTCTAAAGTTTTATATGTGCCAGGCATTAATTAAGAAGAACTTGTTGTGTCAGTTTCAACCTTAGCCTTGTTAGGCTTGACGGTGAAATTTGTGGATGACACATGTACAGTTCAGGATAGAAATGATGGTTATTCTATCATTACCTCGGGTACCTTCTTTCATGGCCTATACAAGATGGATGTATTTGAGAAGTTGCAACATGATGCTTGCTCAGTCTCTAAAAATGACTCATGCTATGAGTGATGCAGAATTATGGCATGCACGATTTGGCCATCTGAATTATGGCAGTTTGTTATGCCTTCAAAGGCATGATATGGTGTTTGAGTTGCCAACTCTTGAGACCCCTACTAGACATGTATGTGAGGGTTGTATTCTTGGTAAAATTCATCGGGTATCATTTCCAAAGGATGGATCTGTGAGAGCTATTAAGAATTTATAGCTTATACATAGTGATGTATGTAGTCCTATGAGGACACCATCTATTGAGGGATATCTCTACTTTGTCACTTTTATTGATGATTACTCTAGATATATCTAGGTGTATCCATTAAAGCAGAAGTCAGAGGTTTTTATGTGCTTTAGGCACTTCGTATCCATGGCTGAAAATGCATGTGAATGTAAAGTTGGCACCCTTCATTCAAATCAAGGGGGGGAGTATATGTCCAAAGAATTTCATGCACATATGGCTTAAAAAGGCATATGGCATCAATGTACAGTGCCATATACACACCTTAGCAAAATGGTGTGGCTAAGAGGAAGAACAGGTCTCTCATAGAGATGGCACAATGTATGGTGAAAGTCTAAGATTTACCACATGGTTTTTGGTTAGAGGCAACTATGTGCGCAAACTATGTGTTGAACAATTCCCTACCAAGGCCTTGCAGTCTAAAACTCCTTATAAAGCTCGACATGGCAGGAAGCCTTCTGTGGCTCATTTCCGTGTTTTTGGTTGTCTTGCTTATACTCTTGTGCCTGAGCAACAACGCAATAAGCTTGATGATAAGACAGTTACATGCATATTTGTGGGATACAGTTCAGAAAAAGCAAGGGATATAGACTCTACCATCCGGCCTCAAAGTGGATTTTGGTAAGTAGAGATGTTGTTTTTGTTGAAAACTCAGTTCAACCCATGCTTTCATGCAAAAAAACAGCAGAATGTATGCTCATAGGACATGTTTGATTCGCTTCTATCTTTGTTTAATGGAGGGCAGCCATATGTAGAGCAATTAAATGCTCAACCAAGTGTTGAAATTCAGCCTTTGTAGGTGCAAAATCAGCATGCAAATCAGCCTTTTGATAAGGCAATTATTGAGGATGTAGCAGATGAGGAGAGAGAAACCATAGAAGAATCTAGGAGTATGCCAAAATGGCTTGTGAAAACATTGAGGGATAGCAAGTTGGCAGCTTCTTTACCTAGCAAAACTCGTGTAGGTTCTTATCATATAGATTATTCTTGTAAGATTCCTCCTTGGCTTGAATAACAATTAAGCCTCTACTTCAATCCCTTGTAATCATTCTATGTTTCTGAATACAAGAAAATATTATTTTTCCTTGTTTGGCCTAGTGAGATAAAAATTTCTAGATAGTGGTAAATCAATGTTGGGATATTTTTGGATAAATAAATTCTACAAATATCAAAAAAATGTTTCCATGAAACAGAAAATCAAAATAGATTTTCCAAGGTGCAATTGGAATTAATTAAAAATGATTTACAAGACCTTAGCCTAAGGGTCAAGATTTTCTGAAAATTTTAGATTAAGGTTCCTATGGACCAATAAGATTAATCCAAGTATTAGGATAAGATAAATCCAAAGAATAAAAGAAAATACCCAAAAATGAGTAAATGCCCACATAAGATGAAGAGTTGACTAAGTACTAGATTTATTAGTTAAAAATTATGAAGTATTAATAAAAAAATGAGATATTTTGGAGTAATCATTCATTTTTGACACATTGGTAAGGAGAAGGGGGCCCTTCAAGGAGGCACCTATTTCACATGTGTGGATGAGGTTTAAACTCAAAAATAATAGGATATTTTTATCTCTCCTCTCTCCTAGATCAAACCAAATAAAAAAGGGAGCCAAACTGGTCCAAATCTTGTCCAAATTCAGCCAAACTAAAGCTGGAAAATTCTAAAACTCAGTTGGACTTAGTTAGTGGCCTCCCTCACCTATAAATAGACCCTCATTCTTTTGTATTCTCATCTGTGAACTAAACTATGCCGGTATTACTCTAAGATAAGCTTATTTTCTATTATCCTGTAAAAATCCTCTACAAATTGAAGAGATTGGAGCTTCTCTCTCTCTTCAATCTTCCTTGGAGACTTCATCAACATACCAAACCAATTGATTGGTTGGGGGCCTCTACTTTGATCAAAGAATCAAGCAATCTAGGAGGTAAAATGTGGTTTATGGTCTTTTTTCTTTAATCTCCAAATGTTTCTCTCTTCTCAACCCCTCTCAATTGAATGGCTTTTTGAATAAAATTGAAGTTCTTTAATGAATTGTAGTGATAAAACACATAAATTCCCATTTATGTGTTTTAATGAATTGAAGTTCTTTAATGAATTGTAGTGATAAAACACATAAATTTCCATTTATGCTTAAATTATAATATTTTTAAAGCATTTCTCTCTCTCCCCCAAAGAATGGTCATCCCTATGACCTATTCTATATTCAAATGAAGCTTCTCATGAAGCAATTCTCTAATCTAAAAGTACTTTCTATGCTTGTCAATTTAGGGACCAAATTAGTGGCTTTTTAATGCCTTTATGTTATTTAATTTATGGAAAAATTAAGAATCAAGTCCATAATTGGATATTGATCCAATTAATGGTTATTCTAATCATAGGGATATTACTAAACTTTATGCTTTCAAATTATTGAGAATTATCAGTAATAGCAGCGGAGCTATGGTAAATCATCATTGGGAATGCATAGCCTGTGATTATAATACATAATGCCATCATCCAGGCTGTATCCTTGAACTCTGTTCAACTCCTGAGGAGTTTTGCTTTCCTGCATAAGTAGGGTAGCAATAGGGCCAAAGAATCTATCCTGCATGATCTTCTCTCTTGATTTGATACTATAGTAATTGCAAGCAAGGAGGGTAGGGTAGCAATAGGGCCAAAGAATCTATCCTGCATGATCTTCTCTCTTGATTTGATACTACAGTAATTGCAAGCAAGGAGGCTTTTCTGCTGAGGGCATAGGCTACCACATTTTCTTTGCCTAGGCGGTACTTGATTTCAAAATCAAATTCCTGCAATCAAATTCCTGCAGGGTCTGGATCCACCTTCTTTGGTGCATGTTGAGGTCCTTCTGAGTAAAGATCCACTTTAAGCTCTGATGATCTGTCATCAAAGTGAATCTTTTTCCTAGTAGGTAATGTCTCCACAACTTTAAGGCAGACTATTGAAAGTAATTCCAGGTCATGGACAACATAATTCCTCTCATGCGTTCTGAGCTTTCGGGATTCATAGGCCACTGCATGACCTTCCTGCATGAGTGCACCTCCCAGGGCAAAACCACTTGCATCAGTTACTACCTCAAATGGTAGAGAGAAATCTGGCAGCTTTAGAATGGGACTGGTTACCAAGGTGGTCTTTAGCTTATCAAAAGCACTCTGACACCTGGTAGACCACTGAAATGGGGTATTCTTTTTGAGAAGGTTAGTCAAGGGGGAAGCAATGAGAGCATACTTTGGTATGAAAATCCTATACCAACCAGTCAACCCCAAGAATCCCCTGACTTCTTTCACTGTCTTTGGTTCAGGCCAATCTATGACTGCTTGGACTTTCGCGAAATCTGGAGAAATTCCATCTTTGGATACCAGAAAGACCAAGTATTCAACGTGGTCAGCAGAGAAAGTGCATTTACTCTTTTTGGCAAAGAGTTGATGCTTCCTTAGAATCTCAAGAACTTTTCTGACATGAGTCTCATGGTCAGCTGCATTCCTTGAGTAAATCAGAATGTCATCAAAGAAAACTAGAACAAAATCATCCAAGTATTCTCTGAGGATGTCGTGCATTAGGCGATTGAATGTAGCTGGGGCATTAGTTAATCCGAACGGTATGACAGTAAATTCATAATGCCCATAGCGAGTATTAATGGTGGCTGTTTTTGGTATATCTTGATCATTGATCCTGATCTAATAATACTCGGATTTGAGATCTATCTTTGTGAAGATTTGGGCTCCGTTTAGCCTGTCAAGAAGCTCATCAATTCTTGGGATAGGATACTTATTCTTAACTGTCAACTGATTTAGACCTGTATAGTCCACACAGAGTCTAAGCATTTCATCTTTCTTTTTCTGAAAGAGAACTGGCACACCCCAAGGTGAAACACTGGGTCTTACAAACCCTTGTTCTAACAGCTATCTAAGCTGTTCCTTGAGTTTGATGGCTTCAGGAACTGGCATTTTATACATGTGCGTAGGGCTACTGGTTGAGCTCCGGGGGTTAATTCTATCACATGATCTACTTTCCGAATTGGAGGCATCTCTGTTAGCTCTGCTGGGAATAGATCATCAAATTCACTTAACCATTTTGGTTCTTTAGCCTTAAGCTTTGAGTCTACTGGGTTCATTTTGACAACATAAATTTGCTGGTTCTTCCTAAGTCCTTTCAACAACCTGGAAGCTTTTACTAAAACTGAAGGTCTGGGGATCCGAAAACTCCAGTTCCTTGAACTTTGTCCCCGTGAAGGTCATGGAAGGAAATGGTTCCATTGTGACAGTGTATATCAGCTTGATTTTTGTGGAGCCAATCCATTCCAAGGATCCCGTCAAAAACTCCCAGAGGTAAGACTTTAAACTGACAGTCGCTTACATTACCATCTAGATTGAACTGGATAAGATCTGTCTCATGGTGAGTGAAAAGAGTCTTCCCCCACTGGCCAATTCAACTTGCATAGGTTTCCCTGATTTCTGTTCTAAGACTAGCTTACGCAAGCATCCAGGGGAAATGAATGAATAAGAACTGCCTGAATCAATCAAAAGCTTAAAAGGCTTACCCTGATACTCTGCTGGAGTATGGATGACTGAGAACTGATGGTTAGGCCCTTGATTTTCAATTGCAGCATAGATCTGCCCTCTTTTCTCTTCCACTACATCTGAAATTGTGACTGCTCTGGCTGCTGCAGTCTGAGGTGGAACTCTTTCTCTTTAGTTGCCCCAGTTCTGGGAGGGAGTTCTGAGGTTACTCTGGACAAAGGCAGATGGCTGAGCTGGAGTTCTTCTGGGGTTACCCTGGCTTGGATGAGACGGACCCTAATTAGACTGGTATGAAGGGGTTGGTCTCTGAACTCGGGGTCCTTGACTTCCCTGTCCCCTTGACATGGCAGGAGTCGGGCAATCTTTTAACTGGTGACCAAAACCCTGGCATCCAAAACATCGGTTTTCAGTTCTGAGCTCATCCCTCTGATTTCTTGAAAGAGGTGGGGCTCCTGAGAAAGTATTCTGGGGGAAGGGTCTTCCTTCACTTCGGAATCTTCCTGCATCCTGATTCTGATTCGGGCCTTGCTGCCTCTTTGGGGGTGGAAAGTTTAAAGTACTTCCCTGGGCTTGGAATCTTTTAAAGTTAGAGGGTGCAGGCTTTGGCGGGACCTTTACTACAAAGGCTTTGGCAAAATCTTTTGCCATTCTTATTACGGCTTCAGTCATGGACACTGGCTTGGAATTTTTGACCAGTGTGTCCAAGGGTTCGTTCATTCCCCGAATGAACCTGGCCATGAGTTGCTCTTCATCTAGAGGTGGTGAATATTTGAGTAGAAGAGCAAAGGCATGGTGATATTCCTCGATGGTTTTGCTCTCCTGCTTTAGCTCTAAGAATTCGTTCATTTTGGTTTCCAAAAATCCAGGGGGGACAAAATCTCTTTCTTAGATAGGTTTTTAGGTCATTCCAGGACTGAGTATTTCTGTCCAGACGGTTGGTGTCACAGTGGTTCCTCCATGCTACCCTGGCTGTTTCCACTATTTTCAGTCGGGCTAGCGCCCTTTTGCTCCGCTCATTGTAGCCTGTGACATCAAAATATTCTTCCATGGCTTCCACCCATTTCTCCACAGCCTCGCCCAGGTTCTCCCCTTCTCCTTTGAAGGGTCCTGGCTGAGTCCTATGAAGAGCCTTGCGAACATCAGGGTCAAGCTCGTCATCTTCAGAGAGAGGGTCTGGCTGACGGTCCACGGTTTCCTCATCTCATGATTCTGCCAAAAATTTATATATTATTGAATTTTTATTTTGATATCATCCACGAGATCCTAAGACTTAAGACGTTTGGAAAAACAATTTCTTAAACAAGACAATGATCTTATTGGAGATCTATGACATATGTCTGATAATAGATTTTTCTTTATCAGATCGTCCATAAACAATCACTTATACAACAGGGAATTTTTCTCTAGAAAATATTTCTTTATTTATATATAAGTTGCAATATGTACATAGTGCAGCTCGGGCTCCATAATCACTGCCTCAGACGTAATCGTATAAAGAAGCAAAACTGTGAAGAAGTTATACCATGGTACACACGATTAATTACACAAAGAGGTGCTGTAATTCTATTCCTAGGGATAAAGCGGCTAAGAAGTCTAAAAAATTGGCATGAAGTTGTAAAGTTCCTGGGTGAATGATCAAAGAGTTGAACATGCTGACCAAGCCCTAGTCTTATCAGAATCATGGCCAAGGAAATATTTTGCCTGAGCCTTCGACGCTGACTGGTACTGACATTAATGCACCATCCTCCATTGAACCACATATACCGACGTCGCTCAAGAGGATCAGGAAAGTAAAGGCTCTCAAAATGGGGAGCGAGTCTCACTCTGCTCATTCAATTTGTAGCAGAGTTGATGAGGTGATCAAATGCAAAAGCTATCATATCCTGACTCTGAGAGAGTACAGGAATTCCAAATAGGTTCAGGGTGTCCATCTATAAATTTCCAATTCAATTTATAAGTTTTTAATTTTTGAAGTTCATTCACATAGTATTAACAAGTGAAAAACATTTCTTTCCTAGATTTCTATTAAAAAAAATTAGGCAATTTCCGCTCTGATACCAACTATGAGATCCCTCTGCCCCCTCCGCACACCGGATTCCTGGTAGCTGACAGCGGAAGCAGCCTCCTCATGCGCGAGGCAGGGTTTCTCACTCGAGGCCTCGCCCACGAATGTCCGGGCACGAGACTAGGTTGGTGGGCGTCACTCCGAAAACCGAAACCGGGAAAATTTTCCATGCCCGAAAAAGCAGGGACGATTCCACCTTTTTTATTTTTCTTAACGAATTTTTCTAACGAGATCAATTCTAAACTATCCTCCACCTCTGAATAAATCAGATAGAAGGAAACTATCACTGATATAATTTGATCATCTGAGTGATTTCAACGCTTTTTTCCTAATCAAGATCAGGCACAGCTGTTGATCCACTCAATTGAGAAATTTATCAAGGAATTAACTAGCTACTCGAATCCTAGCGTAATTCTAAGATTTTTCAGTTTGATTATTAAAACTCCACTGATTCTAGCCTAACCCCATCTGGCCCATGGGTTAGCCACCACCTTGCCACACTGGAATCGGTAGATCCAAACAAGTACTCACCCACCCATAATTGAAATGCCTTTCTTAACTTTAGCTTTAGAAAACAGATACGCACACACTCCTCTTTAAAACTTTAATATAAAAAAAACAATCCATTGACAAACAATTTATTGGTTACACATGTCATACTTCAAAATTTCCTCCGTTTGAGACCAGCGAGTCAACAACGAGATCCAGTGATAGGATACAATAACAGTGGTCTGTCATACAATATCTTTCTCGACATACGCATGGGTGTCCTCGGCACCGCGAACCCGTGCATCGCCTGGTCAGAACCCTCCAGGATCCTCCTTAGGTGTCTTGGCACTTCACTCGAGAACTGCTTCATCGGCCCTTGCCCATCATACTGGAAGCGCACCATTTTAACCATATCGAGGCTGGTCAAGACCTCGGTAGGCTTTGCCGCGTGAGCTCTCCCTCGAACACTCCCCGCCAGCTGTTGAACCTAACTTCCCTTAGATAAACATATATGCCAAACGCTCCCTCCAGCATTCTGGTGTAAGACAGTCCTTTAAGAAAACAGGGTTTCTATGCAAGTTTTCAATTTTGATTTTTGTTTGAAAACCATGAATAATCTTAAATCCATATCTCAATACTTCTAGATCCAGGTCTGAATTCCAAACAGAATTCCTCAAATTATGTCAACTTGATCCTCAGATCAAAATCAAAAGTCTTAACTTAGTTTCAGATTCGGTGGATGTTTTGAGTGCATTTTTTCTGAACTGAGCACATCATCATTGACGAAGGAATTAGGTCTTGGTCAATAGTGAGAATTAGAGTTTGGGTCTGGAAAGGTTCTTCCTAAACAATCTTTCTCAAAAGGTACTATTTCAATTTCTCTTTTTCCAAATTTCGTTCGACGAATATTTGCTTACAAATTTCTAAAACATGAATTTCTTATGAGGAATAAAATAATCATTTATCTCAATCTCCGACTTCGATAGTTTAATTGAATTTTCTCATTACCATCTTAGTGAATATGAAACGGTAGCATTTCTTCTCACAGATTATCTACTTATTCATTTTTTTTAATTTTTACAAAAATTAAATAGAGGATTAAGGAGAACCCTTATTTAATTATAAAGATTCTATATGCATCTAATTATGCATAAAATCTGATTCTGATGAAAGTCACACTTTTATCATCATAAAAAATCATTTATGATGAAAATAACTCTTTTAATAAAAAATATCTTTTACGCACCCATTTATGCATAAAAACCATTTATGATGAAAATCACACTTTTAATATTAAAAAAATCTTTTATGCACCCATTTATGCATAAAAACCATTTATGATGAAAATCACACTTTTAATATTTAAAAAATATCTTTTATGCATATGTTTATGCATAAAAATCATTTATGATGAAAGTAACACTTTTATAATAAAAAAATAATCTTTCATGCATACTTTTATGCATGAAAATCAATTATGATAAAAGTAACACTTTTATAATAAAAATAATAATCTTTTATGCATACTTTTATGCATAAAAATCAAATATGATAAAAGTAACACTTTTATAATAAAAAAATAATCTTTTATGCATACTTTTATGCATAAAAATCAATAATAATGAAAGTAATACTTTTATAATAAAACTAAATTTCTTTTATACAAATAATCAAAATGCATCTTCTATGCATGAAAATGACACTTTAGAATATATAAATCATAAGGATTACTCTTTTAGAATAATGAAAGATAATACTTATTTCCAAATTTTTAAAAAATTTCGCCATAATCTCCTTTGTATGGCTGACCATTTTTCAATTTTAAGTCTCTAAAATTAATTAGAAATGCATCAAGAGTATTTAAATCATTCTAAAGTAACATTTTTCTACTTATTTAAGAGAAACATTATGAAAAACTTGATTTTATTCATTAATCATTCACCTAGGATAAAGAATGGTTGGATTTACTAGAGAAGAGAGGGGAATGCCTTTTGCAATGAGGCATAACATCATTTGCAATGTAGAGGACAAAAATCATAAAAAAAACCATGAAATGAATGGGAAAGAGAAGAATCTCCAACTTACATAGATAATTTGAGAGCTTTCCTTTGGCTTGATGGTTTGAGGGTTCAACTCTTGTTTGAGACAAGAGTGGCCAACCAATCTTTTGGAAGAGGGAAGGTAAAAAACTAATGAATTATGAGTATCACTGTTTTTGGAACTTGGGAGAGGCAAGGTAACAGTGCAAAACACTATTGAGTTTCAACAAAGGGGAGGGATTTTATTTATAGGAAAAAGTGAGCTTCTAACCAAGCCAACTGATTCTAGAATTTTATAGGAAAAAGTGAGCTTCTAACCAAGCCAACTGATTCTAGAATTTTCCAAATCAGTTTGGTCAATTTTTGACCATTTTTAGGTCAGTTTTGCTCACTTTTGGATCTAGTTGAAACAGGAGAGAGGAGAGATAAAAATATCTCATTATTTGGGAGTTTAAAACTCATTCAAGCATGTGAAATAGGCACCTCCTTCATGAGGGGAATTCCTCTATGCAGAGGTGTCAAAAATGCATTATTACTTCTAAATATCTCCCCTTTTTAACTATTTACCTTGTCCTTAGTCAACTCTTCATCTTATGTGAGTATTTACTCATTTTTGGGGGATTTTTCTTTTATTTCTTCATTTATCTCCTCCCTACATTTGGATGAATCTTATTGGTCCATAGGAACCTTAATTTAAAATTTCAAAAAAATCTTCACCCCAGGATAATGCCTCTTGTACAGATTATACTTAATTTCTAATGCACCTTCTGAAAATCTTTTTGAGCTTCTGTTTCAGGGGAACTTATTTTAATAAGATGATATATTTTTCTATCCAAAAATATTTAAAAATTGAATTACCACTCTTTAGAAGATTTTCTGTCTCTAGGCCAAAACTGGTAGAAACAAGATCTTTTATATTTTAGAAGAGGGATTTGATTACAGGGGAAGATGCTGGACATCTTGAGAGGCTAGGGAGGAATCTTACAGAATGTATGATCCTTTGGTGTATTTATCGTAACTCCTTGATGTAACATAATGGCGGTAGATCTTGTTAACCCTAGAATTGGGTTAACAGTGGCACATGCTGAAAATCAAACAGGTTGCAAAGTGGAGACTCTCCATATAGATCGAGGGGGGGAATACATGTCCATTGCTTTCAAATCTTTTATGGCAAAAAAGACCATAAAGCATCAATGCACGATGCTATATTCTCCTCAGCAAAATGGTGTTGCTAAAGAGAGAGAATAGGTCATTGATGAAAATGGCGACGCATGGTTAAAGGAAAAGGCTTGCCTCACAAATTCTGGATGGAGGCAATCATGTGTGCTACATGTGTTGAATAGATGTCCTACCAAAGCATTGAAAAACATAACGCCATATGAGGCCTAGCATGAAAAGAAACCTAAAGTTGATCACTTTAGAGTTTTTGGATGTATAACTTATGCATGTGTACCTCAACAATTGCGAGGTAAGTGTCAAATCCCATGAGATCTCTCTTAGAAGGAAACCTGCAATACAAGCCATGAAAAGCAAGACAAAGCAACAAACCCTAAGCCTAGAAGGAAAAGCGAAAACATATCTGGGTGCAGGCATACTCGCCACCCAACCATGACAGCCGTGAGCGAGGCTCACAATCTTGGCCATCCCCACCGAGCCACGAGCTAGAGCGTCATGCCCACGTGAGTGCCCTGCCATCGTCCTTATCTGGCATCCCCCATACCACCCAGGGTTGTCCCCCAAGGACGACGGTCTCCTGTGCGATGGTGCTGCTCCACGTGCTCTACACTCTTGTGCTCCATCCGTTGGTGTGTGCCCAATTGGTACCCCTCCCCCCAATAAATAGGGAAGGAACACCCAAAAAGCATACACTATCAATAGCGGACCAAAAAGCACATGTCTGCCCACAACATATCACACTCTACCTCGCCAATCTGCCTGCCCCTAGCATGCACATGATATACTCCCCTTCCTCAAAAGAGATCACTCTTGAGCTCAAGAAAAAGAACTCAAGGAGAAGTTGTCACACTCGCAACACTAGAGAAACACCCTCTATTGGTCGAAACTCAGATAGTCTCAAGGATAATCTAACTAAGAGATCGACCTGTTCAAGTAACATGACATGAGCATCAAGTCCTAGTTACAAAAGCCCACTGTTCCCAGGTTGCCCGCACTCAAGCTGGGCCCTTTCACTGCCCATAGGCCCAACACTGACCTACCCTTGGACAGAACTCTGCTTGCCAGATCTAGGGACAGTCCGAGAAGTCTGGGCTACACAGCCGCTAGCTCTCTCTCTCTCTCTCTCTCTCTCTCTCTCTCTCTCTCTCTCACATCTTGCAACAAACACACACATGTACGTTGCAGGAAACATAGAAAGAGCTCACCCGAAGGCGTCCCACTCTCATCTTCCTCCCAAAGAGGCTCTGATACCACTGTCAAGCCTCCAAGATCTCCCTGTAAGGCAAACCTACAAAACAAACCATAAACCATGAAGGGGGTGCAGGCATACTCGACACCCAACCATGACAACCGTGAGCAAGTCTCACAATCTTGGCCGTCCCCACCAAGCCACGAGCTAGAGCGTCATGCCTACGTGAGTGCCCTGCCATCGTCCTCATCTAGCGTCCCATACCACACCCGGGGTTGTCCCCCAAGGATGACGGCCTCCTGCGGAATGGTGCTCCTGCTCCACGTGCTCTGTAGTCCTGTGCTCCATCCATCTCGGTGTGTGCCCAACTAGTACCCCTCCCTCCAATAAATAGGGAAGGAACGCCCAAAAAGCACATGCTATCAATAGTGTGTGTGCCCAACTAGTACCCCTCCCTCCAATAAATAGGGAAGGAATGCCCAAAAAGCACACGCTATCAATAGCGGACCAAAAAGCACATGTTCGCCCACAACATATCACACTCTACCTCGCCAATCTGCCTGCCCCTAGCATGCACATGATAGTAAGCTTGATGACAAAGCCACTAAGTGAATATTTGTGGACTACAGTAATAGTAGTAAAGGCTACCGTCTCTTTAATCTTGCCACACAAGATTTTAAACAGCAGAGATATTGTGTTGCTGAAAATTCAGACCAACCATTGGCTGAATTTTTTGGACAGCCACCTTCAGGCCCACTTAACATGTTTGAAGGACTTCTCCCGTTGGGAATTGATGGCACAACAGATCAACCACATCAACTTTGCTTAATGAACAACATTTGCCATAAACGAGCTCATTACACCTCAAAATGTAGAGGAAGTAGTGGAACAACAGCGGACAGCAAACGGAAGAGGCTAGAGTTGTGCCTTGTTGGCTGCTCTATACCTTATAGGAGAGCAAACTTTCAGCTCCACTTGGTAGTAGCAGGACACGGGCTGATTCACGTAATACAACAGAAAATGTAGATGTTGCTTGCATGAGTACACTTTGTGATGCAGATGAGCCAGATTCATTTAAAGAGGCTCATGAGGATGAGCATTGGGTAAAAGCCATGCAAAATGAGATGGATTCTATTTAAAAACAACACATGGGATTTGGTAGACTTGCTTGCAGCAAAAGAAGCCCATTGGCACAAAATGGGTATACAAGTTGAAAAGAAAGTCTAATGGTACCATTGAGACAAGTACAAGGCCAGGCTAGTGGCCCAAGGATATGCCCCAAAAAAGGGCATTGATTATGATGAGACTTTCGCACCTGCTTCTCGTATGGCCATAGTTAGATGTGTTGTTGCATTGGTTGCGCATCATGGATGGAAAGTGCATTAGTTGGACATAAAATCAGCTTTTCTCAATGGGGACTTGTAGGAAGAAGTTTATGTAGATCAGCTTTTCCTCGAGCTTGGTATGAGAAGATACACAATTATTTGACCAAGCAGGGTTTTCGCAATAGTCCAACGCAGAGCACCCTTGATGTGAAAGAGGATCATGGCACTTTGATTATGCTCATTCTTGGATAAAATTTCAGCATTCAAAGCTGAATTGCAAACGCCATTTGAGATGATAGATTTGGGATTGTTGCATTATTATTTGGACATACGATTTGTGTAGATAGATGTTGGGATTTATGTACAGCAAAAACAAAATACATTCAAAAGCTATTGCACAAATTTGGATTTCAAGATTGTAAGCCCATCTCTACTCCGATGGAGCCAGGGCTCAAATTGAGCATGTATGATGTTGGAGAGTCTTTTGATATGAGTGTTTAAAGTCAAGCAGTGGACTGCTTCATATACTTATGCAATACACACCTGGATGCTCAGTTTGGGGTTTCCCAGTGTAGCAAATTTATGCATAGCCCAGGTACAAAGCATTGGCAAGCAGTGAAGCAGACCTTCCACTATCTTTAGGGCTCTCTAGATCTTGCTTTGGTATATCCCAGGGGGCAGCTTGCAGTTACATGCTTACAGTGATTCAGACTAAATTGGTGACTATGATACATGGCAATCTACCGGTGGGAATTGTTTTTTTGGGACATTCATGCATATCATGGTTGAGAAAAAAACAACCCACTATTGCGACATCTACTTGTGAGACTGAGTACAAGGTAGTGTTTACAACCACAGTAGATTGTGTATGGTTGAGGAGATCGATGGCTGATCTTCGTGAGTGTCAACAGACACCCAGCACCATACTCACCAACAGTCAGAGTGCTATAGCCGTGGCATGAAACCCAGTGTTTCATGCACGTGCTAAGCACATAGAGATGAATTATCATCAGGGAGAGGATACATGCGAGGGACTACATTGAAGGTGAACATTAGGAGGCACCAGAGATACAAGAGATTAATCCAACTGCTACAGATGTAAAAGAATTCAAGGATTAGAATCAACAAGCAAGGAAAGTCATGTATTGACTTTCTATTTATGAGACACCTAATGGTAGTCATACGAGATGTGGGTGCAAAGTTCTCATCATAATCAATGCCCTTTTGCTAGGCATACCCCTTTGCAACAAGTCTGCCTTATAGCGATCAATGCTACCATCTTCTTTGCGTTTTAAGTTGTAAACCCACTTAGTACCAATGGCCTTCTTTCCATGAGGTAGATTTGTCAAATACCAGGTGTCATTCTTAAGTATAGAATTATACTCATCCTACATAGCATGCATCCAATGATCATCATCATGTGCTTCCTCAAAGGAAACAAGTTCCTCCTCATTACATAAAGTAGAAATGAGAACATGATCCACATGAGAATAATCTACATGATGAGAACCTGCATGAGTTCTGCTAGGTAAAGGAGCTGCCAGCTTCCTATCCCTTAATGTCTGCACACAAGCCATTTTGGCATATGCCTAGATTCTTCTATGGCTACTCTCTCCTCATCCACTACATCCTCAATAATTACCTCATCAAAAGGCTAATTTGTTGGCTGATTCTGCACCTACAAAGGCTAAATTTCAGCATTTGATTGAGCATTCAATTGCTCTACATATGGCTGCCCTCCATTAAACAAAGATAGGAGAGCGAATCAAACATGTCCTGTGAGCATACATTCTGCTGTTTTTTGCATAAAAGCATGGGCTGAACTGAGTTTTTAACAAAAACAGCATCCCTACTTACCAAAATCCGCTTTGAGTCCAGATGGTAAAGTCTATATCCCTTGCTTTTTGAACTGTATCCCACAAACATGCATTTAATTACTTTATCATTAAGCTTACTACGTTGTTGCTCAGGCACAAGAGCATAAACAAGACAACCAAAAACACGCAAATGAGCCACATAAGGCTTCCTACCATGCCAAGCTTTATAAGGAGTTTTAGACTACAAGGCCTTAATAAGGCATTTGTTCAACACATAGTTTGCGCACATAGTTGCCTCTAACCAAAAACCTTGAGATAAATCTTGGGCTTTCACCATACATCGTGCCATCTCCATGAGAGACCCGTTCTTCCTCTCAACCACACCATTTTGCTCAGGTGTGTATGGCACTGTACATCGATGCCTTATGCCTTTTTCAGTCATATATGCATGAAATTCCTTGGACATATACTTCCCCTCCCCCAGGGCGCGATCTGAACGAAGGGTGCCAACTTAACATTCACATGCATTTTCAACCATGGATACAAGGTGCCTAAAGCACATAAAAACCTTTGACTTATGCTTTAATGGATACACCCAGCTATATCTGTAGTAATCATCAATAAAAGTGAGGAAGTAGAGATATCCCCCAATAGATTGTGTCCTCATAGGACCACATACATCACTATGTATAAGCTGTAATTTCTTAACAGCTCTCACAGATCCATCCTTTTGGAAATGATGCCCAATGCATTTTACCAAGAATACACCCCTCACATACATGTCTAGTAGGGGTGTCAAGAGTTGGCAACTCAGACACCATATCATGCCTTTAAAGGCATAACAAACTGCCATAATTCAGATGGCCAAATCGTGCATGCCATAATTCTACATCACTCATTGCACAAGTCATAGAGACTAACCATGCATCATGCTGCAACTTCTCAAATACATCCATCTTGTATAGGCCATGAAACAAGGTACCCGGGACAATGATAGAATAATCATCATGTCCTAAAAAACTGTACATCTGTCATTCACAAATTTCACCGTCAAGCTTGACAAGGCTAAGGCTGTGAACTGACAACAAGTTCTTCTTAATGCCTGGCACATATAAAACTTTAGAAAGAGTAAATGCGCCCCCATTTATGACAGTGAGCACAACACTACCAACTCCTTTTGACAGGATATGAGAAACCATTTGCACATGTGACGGTTCTTGCACTTGGGACAAATTCTAGAGATGCGCCCCCATTTACGATAGTGAGCACAACTCTACCAACTCCTTTTGATAGGATATGAGGAACCATTTGCACAAAGATTCTAGAGATGAGAACAATTTTTTCTATGAAGTAATGTGCTTACTAGCACCACTATCAAAGTACCAAGCATCTAATTCTTTTCCACTGATCATGAATAGAAGGGTCATAACTACAATGTATAGTCCATGCCCAATCATCTTGAGAAAAACTTGCAGATTCCTTCTTCTCTGCACTTGGTGCATATGCATCAGCCACACACCCATGCCCGATTCTTTCTTTTTTTCCTTCTCTAGCCTTTTCTTGCACTCATTTATGTAGTGCACTGGTTTCCTGCAATAGTGAAACTTGCCCTTCTTTTTAGGCTTATCACCTTCTTTCTCTGCATCCTTACCTGACGATTCTGATTTTGGCTTATAGCCACCATGCAAAGAAGCTTTATCTTTGCCTTTCTAATTGGCAACAACAAAGCTTGGTCACCAACTCACATAACAAATCTATTTTGCCTAGACAGCTCTTCTTGCAAGAGTATTGAAACCAGCTCATCAAATGTAAGGGCATTTGGATTTCCCTTCATCTCATGAGTCTAAGGGTAGAGGCAAAACTTTGATAAGAATCCGGCAATGCATTGAGAACTGTGGGCACCAATGTACTATCAAGATATATCTCATCCACACTAGCAAGTTACTCCTTAAAATCTTTGATCTTGGTCAAGAAGTTGTCCATTGAGTCTCCCTCATTCATATGCTCAGACTCCAACTATTTTCACAGATATACAACACGTGCTTCATTGCGCACCTGGTATAATGTAGCAAGTGTATCCCATGCCTATTTTGAAGTCTTACATAACCGAATATGAGGAATAATGCTTCGCTTCACAAAAAGTGCAAGAAATGCATGTGCCTGTGCATATCTTCCATCCCATCTCGTTTGAGCAACAATTGGAGGTACTAGTGGTGCATGTGGAGGAGCTACATCTGTATTAGATTCTACTTCCAGATGTACCTGCAGCACCTGGTTGCACTGGTAGTTGTGAAACAGGATGAGTTTCACTAACATTAACCACATTCCAAAGGCCTTTAGCAACCAGTACATGCCTCATTATATAGGACCACAATGGGTAGTTAATCCCATCAAGTTTGTCCCATCAATGGGTAGTTAATCCCATCAAGTTTGTCCCATCAAAATGGGTAGTTAGTCCCATCAAGTTTATCCTCAGAGAGAAGACAATATGTTGAATATATCACTACTACCAACCATGACTTTCTACCAAATGCAAAATCTTTCAACACACTGTAAGTACCAAGTATTCATTGAATGCAACCCTGGATGGCCGCCAACTGACTAAATCACCTGCAAAGTGTATGAGAAATAACATAGAGTAGAGAATAGAGTGTTACTGGCAAAAGTATGATGGTCGATGTTGTTGAAGACACTGTAGATGTTGCTGCACACCAAATCTTTGTCGCTACATAGCCCAAACACCCAAAATCGAGCAAACAAATCCAAAATGACACCTCTCTAGAACATCTGCAAAAACCTTGCAGAGCCCAAAACGCGCCCGAATCGCATCGTGCAGACCCCGAAAATGTTGTATACTTACTTTGTATACATCACACTACAATATATACCTTCTTCTCCTAAGACTGTATCTCAATCAGAGACAAAAAAAATAGGGTCGTAAAGGAGGGAGGCAGACTACTAGATCAAGTGTCAAGGAAGCTAGCTCTGATACCAATTGTTGGAATTAGGGTTAGGGTTGAAACAATGCACACACACAAGATAGAGAAGCTTGAGAGCACACAAACTCACTAGATTAGAATGAACAAATGTGTGCCACATACAAAAGATAAGTACACACCCCAAAATGAGTAGATAAAAGGGTGTACATACGCACAGGGAAAAAAACCTCCTGAGGGAAAAAGTGCCCCGGTGGTCCTAAGTGTGTTCACACACATCACTACCATATAATGATACAGACATCTGTTGGGCTAACACAAAGTTTACTCCACCATTTATAGGGGAGGTGTTTAAGCTGCATGTTTAAGAGGATGTGGCAGTAACCAAGTGCTGAGATGCATATTTAAGAGGATGTGGCAATAACCAAGTGCTCATATGCTATTATGAAGAAAGAGTTTGGTGCTCCAAGGGTTAGGAACCTGCTGATGCCACATTAGATTTTGACCTATTGATGCCACACCATCATCTAACCTATTGATTCCACGTCAACTTCTGACCTGCTGATTCCACATCAGCTTTTGACTTGCTGATTTCACATCCAGTCAATTCCACCCTACACCGTTGATTCTGCATCCGTTCAATTTTATCTGCATCTTTCGACGTGCAGATTATTGGTTTGGTGAGTTTACACATGCATTGAGCAGACATTTGAGGTACTATGAGTCACGTTCATTTCTGCCTTTGTCAGATATACTTTAATTTGCGCATTAATCTACTATGTAAAATGTCTGGAAACACCAATGACTTTTTGGCTTGTTGTATATATTGATGGCAAGTTAGATGGAACCAACTATCCCATGTGGGCATACATGATGAAGCATGTACTGATGTGGCAAAGAATCTGTGGATGTATATATCTACTAGAGAAGAATTATGACCTTTTGGTTTGCATCTACTGGTTCCACATCTATAGCTAGCATGTTAGGCAGATCCAGTGTTGGAACGAGTGATCCTAGTTTCAGTGGAGTCGGTGCACCACCTGCACCTATTCCTTCTACACAAGAACAACTCCATTGGGATGCTAAAGATGTGCAGGTTCAAGCCTTGATTGCGCTCTTGTGTAAACAGTAAGCCATACCTCATATCCGTTCATGTATCTCTTCTAAAAGTGCATGGGATATACTTGCCTCTCTGTATTAGATCCGCAACAATGAAGCTCGTGTAGCTTATCTACGAAAAAAGCTTGACTTAGGGCATACGACTGAGGGTGACTCTATGGATGGATTTTTAACTCGTGTCAAGGATCTGAGAGAGCACTTAATCAATATGATGAGGTCATACCTGACAGTTCGCTTGTCTTTACAATTCTCAATGGCTTACTTGAATCCTATCAAGGATTTGCTACCGCTCTCCACCTCCTGATGAAGCGGAATACATATTTATATATATTTGATGATTTGGTGACTCTCTTGTTTTTACGGGAAGAATAATCTTGTTCCAATCGGAACAATATAATTGCTATAGATCAGGCTTTTGCTGCCTCCCATTATGTGACAAAGGAAAATCTGGGCTGCTTCTAGTGCTAAACCTAACGGCAAATCACAAGCCGAGTCAGATCCTCCTAAGTCCTGAGAGGAGAAAACTGAGAAGAAGAGATACAACTATTGTCAGAAACCTGGTCATAATTGAGGAATGCTGAGTGCAAATAGAGAATGAGAAAAAGAAGAAGCACCAAGGTCTTGTTGCAACTACCACTGACAATGCCAAGGAAGCAAATTTCACACATAATGGCTATGCCTTAACAGTCACAATGATTTTCCTACTTCTTGTTTGTCATTGTCGGATGTTGATTGATACAAATGTAGAATTGTCAACTGGTGTTGGTTCATATGATGCAAAGGAAGAGGCTAATTGGGCTCATGATGATTGTGCCTTAGTCACTACATCCTCATTGCATGATGTTGCTCTACCAGGCATAGATTCTAGTTATGATCCGTACTCTGATGATTATGCTTTATAGCAATTGTCAACTGAGTTTTCTCTATGGCTATTGTATTTGAGGGGGGGACACATGCCATGTATTGCTATTGGTGATGTCCTTGGTCACTTATGCATTTGACCTCTCAATTGTGCTATCTCTTGGAGACATACCTTTATGCAGTGATGCTTACTTGATGAGATGTATTACTTTCTTTCCTAGCTTCTTGTTTGAGTTTCCTACCCTTTGCAGCTCATTTACATGGATGTTCATGATGTCAAACTATTACATTGTCTTCACCTTTGTTGCCTTATCACTATGCATAATCCAGGGTTTCTTTACATCAATCTATGTGGGATCCCACATCCACCATATTTTGCCATACACATCACTGTGCATGGTGTTAGTGAGAGGTTGCCTTATAGTTTCATAGTAATGGCTGGATGTATACCTTACTGCCCCTACTTGACATATTATTTCATTTAGGATTTATATCTCCCTTTATTTTCAGCATTTTCAGCCCACTTATTACAATGCTGAAAGATTGTTATATCAGCCTGTTTCCATTGTTGATTATCACCTTGTCAGCTTGGCCATTAACTAAGGTTTCTTTATTAATGTATTGACATTCATTAGACCTTGACAGCTTATGCATTTTTGTAGGAAATTTTACCATAGCACATTGTCCATAGTGCTAAAATCTTTATGCCATTGTTTGGTACCAGTGCTAAATCTGTTGAGCCTCCTTTGGCTCCAAATCAGTCTTCCGCTTTGCTGTTGATAATCAGCCAATTATGCATCCCAACTTTCGCATATTGCTCCAGATCAACCACACTTTGATCAAGATGCCATGGTTGATGCATTAATTGAAGAGGATGCAACCATTTGTTCCCCACAGAGAGTTCCCCACTGACAGCAGTAGGCAAGCTGACTACACTTATGTGAGGTCAAACACACGCTGCCTCTTGACATGCATCTCATTTTCTGATACAATCCTTGTTGCTTTTGCATTACATGAGGAGCCACTTTCTCCTTTTGATGGATTGGAGGATGATAAATGGATTGATTTTCTCATACTAGCTCTAATGAGGAAAAAAATTTAGCTTTTATTACTGAATTACAACATGTATTTGATGTTAGAGACATGGGGCATCTGCATTATTATATGGGTATCCAGTTTATTTAGCAAGCTGCCAGATGCCTTATCTATCTATACGCTATCTGTCTTGATATTCACTATGTAGTATCATGGTTGAGCAAATTATGCATACTTTTATGCATAAAAATCAAATATGATAAAAGTAACACTTTTATAATAAAAATAATAATCTTGTATAGTTGTTGCTGTCCGTCTCATAGTACCTCCAGTACTCCTCAAGTACCTTCAATTATCAATTTTTCAACACACTTGCAAGGTAATTAATTTCTTACATCTTTTCGGAGTCTCCCGCACTACATGGACACATCTGTCATTTGGGGTGCGATGTGTGATTGGACAGATTCGCACCTCATCACATCAGTTTGAGAGTGGAGACAGCCAGATATGGACTATTATGGGTACACCTACAAAACAAATCCCCAACACACCCAAGGGTGCAATAATAATAGAGTAAAGAGAGGAAATATATGAAAGCACTTACTACTTTTTTGTGATGTTGAAAGAGAGGATTAGAGGATCTACAAAACCAACAAAAGGGTGAGCAAAAGATTAGTAATGCATACATACAACCTATGAAAATATTAAGAAGATAAGTAATGCATACATACAAAAGATTAGTAATCAACTATTAAAAAAATATAACCTTATGCATACGGCATGAAACTTATGCATAAGGCAAAGCGTAAGCATAAAGCATAAAGCTTATGCATAAGGCATAAAGCTTAAGCATAAGGCCTTAAGCATAAATCTTATGCATAAGGCTTATGCATAAAGCTTAAAGCATAAGGCTTATGCATAAGGCTTATACATGGGCTTAAAGCATAAGGCTTATGCATAAGGCTTAAAGCATATGCATAAAGCTTAAAGAATAAGGCTTATGCAATAACTTTATGCAAAAGGCAGAAGGTCTTAAGCATAAAGCATAAAGATTATGCATAAGGCTTATGCATAAAGCTTAAATCATAAGGCTTATGCATGGAAGGTATACACGAATCATGATACATTAAAGGATTTTTGTAACCAATCTCTTCATCTTCAATCAAAAAAGAAGACGAAACAAATGAGAGTCTAAAGATTGAGAGTAGACAACCCTGCTTTTTTCACCATTTTTGGGGGTAGTCTTATCTAAAAATTAATCTTATTCGTTTGCATCACAGCTACTTTTATCACTTTCTCTTGTTGGCACACGAGAAGAAGAAAGGCTCATTAAAAACTTTGTAAATAAAAAGAGCCTGTGGGGTTCCATGAGTTATGTACTATTGTCATCACCCCACTGTAACCATACTCCAGCCCCTCATTAAAAATCTTCATTCTCTTGAATCTCTGCTTCCTCTTAGCTTTCTTACCATAGAGTTTATGCTCCTGCAACATACAAGCATCCAGCCCCCATTCATTTATGTGATCCCAAATTGCATCCCGCTTATTCAATCCTTTAACATTCCAAGAGAGAAAGAGCTGGCAGAGAAGAAGAAGCAAAAATGCATCATGCTGCAACCGGACCTACAAAAAGCCTATGAGTGACAGAGTCCATTGGTCATTTGAAATTTCTTAACAGAGTGCTTGCAAATTGGGTTTTGGACCCTTAATCTCAAACATTATTTATGTGCTCAGCTTTGGTGCTAAGTCAAGTCTTATGCTCAATGGCTTTCTGGTTGGCTCATTCAACCTTAAAAGATCGGTCAGACAGGGCTTCCCACTTGCTCCATTGTTATTTGCTATAATTTCTCATCCTTTCATTCTAGCTCTTGAGTTGGCAGCCTGCTGAAAATCAAATAAAAGGTCTACAAGTGAATGATGAACAGTAGATGGTGATTCAATGCTTTGCTGACTCACTTCTCTTCTTGGATGCATTCAATGAAAATGTTAGCATAAAGCTTTTGGATGAGGCCTTAAAGCTTTTGCATGAGGCCTTAAAGCTTAACATGAGGCTTATGAATAAAGCTTAAAGCATAAGGCATAAAGCTTATGCATAAAGCATAAAGCTTAAGCGTAAAGCATAAAGCTTATGCATAAGGCTTATGCATAAAGCTTAAAGCATAAGGCATAAAGCTTAAGCATAAGGCCTTAAGCATAAAGCATAAAGCTTATGCATGAGCATTATGCAGCATACATTGAAAAATATGATGTGCATGTGAAAAAATAACCCTGTTGTATATGTCCAGATTTTGTAGATAGGAAATCCAAGAAGAAGCCTTATCTTGCATGCAAGGACTTGTACTTCATATATATTTGCATGTTCTTGGCTTAAGCCAGAACAAGAATATGTTCATCCACCAACCTATCATTTCGAACTTGGAGCTTTACAAAGCCTTGTCGCATAGGAGAACCTACCCTAATTTAGACCATTCAATGCATGGAATTTCACATGCCAAATTTTCTCATTTCATGTAACCTCATTGAAAGTAACCTCATTATAGAGGATTCGATTGTGTAATATATCTCTCTCTCTTCTTGTCTCTCTCTCTCTCCCCCCTCTCCCTCTCCATCTGTCTCTCTCTTGATGATGGAGAGAATGTGTATGAACTTTACGATCCCGCTTCCAAGCAAAGTTTGTTAAGCTTTGCATATTGCATTATGAGATTAAAGATGATTTTTGTTGAATATTGTTAGTCCATTGCATTTTCAAGTAGGTATTGTATTACAAAACATGGTCTTCTAGTGAAGAATGTTAATCACGTTACAAGTATTAAATTTTGAGAAATCATACGGAAATGAGAGGATAAGAATGAGGGAGAGAGAGAAGCATGGTGGAACACAAATCACATGAATCCTTTAAGCAGGTAAGAAAGCTTTTCAGAAATTACACGTACAAAAAAGAAAAGATATATACTCGCTCTTTCCCAAAAAAATATGAAAAAGATGCCTTTATTATTATGCACTAAAAAATGAGGAAAGATGCCTTTATTATTGTCAATAAAAAGAAGAAAGATGTTTTTTTTTCAAAATTGCAAGGAATATCTCTTTATGTGCCTCTCCCACTCCTATAAAATAGAGATAAGCACCATAGCACTTTGTCAGTTACCATTTAGCTAAGCGTTGTTAGTAGAGTATACCACCCACAACCCTCCTGCATATTGCATGTGATGACCTCATTAAATGTTAGCATTGAAGTTATTATTGGGCGTAACGTGAGGAAGGCCACCAATGTGGAGGTCAAGCAAAAGACCGTAGATGGTGCGCAAGCATGGAAAGGTCTCACATCCTCACCACTTCCTGGTAGTGCTAATAATATTTTTCAAGTGGACCAAATTGGTGGGCTTAATTGTGATATGGCGATCCCATGGTTTTATTGATATGCGTTCTCTTGCTTGAGGAAGTGCAGAAGGGAACGAACATTGTGTTCGTTTACTTTGTTCACCACACCAGAGGACAAGTGAAGCCCATGGAAGTAAACAAGATTGTGTACTTCTTATTAGGATCTTGCATAACAAGACTAAACAACAGTTTTGACAGAAGAGTTGTATTTGGAAGTTGTATGTGAATGAACTTGTTTTTATTTTCACTTGGTAGAAACAACCTCAACTTAGAGGATGTAATGTTAACATGTTTCTCTCTCTCTCTCTCTCTCTCTCTCTCTCTCTCTCTCTCTCTCTCTCTCTCTCTCTCTCTCTCTCTCTCTCTCTCTCTCTCGCTCGCTCGCTCGCTTCCTGCCTCTCTCTCTTGATGGAGGAAGGGAATGTTTTTGGAATCCGCTCACCCAATTGCAAAAAAACGCTTGTTAGAAAATGCTCACCAAAACAAATCCCACAGATTACCAAACAATGCGAACCTTGGGCATGCGGTGATGCTTTGATTTTTTGGGTTTCTCTACCTCTCTTGATTAGCATGGGTGTAGGCAAGTTTTATGCCTTGGAGGGAGATGCAAAGCATGGTTGATTGAATCGCCACTTTGTGTGAAGATATCCATTTGAGTGCATGGATTTGATCATTCCATATATCATGATTGGGATGCCTATTTGATTGGGCAAGCTATGGATGGAAAGAGGGCTGGACTGAGAAAGGGGATGAGGCTCACTAAAGAAGACGTGACAAGACAATTGGATTGAAGGCAAGCATGCAAAGTGTTGGCATGGGCCATGGATGGTAAATGCAAGAATGATATTCGATGTCGGAGTGCTTTGATAAGGTGTGGTTAAGACCATGGTGTGATCAGCATGAAAGGCATGGATGCATAGATGAGTGATGGATGGATGACAAGGTAGCAAGGATGCATAGATGAGTGCTGGATGGATGACAAGGTAGCAAGGATTGTCTATGTCTAAGTTCCCAATGGCAAAAAGATGTGAGTGAAGAGAGCTCAGATGCACACCAAAAATGTGTAAGGGTTTGGTTATAAGAGGAAGCTGATTTGATTTATAATAATAAAACTAAAGAGTATATTGTTAAATGAAATATTTCCTACGCTCATAGAAAATTAGGCCCAGGTGTGGGTGAAAAATATTGGCCTTAGAAATTGTAAATGGGAATGTGCACATCAAATTGTCTCAGGTCAAATGGGTAAGGTTAGTAGCCTAAGATTGAATTTTGGAGCCAAAGTAATAAATTAATTAAGGACATAAGTATAGGGACTATTAGTTAGAGTAAACCGTGCTTGATAAGGGCTAGCTCTCTAAGAGTAAGGGTTAGTTTCATGAGAAAGTATTGTTGAGATATCGAGCTCATCTAGTGAGGCGGTGGACACTGATGACCCGCCGCCTGGGGGATAGGCCCCACACTTACACCACTGGCATGGTTGGTGAGATCATGGGTGGTATGCGGCCAGTGGGATGACAGGCTGTGTGACAGCCATTCTAGAGAGATTGGCATAGTTATAGCGCTAGCTCATTTAGTTGGGTTCACACTATAGAGAACCCTAGTATGTATTTAGTTGAGTACCTTTTCATATTGTGTGTACTCTTATCTTTGTATATGGTGTGTTGAGTGTTGTGTGAAGGAGAAGAAGATTTTCAACCTCTCACCTTGTGTATTCTCTTTTAGGGTTTTGTGAGTGTGTGTGTGCTTGCAAGAGCTCAAGCTCTCTTCTCCCCTACATCTTTTCATGGTATCAGAGCCTGGTTCATGGTAAGGGCTGGCAAGGAGGTCAACAGTTGCCATTGGGTGTATATATGGACATTGAGGTCACTGGTTGTGACATTTGAGTGTAGTACAGTACGGCTGCAGAAAATACAGCAGTTTGTCACTGGTTGTGACATTTGAGTGTAGTACAGTACCGCTGCAGAAAATACAGCAGTTTGTGCAGGACAAACCAGAGTGCTGTTTCTCATAAATTTATGTTTGGCAAGATGTCAAATGATGGCATAAACCAGATTATTGCTAAGAAGCTTGATAAGAACAACTTCCATGCTTGGAGGTTCAGGCTGACAAATTTCTTGATGGGAAAGGGTTACTGGGACTATATAGAAGGTGAGCATAAAGAGGCACCGGAGATACCGGAGATCAATCCAACTGCTCCTACAAATGTGAAAGAATTCAAGGATTGGAACCAAGGAGCCAGAAAAGTTATGTATTGGCTCTCTATCAGTATACATGACACTATGATTGGGCACATATAAGATGCCAAGTCCCCCAAGTCCCCCAAGGAGGCGTGGGACACCTTGGTAAAACTCTATGAAACGAATACCAAGGCACAAAAGATACAGTTGAAGAATAAACTTCATACTGTGGAGAAAAAGAGTATGTCTGTGAATGACTATGCATTGAAGATAAAGGGTATTATGGAATCCCTTGCATCTATTGGCCTTTCAGTAGATGATGATGATAAGGTGGAAGTCTATCTACGTGGTCTCGGGCCACAATACAAGGCGTTCAAGATGTCTATTCAGACTCGGAAAAACATTCCCAATTTCACAGATTTGGTGTCTATGTTGATTATAGAAGAGAAGAGCTTGGGTGAAGACCAACAGTCTTCACAAAACAAAAACAGTAACAGGCCTTCTACACAAGTTCAGGAAGAGGACGAGGTAGAGGAGGTCGTGGACGCAGCCAAGGAGGTGGCCGAATAGGTAATCAGAATTATCGCCACCAGCAGCAACAACAACAATAGCCCCAAAATTCACAACAACAACACGCAGGTGGAAGAGGCCAATTCAGAGGCAGGGGGAGTCAAAGAGGTCGTGAAAATTGGCAAAGGCAGTATAATGATACATGTGGATGCTTTTATTATGGTAAGCCTGGACATGTGCAGGGGCAGATTGTTTTATAAGAAGTAGGCTGACATGCAAAATGAAAAATTGCAGCAAAACAACTATGCATCCTCGAGTAAAAACAATGAGGATAATAAAAGGTTGTTTGTTATGCAGCATGTTGGTAATGCCATGTCTGAAAATGTTGAAGCAGCACATAAAGATGATGTATGGTACGTTGATTTCAGGTGCTTTGAACCACATGACAAGTCCACAGGGAGTGGTTCAAGGAGATGAAAAACCTTGAAAGACCAGGTTTTGTGGAAACAGGGGATGACAGTGCTCATCCAATTGCCCATGTTGGAGATGTGCCATTGTCTATACAGGATGGCAAAGTGAAGTACCTTACAGATGTCTATACAGGATGTGCCATTGTCTATACAGGATGGCAAAGTGAAGTACCTTACAGATGTACTTCATGTTCCGAACATAACAAAGAATCTGGTTTCAGTTGGCTAGATGATTGAGCAGGGTTTGCAGGTTCGGTTTAACCTTGATGGTTGTTATATTGAAGACTTTAAAGACAAGTGCAGGTTGGTTGCAAAAGGCAACAGAGTGGGCAGAATGTTTACATTGAATGTAAACATACCTGAAGAAGTGAGTACTGCGATGTTTGCAAATGGTTCAAGAATTGTTGCAGACACAGACATTTGGCATAAAAGAATTGGACATGTGAATGTGCAGAGAATGAAGTCTATGCAGAGACTACAGGAATTGTGACAGGGCTGCTAAAGTTTAAAGTTGAAGGTATGCAGAAAATATGTGAAGCATGCCAATTTGGAAAGCAAACAAAGCATGTATTTCCACGTAACAGAAATGTGAGCAGAAATGCACTAGATGTTGTGCATTCAGATGTATGGGGTCCTACGAAGACCATGTCTATGGGAGGCTGCAGGTATTATGTGACATTTATTGATAACCACACAAGGAAAGTGTGGGTATACTTCATGAAGGAGAAGAGTGAGGTGTTCACTCATTTTCACAATTTCAGAGTTATGGTTGAAAAGCAAACATGGAAATATGTAAAGTGCCTAAGGTCAGATGGAGTCAGATGGAGAGGGAGAGTACTTCTCCTATGAGTTCTCTGAATTTTTGAAGAAGAATGGTATTCGGAGACATTTTACATGCAAATACACTCCGCAGCAAAATGGAGTTGCTGGCGAAAAAACCACCACATTGCTAAGATTGCGTGAGCATTGATGGGAGAGAAGAATATGCCGCATAGCTATTGGGCTAAGGCAGTTTCTACAGCAGTTTACATCATGAACAGGACTCCAACTGCAACCATACATGATGTAACTCTACAGGAGAGGTTTACTGGCAGAAAACCTCATTTGTCTCATCTGAAAGTCTTTGGATGCATTGCATATGTGCATGTGCCAGATGAGTTGAGAACTAAGCTGGATCCAAAAGCTGAAAAATGTGTGTTTATGGGTATTCACTTGAGCAATAGGGATACAGGTGTTATAACCCTGCTACATGTGAGTTGAGGGTACGCAGGGATGTTTTTTATGAGATGAGCAGCTGGTATGCTGCTGGAAAAGAAGCTGTTGGGGCTGATGTGAGTGGAAATGTGGTTGCACAGAATGCAAGTCAACAATCACAGTCTTTGATTGGACCAAGAGAGTCCTCATCTAGTGTTCAATTGATAGACCATGGAGTGGCAGGTTGCATCATAATACCAGTCCTGCAAATGTGATTAGTACATCACATAAAGGCAAAGTGTCACGTAGGCTGTAATGCCTGTGACCGACGGCAGACCGGATGGCCATATCCGGGGTTCAGTGGGAGAGGACGCCCATGCGGAGTCATGGGCGGCCAGGCTAGTGTGGACGGCAGGCCACACACTATATAGCCTGGGGGATGAGGGGCAATCCTCATTCTTCCTCTATGGCTGGGTGGTGAGCCAGAGGCCGTCCCCTCTCGTGGTAACGCCCGTAGCGGCGTTACGGTTATCTAACACTGGTATCAGAGCATGGTTCGAAGGGATCGTCAGAGTCCGCGCGCGAACGAGGGACCGGAGCCCACTCAGTGGTTTTCATCCACAATCTCCTCACCCTTATCTCCACAAGGGAATGTGTGGATGAAGGAGGGCCAAGATCTTTTGAAGGGAAGAACTCTTTCTCTCTCTCTCTCACTCTCTCTCCCGACACACACAATCGCAGGTAAGCAAATTTCTTTGTTTTTCTTTTGTTTTCTGCGTTGAATCGCTTTGAAAAACTCTTCGTTGAAGGTTTTCAAAAGATAAAGACTGTGTGTCGAGGTGGGGGGGGGGCGCAGACCAGCCCACGAGAGCCTTGAAACGTGTGTTGAAGTGGGGGGGCGCAGACCACCCCCACGACCAGCAGCCCGTGTGTGTGTGGGGGCGGAAGCTGCAATTCCGTGTGTGAGGCGGCGAAACCCAGTAGCTTAGGCTGCAAACATGTAGCTGAAACTCAGCGTGGGGGGCTTGCCTTGCAAACGACCTGTGTGTCCAGGTGGGGGGGACGCAGAGCAGCCCCACGAAAGGCTTGGAAACACACTACCGTGTGTGGGGCGAAGGCCCAAAGCGAAAACCAGCCCAGGACCATTAGCGTGGGGGGGCGAAGAGCAAATAACTATGCGTAGAGATGGGGGGGGGAAACCAGCCCCATGAAAGCTGTGCGCCATTGTAAGTCTGCGTCTTCTGCGTTGAGAGCCGACTTGCATTGACCTGCTTGTCAACGTCTGAAGATACCCGGCGTGAGCCAGCAGCCGACTTGAACTGCGTCTGAAGATACCCGCCGGCGTGAGCCAGCCGACTTGAACCTGCGTGTGCGCCGTCTGAAGATACCCGGCGGCCAGCCTAGGCGGCCAGCCAGGCCAGCCAGCAGGCGGCGGCGGCGGCGGCGGGGGTCAGCCGGCGGTGGCAGCCAGGCCAGCCAGCCAGGGGCGGCCGGCGGCCAGCCAGGGGCGGCCGGCGGTGGCCAGCCAGGCCAGCCAGCCAGGGGCGGCCGGCGGCCAGCCAGCATCGGTCACCAGAGCAGCCGGCGACAGACGGCCACCAGCGCTGCAGGCCACCAGAAAAGAAAAAAAATACCATTAGTTTATATATATATATATATATATATATATATATATATTTTCATTATCAAATTTGGAAAAAATAAAAAAAATAAAAAATTCAAACAAAAGCTCTCTCTCAGCTGGGGAGGAGAATCATTCCCGCAAGAAATAATCCCGGCAAGGGATAAGTGTTTCCGGAGTTAATTTTGTTATGAGTTGCAGGCATATTTTTCTCGTGGATCGGAGCATCTCGGAAGCGTCCTTGTAGAGGCTTGCAACGCAACAAATCGACAGGCGACCGTAAAGGGGGGTGACTATTATTCTCTCTCCACCATTGCTCATTTTTATTAGCGTTTTTTTTTTTAGTAATTTCCGAGTTCTCGCATTATTTTTGCAAGAATTAAAATGTCTGCTAGGCGTAGTGTGTCTCCACCGCCTTCTACTTCTCTAGGTTTTTCCAGTCTCTTGTCCTCGGTCGCGGGTTTGACCCCGACCGAATTGTCAGGCCGTACACGCCCGACCGTTGTTCGGTCCGGAGCGCGCTTATCGATCACTCGTGATCCGCCAGCGCCCTCCTCGTCTATTGACCCTGCCTTAGGACCCAGCGAGCCCGCAGCGGCCGCATTGGCTGATGACCCCTTTCTGGCCGATGAGCCAGAGGACATGAACACTGACGTCGCCGAGGGGACCGAGGAGGACCTCTTGGATTATGACGACGATGACTATGACCTACTAGACCCTGCTGATGTCCTGACAGAGACGGAGCTCTCTAGTGGACTGTTTAAATATCTTAATGCCAAATTGAACACTATGAATAAAGTCCAGGCTGATTTAGTCACGATGTTACAGAGCATCTCCACACGGTTAGATGCACTGACAGCCGCCTCGGCTAGTACTCCGACTCCTCGTAGTAGCCGAGCTCCTACAGCACGGGTGAGCGTAGCCTCACCAGTGGTTGTAGGAGTACAGGCCGATGCGCCTGCGGGGCCGTCCGTAGCGACAGCTTCGTCGTTGTTAAAAGACTTAAAGCCGCCTAGTTTTGGTGGCGAGGAAAAGGAGAGAAATAAGGACTCAGTCAATATGTTTCTAGCGAAGTGGTCAGATTTGCACGCGCTGCGACAGCAGCCTAGCCGTATACAGCCCGTAGAGGCTAGCCTCTCTTTAACCGGCAAAGCGTACAAGTGGTGGATGAGTCTGACAACTCGCCCTGCCACTTGGACGGAATTTGAAACGATGTTTCGAAAAGAATTATTGCCTGTTAATGAAGCAGAGAGAAGCTGGGAGTTATGGGACAAGTGCTCGATGGAGAACAAATCCCTAACTCAGTACATCTCAAACTACAGGGAGATAGTACTCAAGTTAAAAGGAATCGATGCATTCCAAACATTGCGGGGCTTTAAGAGAGGCCTCAAAGATGATTACCTTGAGTACGTAGAACCCCTACAGCCTAAAGACTTAGCAGAGGCAATTCAATATGCACAGATATTCGATGACATCAAGCGCCGTAGTGCGCGTGGTGGTTCTAGCAGGGCCGAGGGTAGTGAAAAGAGGAGGTCAGGCCTCAAAAGAAAAGGGTTCCGCAGTGAGAAACAAGGGGATAGGACGGACCAAGAAGGACAGGGTGGTCATTGGTCTAAAAAACCGCGACCATCCAGGAAGAAAAGAGACACCGAAAACCAAAAGAAAGAACAATATATTAAAGCGCGAAAGGAAAATCGCTGCTTTAATTGCAATGAAGTAGGACACACGAAGGCTGAGTGTCCAAAGCCTAAAGCCAGCACGAGTGGCAACGAGCCCAAGAAAGATGGTAAATCTTCTAGGCAGTTGCATACAGTGCAGAGACTCCCTCTCAGTTCCGCAGAGTTCAGAGAGGTGACAGTGTGTCATAGTGATGAGCATCACGCTTGTTCAGTGACACCAGCGATGTGGCAGCCTACTGTAGGTCCGCATGACATGGTGCGCATGTATGGCACCATAAGTGGCCGTAGAGTCACAGTTTTTATTGATGATGGAGCTAGCCACAACTTCTTGAACTATTCGTTAGTCAAGAAGTTGGGGTTGACTGAGACCTGGAGTGATCATGAATATACTGTTGGCCTAGCCAACGGATATGACAAAACGGTATGGAATACCGTAGTATTGGGGGTCCCATTATCTATGCAGGACTACAAGGCTCCGCTTGACTTTCAGGTCATGCACTTAGCCAGAGCAGACGTATATCTAGGCAGGGAGTGGCTGTATAGCTTGGGCCCTAGTCTAGTTCGGAATTACTTACATAACACGCTATGTTTTGAGCATGGAGGTAGAGTCATCACCCTGCAGGGCGACCGTACTGTCCCTGCCACACCACTTATTTCCTCCATGGAGTTGTGTACAGCGGTCCGCAGAGACCAAATAGCAGAGGTATATGCTTGTTACCCTCTTTTGAATTCTGTTTCCGTAGATGAAACGATAAATGATGTTTGCGTAGACAAACAAGAAAAACAAAATAACCTTGAACGAGACCCACTGTTTGAAAACCCTGTTTGGCATGCATGTGATTCAAACAAGAAAAAATCCAAGGTGAATGAGACATTAAAGAAAAAGTACGTAGATACTTTAAAGAATTTATTAGAGGAATTTCAGGATGTTTTTCCTGATGATTTACCAGATGGTTTACCACCATCTAGGGAAGTAGACCATGGCATCGAAGTTATGCCAGGATCAAAACCTATAAGCAAACCTGCTTATAGATTAAGCCACTCCGAGGCACAGGAGGTGGAAAAACAATTAACGGAATATTTGAACAAAAGCTTTATTCGGCCTAGTTCAAGTCCGTGGGCATCGCCTATTCTTCTGGTAAAGAAGAAAGACGGATCTATGCGGATGTGCATAGACTATAGGGCTCTTAATCAGATAACGATTAAGAACAAGTATCCGATGCCACGCATGGATGAGTTGTTTGATCAACTCTATGGATCGAGATACTTCACAAAAATAGACCTGAGATCTGGGTATCATCAGGTTAGAATTAAACAAGAAGATGTTGCGAAGACAGCATTTAGGACCCGTTTCGGGCATTTTGAGTTTTTGGTTATGCCGTTTGGGCTAACCAATGCTCCAGCGACGTTTATGACGCTGATGGATAGTATTTTACGTCCATATCTGGGAAAATTCGTAGTAGTTTTCCTAGATGATATTCTTGTGTACAGTAAGACACAGAAAGAACACATAGAGCATTTGCGTCTAGTGTTCAAGTTGTTGCGAGAGCACAAATTATTTGCAAAGAAAAGCAAATGTGAATTTTTTGAAACAGAAATTCACTACCTTGGCCATATTATATCCGCCGATGGTACGCGGATGGAGCCAGAAAAAGTAGAAGCTATTCTTAAATGGCCAGCGCCGAAGAATCTCGAGGAACTGCAGATTTTTCTTGGCATGTCGGGGTTCTACCGACAGTATGTGAAGGACTACGCGAAGATCGCAGTCCCGTTGACTGACCAGTTACGGTCAAAAACAAAAAACATTAGTTGGGGGGACGCCCAACAGAAGAGCTTTGACAAGCTCAAGGTGACCGTAGCAGCTGCACCTGTTTTGACAATTGTCGATCCAAATGAGCCGTTTGTTTTGGAAACAGACGCTAGTAATGAGGCCATTGGGGCCGTACTTATGCAAAGGGGACGCCCAATTGCATTTGAAAGTAAAAAGTTAGATCGTGCGCAGCGTAACTACTCGGCTTACGAGCGAGAGTTACTAGCGATAGTTCATGCACTGAAAAAGTGGAGACACTATTTATATGGTGCCACTTTTGAGGTCCGGACGGACCATGAAAGTCTGAAATGGCTTTCAAGTCAAAATGAACTGAAGGGTAGAAAAGCTCGGTGGGCGGAGACTCTACAAGAGTTTGACCTTCAGATACGTTACCAGAAAGGTAAGTATAACGTGGTGGCAGATGCACTTAGTCGCATGCCACAGATTAATGAACTTAGTTTCACAGTCTTCAAGAATGATTTCTTGGAGTCCCTACGTGGTTTATGTGAGCACGATCCATCTTTTACAGAGGTCTGGCGCGCTGTACGCGTACGCACTTCTTCACAGACGCGACCACCTCCCTCGTTGGCACGTATTGCTAGTCCGGAGAGACTAGCCGAAGGTGCAACGGGAAGGGAAGCGAGAGTTAGTCCGGAGAGACAAGCCGTGTCTTCTGGGTATAGTTTGGAACCGGAGAGTTCTGACGTAGGCCCTTCATCACCTTTGACTGCCACGGCTTCAAAGGGGAGTGATAAACTTCGTCGGGGGGAAAAATATGCTAATTACTCCATTGACGACGGGTACTTACTCTACAAGGGTAGAATATGTGTACCAACTATTGGTGACTTTCGGGCCCAAATTCTTAAAGAAAGTCATGATAGTCCAAGTGCGGGTCATCCCGGGATTCAGAAGACCTATGCACTAGTAAAAAGACAGTTTTATTGGCCTAGCTTGTTTAAGGACGTCCAGACTTATGTGCTGAAATGCAATAAGTGCCAGGTCAATAAACATGAACGTCTTAAGGTTGGAGGACTACTCCATCCGCTGGAGATTCCTCAAGGGAAATGGGAAAGCATTTCCATGGATTTCATTACCGGTTTACCCAAGACGAGTCGAGGGAATGACTCGGTGTGGGTGGTAGTGGACAGGTTAACTAAAATGGCAAAGTTTATTGCCACGAAGAAAACTGTTAAAACGCCAGAGTTGGCAAAACTCTTTATTGAACATCTCTACAAGCTATATGGCCTGCCCGCAGATATAGTGTCGGATAGAGATAGAAAATTCAACAGTCATTTTTGGAGGGAAGTCTTCAAAAAGCTGGATACTACTCTGAGTATGAGTACGGCAGATCATCCGGAGTCTGATGGTCAAACTGAAAGAGTTAACCAAATTCTAGAGGATATGTTGCGTTCTTATGTTAGTAAGAAGCAATCTAATTGGGAAGAGTACTTACCCTTACTGGAGTTTGCCTACAATAGCTCCAAACACTCAGCGACTGGATTTACACCATTCATGTTAATGTATGGATTCCAGCCGAGATCTCCAACGGCTGTAGGCCTAGAAAAGGAGAAGATTCAATCTGTCAAGGATTTCCTTGAAGATATGAATGATATGCTCAGAGCCGCACGTGAGAGCATTCGTAGCGCTCAGGATCGCGCTAAAACTTATGCGGATAAAGGACGAAGAAAGGTGACCTTTGCAGAAGGTGACTTTGTATTCCTCAAGGTTCCTGCGCAGTCAGAAACCATGAAAACGGGAAAGTGTGATAAACTTTCTCCGAGATATTGTGGTCCTTTTAAAATCCTTAAGAAGATTGGGGACGTAGCATATAAACTTGAGTTACCGGAGAGTTCTCAAGTCCATCCTGTCTTCCATGTCAGTAAACTGAAGAAATCAGTTCACGGGTTAGAGAACGCAGTTTCTCCAGAGATTTTGGTGGACTTGATAGAGCCACCAAAGATACCACATAAACCTGAAAAGATTCTACAGTATCGTGATAGACAGACCCGACATAAAGTGTACCAGGAGGTACTTGTTAAATGGACAGATAGGGATGAGGAGGTAGCTACCTGGGAACGCCGTAGTGCAATTTCCAAAAGGTTTCCCCAGTTTGTTTTCGAGGACGAAAACTCTTCTTAAGGGGGGGGTAATGTCACGTAGGCTGTAATGCCTGTGACCGACGGCAGACCGGATGGCCATATCCGGGGTTCAGTGGGAGAGGACGCCCATGCGGAGTCATGGGCGGCCAGGCTAGTGTGGACGGCAGGCCACACACTATATAGCCTGGGGGATGAGGGGCAATCCTCATTCTTCCTCTATGGCTGGGTGGTGAGCCAGAGGCCGTCCCCTCTCGTGGTAACGCCCGTAGCGGCGTTACGGTTATCTAACACAAAGAGAAAGTGGTTGAGCCCCTTAGTATGCCTAACATTTCTGCAGGGCATTCTCATGTTGATGGAGAGTCTAGTGGCTCATAGATGAGCCTTGATGAGGATCTTGGGATACCAGCTATGAGAACACCTGGTGTAAAGAAGGCTATGGAAGCCATGAATGCAAAGCTGCGAAGATCTGGGAGAGTGAAGAATCCTGTGCGGAGGTTTACCTATGATGGTTATGTGGCACATCACTATGCATACATGGCAAAAGTTGTACAGATTGTAGAGCCCACATGCATTGATGAGGCTGTTGGAAATGTGTGTTGGGAGAAAGCTATGGATGAGGAGATGGATGCACTATATGGAAATGAGACTTGAGATTTAGTGCAATTGCCTGAAGGCAAGAAAGCCATTGGATGCAAGTGGGTGTACAAAGTAAAACATAACAGTGATGGAAGCATAAGCAGGTATACAAGGCTAGATTGGTAGCCAAAGGATATGTGCAGACATATGGCATTGATTATGAGGAAACTTTCAGTCCAGTTGCCAAGATGACAACAGTGAGAGTTGTGATAGCAGTGGCTGCATCAAAGCAATGGTCTTTACATCAGCCAGATGAAGAAGATTTTCAGCCTCTCACCTTGTGTGTTCTCTTTTAGGGTTTTGTGAGTGTGTGTGTGCTTGCAAGATCTCAAGCTCTCTTCTCCCCTGCATCTTTTCAAGTATAAGTTGCATAGAAAATAGGTGGTTGCATACATTTCTAGCTCTAGTTGAATGAGATATTATGGGCTACCAACCTTAAGTTAACTAGGAAGGCTTATGAGGTGGTCAACCATCATCATTTTCAAGTTGACTAAGGGGGAGCTTGTGGAGTACATCATTTTCAAGTATATAAAGGTTGGCTATCCCTTAAAAAATACATAATTTTTTTATCTAGGGAGAGAAGAGTGTACTTTGCATAGTTTTCAATATGTGCACATCAATTCACCTAGTATAATCATTATTTTATACTTTGGGTACTTTAATTACACATGCACAAGAGCTTTGGGACCACTATAACACATTGGAGAGCTAGAAAAAAAATCGTTGACTTATAGGGACATGTCCAATATCTATACTTCATAAATTAACTTTACTCCAGCCCCAAAGCTATGCCATAAAGGTACAACGTATTCTCATATTCAAAATTTGCTAATTTTCTTGCTAGTTCTTGAAATTCAATTGAATTGATCAATTTGACTCCAATTGAATAAATAATTTAATAATTCTTAGTTTAATTTAGCACATTATATCCTAGGAAGGTCCATTTACATCTTAGGGTAAGGTTTTACTAAGGGTGTATAAACAATAAGGCTTAATAGCCTAAATTGACCCTTTATTCTCAAGAAAACATAAATTAGATGGGGGTAGATTAAAGTTGAGTTTTTTTAGTAATTTTTTTAGAGTGGGATAAGGTTATACACATATCCTAAACCTAGAGAATTAATTAACCTCCTTCATTTAGTTTGTGAACCTTAGGATTACTAAAGAATTATTATCACTTAGATTTACCTAAGCAAGAGGTGTAGAGAGAGAAAACCCTATGCTCATACACATGTAGATTTCATATTGATTTAGGATCCAAATTGGATAAATCATTACATTTCTAAGTGACTTGAGTGATTTTTTTTTGGGATAAACTACAATAATTACCCTAGAATTTAGATAAAGAAAGCCACTGATTATCTCATTAATCAAGGCTTTGATGCACACAAATATTATCCAAGTGATGTACAAATCCATACCCTAAGTTTGGAAAAAAAAATGAGAAATGAAAGATTCATGTGAAACCAATTTCTCATTAATAAACATAGTTTAAATTTATAGTTTCTATCTCTAGAAATAAGGGAAGAAAATAGTGAAACCCTAGAAAGAAAATAGAAGATTAAGCTTTGTACCTTAAAGTGACCCTAGAAAACTTCATGATAAGGAACCTAGATTAAGGACCTTAGGGACCCTAAGTCATAAGGACTTAATCTTAGACAAAAGTCATACTAACCTTAGAAGACCATAGAGGAGGAGAGTTGTGATCTCTTGATATATACGAGTGAAATCACAGGAATGATGAAAGAAATGTCACGAGATTCTCCCATTCTCTTTTTGTAGCTATGCTAAATCTTGCACCACCATCAAAGATAGCTGTGGATGTTCTGGTTCTTACTCTCAATGGCAGGGTAGCAATGAGCTCTTTGCCCCCTTAAAATATTTGCCCAACTTGTTTACACACATGCCCTTATAGATCTTCCTAGGATTTTCTTTCTTTGCTCAGATTCATTGTTAAGATTTGAAACAAATCTTGCATCCATCCATTCTATCATGTCTATCCAACCAGGGTCTCCTTAGGAATTCTCCCAAGGTGATAAGTGTGATTGGGGCCAAAAGAACATCACTCACCCCTATCATATCTTTTTGTCTTTAGGATGACCAAAGGCGTGCTCTGATTGAAGTGATTGTGCCTTTTGAGCCAAATAGAAGGGAAGCGTTTTTTAAGAATTAGGTCCAGATTCTTGTGGTATTAGGGGACTTCAACGCCAAGACACAGAGCGAGTATGCATTTGTATATGACCTAGAGGAGCCAACCATAAAGGAGATAGACTCATAAGAGATTGGCATTCATCAGTGGGCATCATAGGGCAAAAGAGGCATGCATCTGTATATGACTACTAGGAGAAGAGCCAACCATAAAGGAGATAGACTCGGAAAGAGATTGGCATTCGGCGGGCATCATAGGGCAGAAGGGGCATAACAGCATTAGGGAGAGAGCTCCTCATGCTGGGGACCTCACATGGCTGAGCCATCTTCAATAATAGAATGTCCTCTTGGCCTTTTTCTGAATCTCACATGTTTTCCACATGGCGGAGGCTCGAGTATAGTAGATTACTTGATGGGATCTTTGGCTTTAGCCACATCCATACATGCCTTCACCATTCCCACCCACCCCTTAGAGCTGATCATGCCCATCTCTCCTTTTTTCCGTCCATCCTCACCACCACCACCCATCTCCCACTACACCTAGATTGACTTCCACCGTGATAGGGACTCGACTAATTCCGACTACCTCTACCGACATTTAACATATGTAGAGCCCAATCTCCCACTAGCCAACCTCACCTCTCAACTCACCACAATTTTACACACCTCAGCCCATAGCCACATTTCCATCCACCGCCAGACCCCCTACCGGCATCATGCCCCATAACTATTGATTGGTATGATGAGGAATGCCACACAACATGTGAGCGTCTTCTACATGAGGTTGCAACTCGCCAAATCCGAGAGCGAGATGCTCAAAGAATTAACCAATACACGACCGTGAGTAAGAAATTAGAAAATGTTACGGGCTAATACAAGGAGTTTCAAAGGTGGGGATTGTAACGAGGGCTAGAAGAAGATTTAAAAGAAATGTCCACCCACGGCCATCACATGTCCATCCATATGGCACACACATGCACATCCCTATATGAAGTACTATATTAGCTCCCCATCCCACCACCATTACATTTATGTCCCATCACCACATCCACCTTTTTCACACCCACAATGGTGGTCCGAGCCATCTAGAGACTCAAAAATGGTAGATCGCAGGACCACGAGGGCCTTTTGGCATATCATATCTCCCATGTGGGGGAAACTCTAGCACCCCTCTTATAGCCCATATGATCAACTAGGCTCTTTCGGAAGGCTTCCCACCCACCCATAAAGCCGAAGATCCCATAGACCCCAACAATTATAGGACTTTTCACGTTGGCCAAACTTTATGGGTTAGTACTTGGGATGGAGCTCAACACAGTTGCAAAGAGACATGGGCACAGAGCATCAGGGTAGGTAGGCTCTAGAGGCTCTCTAGTGGCATCTTGACACATTACAAGACCTTTGTGCATAGCGGGATCTCATAGTAAACCTTGGGAAAACCAAGGTTATGGTCTTCAACACATCCCCTCTTTTCACATCTTGACTGAGTTTCACCTACATGGGTAGCCCAATTGAGATTACACACTCATATGTGTACTTGGGAGTGACTTTTACCGAACCGATCTTCTCGATGATCCATGCTACAAAGGCTAGATTGATGTGAGGGTATGTTTCTCTCGCTCTCATGGAGAGACAGTGCTTCCAAGCCCATTTCCAGGAGCCAAGAACCAAGATGTCACTATTTAACACCTTGGTCACTCCGGCATTGATGTATGGAGCACCCTTTTGGGCACCTAATCTTACAGTGCGACCAAATGGTTGAAGATAGAGAGGCCTCATGTCATGATGCTCTTTTATACAATACGTAGCAAACCATCGGTCCCACATGATATTATCCTGGCAGATTTTGCTGCAGGACCCATGGTAATAGAGGCACTCTTCCAAACATTCACGGGATTAGTGCCATGGCCCCCTAGAGACTCCCGAGGCTCGCTGCACATCCCTCCCAGTAGCTAGCTAGCAGATGGGAACAAGTCATGGTATAGCTGAGTATGCACGTGCTGGTTCATGAGGAAGGAACTTAGGATGGATCACCTCCCACCACTCCAGTATGACTGGACTCCCCATCCATCAGGCTCTCTCAAGACGACAAGGACCGGGTGATCAGATATGATTTATTGGGACTATACATATAGGATACCTAGGTCACAACACATGAGCCTTTCACACAAACGGCAATACTACATGGATACTTTCATGAGGCTTACAGAGGATGGTTTCATACTAAGGGCTAGATATCTTGACATATACCTGTCACATGCCATGCGGATTGTAGTGGGCGAGCTGTTGCGAGTGTCATTGCACCGCCTAAGGATAGAGACAGGGAGAGCCATGTAGAAATCTCATGAGGAGAGTATATGCACTATGTTTCAATGGGAGGTCGAGTCAGAGGAGCACTTTATATACAGGTGCACCGTATATTATGAGATTCGCACGAGGGAGGTTCCACTATCTCTTTAGAGATGGCTTTGGACCCTTATCTAGGATCGTGGATTACCCAGATAAGGCCTCTTCCTCCTAGAGCTTCATTGCCATAGAGAATCGTAGATTAGGGAATCAAGACTCCATGGGAGACGTCCACCTCGGCCCCACGACACACCAATCATGGATGGCATACCCATAGCCTCATCGAGCCATACATTCTCAAGTGCCCGACCTCCCACCATATCCCACTCTAGTGTGTCTCTAGATCAAGCCATGGTACTACTACAAGCCCAATGTCCCAGACTCGCAGGACCTCGCGAACAACACAAACATTAGCCCCAGGTTGAGGAGATCTTGGAGAGGCAGAGAGCCACCTTCACACGCCTAGTGGATCTGCAGAGCCTTCTACAGGCTACCCCCATGCTTGATATCCTTGATGGACCCTTCTGCTACCAGGGGGTTAGCTCCATAGCCTATATGATGATAATTGTCCCACTTTGTATCATATTGCTCGTATTTAACATTCCCAGCTCATAGCTCTACTCTTTGTTTTAATTTATAACACGATTAGATTACATGGACACTATTGTATCACTTTTGGTCTCATAGACCCATTGGGTCTTTTGAAGACATTTAATATAACTCTCTCTCTCTCTCTCTCTCTCTCTCTCTCTCTCTCAAAAAACAATTTGAGCTTAGCCTTCTCAAATTGATGGGAGAAAGAAAAATACATCCTCAAAATTTTCAAGTTTTAGTTATATTAGTGTGATAAAAATGCTTGTTCAAAACTACAATTTCCTCTTCAATTCATGGATTGATGTAATGTTCCCTAAAAAAACTAACAATGCGACAAAGAGAGGATGGTCTCACTTCAAAGAGCGAGATGCTCTGATCCAGATCCTCTAGCCACGACCCCAAATCCGCAACATGTTTTGACGTGACAAAGACACTACTAGAGATGTGGTGGATATTACACCACGGCATTCATACATGAGGAGAATGAGACATGATAAGTCTAGACATGAGGCTTTTATGCATACCGGCATGGGGCTTGCATAGTACGTAGCCATGTTCTTCTTTTAGCACAACTAGTTTTCTTTTTCATGTCTTAATGTCCACTTTACAAATATATCAGACCCTTTGGGTCTTTTGTAGATGCTAAATATAATCTTTCTTTCTCCAATCCCCCCTAAATCTAAGTCTCTCTCTCTCTCTCTCTCTCTCTCTCTCTCTCCAAAAAAAATAAAATAAAATCAAGCAATCTAAAGGGAGAAGGAAAATACCTCGTCAAAATTTTCAATTTTTCTTTATAATTAAACTGAAGTGTGCTTGTTCAAAAGTACAATTTTCTCTTCAATTCATGGATTGATACAAGGTTCCATAAAAAATAGTTTCCTGAGCAATGTGTCAAAGAGGGTGGTCTCCCTCCAAAGAGCAAGATGCCCAAATCTAGACAGTCCAACCACCAACTCCCACCGGAAGAGCCATGCATTGTTCAAGAAGTTGTTTAAGAGACTTCCATTGCCAGCCCTTGTCTATTGCATGTGATAATTTATTATTTTAAATTCTTAAAAAGAAAAAGAAAAAGAAAAAGACAAGCAAGACTCAAGCCAAAATGTCATATACTTATATAGACTTTAAAAAAAATACAACTGTATTATGCCAGTATGCAGACAGAGATACCTTGATACATGGCCGCAGCGCATCACCCTCATAGATAAGAAGGTACCCTGAGGGGAAAGGGCAGTGACAATAGACTGCAATCACCTCTGGTTACGAGTCAATGAGTCATAAGATAGCATCTCTGTGCTCAGCCTTAGCCATCAGTTAATCAATAGAAGAGAAGGAGGTTCTCCCTCCACATCAAGGTGAGTCTTGCATAGGCATGGATCATCTCGCCAAAGAGCCACATGAATCGTCGATCATGATCAATGGGAAAAAACATCTCGACATATCTATGCCCTAGGTGACCTAGTGGCTTGCCACTCTTGGAGTGCCATCAATCTCCTGAATCTGGATTATGCGACCCATCCTCCCCGTGTAATGAAAAAAGGGGTTGTCGGGCTCTCCAGGCTGAAGGGCTCCTGCCAGTCCCACTCGCGTAGATCCCATTGGATGTGAGTTAGAGGGCAGCTATACGCACCAGGAACTACTAAATGTGGAGATGTTAATATTTCAAAATGAAATTTCTAATCACTACAAGAAAGGTATGGCTAGAAGCAAGAATAAGATGAAGCAACTACGACATAACGAGACTAAACACACGAGGTTTTTCTGCCTCCTCCATTTCTCTCTCTCTCTCTCTCTCTCTGCACTACTTTTCTATTTGGTTATAAAGCCCCTTAAGGCAACTTACTATATGGGTGGGGACCTACATGGCAGCAATTCATTAAACTCCACAAAATGAAAGAAACACATAAAGGCAACATTTGATGGAAAGTTCACGTTTATTTCTAGGTAAAACATACTGGGAAGTTGAGTTTATTTCAAAATGAGAACATAATGATATTCGCAACGGCACTATTTTCACTCTCAGCTGAAGAGAGCATCTTAGATTATATAATTCAAATTCTTTGAATGGTGACCACAAGTCTGTAAGAATGCTTGTTATTTGCTTCATTAATGGAGTGATTTCTTGATCTTAACTGATAATTGACGATCACAAAACTGCTAGCCGCCTTTGATGACAGACAATGGCAACCAAATTTTGAGATCACAAAACATCCTTGACTATAAATATTTCATAGTGCAAGGATTGCAGCAGAGGTTGACGAAAGTGCTGCACCAGTCTCGGTTCGATTTAAATGGTGAGCTTCCAGTACGGTGGTGAATGAGGGACCAAGGAAGCGGCCTACTATGAGTGAAGCGCTAGGTCACCTACGAAGGATCCTAGAGGGTGCTGACCATACGGCGCTTGGGCTTTGGGTCGCCAAAGATACCCACACGTGCGTTGGGAAAGATATTGAAACAAGGTGTAAGAGTTGTTTTCTGAAACCGGACATGAATCTGGTTGATTGACCTTGCTGGTCCTCAACGGCTGAGTCCATGGCTCTTTTATATGGAGCTGTTGGTTGATCTTGCTGATCTTCAATGGAGATTCCATCTTGATTTTTATAAATGAATATATTGTCGGGTACTATGAGCTAGAAACTATCGAAAAGGCGCCTGAGGGACAGGTGGTGAGCATTCTGGTTGCCAATGATACCATGGGTACACCAATGAAGGAATGATTGAAAATTAAGATTCAACCGGATATTTTGGAGGATTATGATCAGTGACACTATGGTTTCATTAAAAGATTGTTTTAAAGATAAGCAATATGAGTTATGAAAATGTACTTCCCAACACATGGCTAGCTATAGGGCGAGATTTGAAGGAGCTAAACTCTCTTTGTGCATTCTATAAGAGAGTTGTCCCAAAATGAACTGTAAGTTGCGGTAAAGGGAGGAAGACTTTTTGACCGCCCATGCAGGTGCTTCCCATTTGCTTCCCTGCCTGTCACATGGGCACTCAATAAAATGCTGTGCTGGGTCCTATCAACTTCGTTGAACTGACCAACAAAATTAGCTGAACTTAAATCTTGATAAAGTAATTTATGTGACTTGTGTCCATTTTCAGAAGCAACTCTGTAAATGCTCCTACTTGTACATTCTAATGAATCCAATCTCCCATCATCTGCTAACTCGTCTTCTTGATCAGCAGCTGCAGCATAGTCATCTTCCTCATCTGATCCAATGCTTTGATCATCAACAGAGCCCTCAACCTGTAAAGAACCTCGCAACCAATTTTCGATTAGTTGAAAAGAGGGCAGATTTACCTTAGATTAAATGATTGTGCAAATGCATACCAATTCTTCAAGCTGCTGTTCCCTTTGATCGTTGAGCTCTTCTTCACTATCAAAAGCCACTGCTTCCTCTTCTTGCTCTTCATCACTCCCAGATACTCTACTCTCATTAACAAGCTGCGAATCAAAGTTACCAGAAAACGTAGAATATAGGCAGGCACCCAAATTAAATTAACTTCTCCAACTCAATGACTAAATGAGTGACAGATTCAGTTACTCAAAGCTCCTTGATAGCTAATTTTCCTGACCTAAACAAATGCAGAAGATGCTACCTAGATGTTTTACAAACCACCATGTTGAGCCAAAACGCACCTCTTTTTCAGTTCCTTCAACCAGACGGGGAGAACTTGAACAAGATGATTCATATTGACTACTTCGATGACTGCTCTGGTAGTCAGTTACATCCCCCCTTGTGCTTAAGCCATCCATACTTCCATTGTAGCTTGTGCCCCCCATATCATTTGACCAAGCACTCAGGCCAAAATTACCAAATTGTAGATTAACAGGGCTCATTTCCAAAGCCTCGTTGTTGTACATAGAGCATGAGTTTTCCTCCCCATTATCATTTCTGATAGCTAGTTTTATTGCAGTATCAGCAGTGTGAGCAGTCTCAAAAGGCCATGCTTTGGCAACTGAACCATCAGTATTCATAAGTGCCATCAGCTGACGAGACGATCCTCTCCTCCGTATAACTTGAAGCATTCCCTTCGAGCCTAATGAATTTGCAGCACACTGGTTTTTGTACTCCTCATCAACCATTTTGACTGTGTTTGTGGTCTCATCATAGAATGGCTCTCCTCCCTCTCTCCTACGCAAACAAGCAAAAATGGTTGCATGTATGGAAGCTACACTCTGGTCCATATTTGTGTTGTTTACCTTTGGAATAAGGTGCTTATCTGCTTGCTTGCACTGATAGTCTTGTATGGCTCTGATGTTACAAATATATTTCACATACTTATTTTTTGCAGGGTCCAAAGTCATGTACTTCGCACGAACAGCAAACCTCTCCAGATGTTTCTCTTCATTTGCAATGTAAACCATAAAAGGTATGATTGACGGGTGCTTCTTCATCAGTCCCATCTGGAAAAGAAAAAGAAGTGCATCAGAACGTGAAACAAGGCATCCCTATGATAGAAATAAGCATGATTGTTACATACCATAAAATTCAGGCTCAAATGCACGCCTTCAACAATTACAGACTCACATTTCTGCTCCCATGAAGTGAGCAACCTGTCAAGACTATCAATTACCATCTCACTCTGAGCCTTGTAGCCCTGTACAGCCAAGGTTTTTGAGCTAACCATCACCTCCATTGAGCTAGCCCTCATGTTCCTTTCAATTGTCACAAGGGCCTTCCCTTTGATGTCCATCTCTGCACTGAGTGAATGCTCTTTTGCCCATTCCATGACTCCCTTCTCTCTCCCATTCGAGGAAGCCCTTGAGAACTGAGAATTCTCAGGCTGAGAATTCACCAACGTTCTAGCTATTTTCTTTGCTTTCTTTTTAGCCTTTGCCTCTGCAACTGCTACTGGATCGAGATGTTCTCCAGCAGAATAAGTTGAAGCCCATAGGAGAGGGTTCTCCTTTTCATCAACAAAGCTCCTCATCATATGCCGTATTGAGTCTGTTGACACAACTGTTGTGATTCCCAGCCTACTAGCCTGAACACATCAGGTAAGTAGGGATACTCAGTACCAGCAACAACACTCCAAAAGACAAACTTTATGTGTGTGTGTGTGTGTGTGTGTGTATATCTCGGGAACTTTTGCCAGAAAATGATGCAAGCATATAACGTTCTCACTGCTGTGTACCAGCAAAGTTGACAAGGTTGACTTGCCACATCCACTTGTCCCACACAGCAAAATCGTCACCGATCCTTTTTTTTCTCGAATTCTGAAACTCCACATATCTTCCAATTCAGACATCCAAAGCTGATTGAGTTTAATGCACAAAGGTTAATTGCTGAAGCTCTCTACAGGCCACCCAAAATCAAGAAAAAGAGCTTGGCATTGACAGTAAAACTAAATAGAGTGACTAAGAAGACGCTGATAAACTTTATTTATTATACAAAATCTCTCATAACAGTAACTCAAGGGGGAGAGAAGCCTGGCAGGAGGCACACAAAAGCAAGCTAGTCTTGCCTCATTAATTTCTGTAATGGCTAGCTTGAAACTTTTCTTTTGGAGAACCAGTTCTGGGAAGATCCTGTTAATCTTTTGCCATGTGCACACATGGACATGGCTGACTTCCAGTGCTAATCCCTGATTGCATTAATAGAAGATTAGGACACTAGCAGGGCTGCGAAGACATCCACCTGAGCAAGGATCAGGTCGGCCAGATTTACAGCATCTTCCGAAGGCTGTCAGCCAGCATGTTATTTCTGGGATTTGTCCCAGAACAGGTCGACAGCAGGTCGGCCCATAGGATTCATAGCCTGGTTGTGTTACTCTCCTTGGACCTGTGAACCTTCCTCGGACACTTTTAGCACTTAGCCTTGCTGAGCCTGATGCTCTGATACCAAGGTCACATGCACGGAAGCTCTGTGTGTTTGCTTTCAGCCCTAAGCAACTGAATAGGAAACTTGATGCAAATCACCAACAAAGAGAGAGAGAGAGAGAGAGAGAGAGAGAGCTGTATTTTCAGTGTATTCATATGATACAAAATATGTATGTTCTATACAATTTGTGGCCTTTGGCATTCCCCAAAAGGAAATAGAAAAGACCCCTAACTCTAGACCCTTGACCTGCCCCAAAAGGTGGTAGATGCTGAAACTAAACCTGGCCTAGCCTTTATATAGGCCTAGCCTTTATATAGGCCTCAAACAGCACCAAGAACTGGGCTGGTTGGTGTCAGCAAAACCCAAGGGAACGGCAGCCCTTGGTATGCCATTTGGGGCATACCAAGGAGGACTCTCAGGAAAACGGTTCCAACAGGGTGGATGAAGAATGCCAGGATCAACCTCGGGAAGGAGACCATTGTAGTGTTCAAGGACAAGGCATGAAGGCAAGGGGACAAAGTGGAACAGGTGCACTAGTAGATCTGGAGTGGAATCAGAGACATGGCAAGATTTTCAACAAAAAGGTTGCCAAGGAGGAAGGATGACAGATTTGGGATGTCCACGGGGAGACAAAAGGATGATGACAGTCATCCAAGGTCAAAGGTTGGAAGCCTGTCATCAAGTTTAGCAAGAGGTATCACCAATCCTTAATTTTGTGGAGCTTCTTATGTTAATCTTGGGCATGTGTATGGATGTTGTGGTAGCATATGCCAGGCCAAGGACATGACATGTTTTTTTTTGGGAATTTGTGATCTGTACAGACACTGTAATGCTGGGGCCTAGATTCATGATCTGTACAAGGCCAATATTTATTCATGGTCTGTACAGCTGTTTCTGCTTGGGGCTTCTACATATCTTTGGTCTAGACACGTATTTATACCTAGGGGCTGTAATGGATTTTTGGAGTACAAATGAGTTGATGGGAAATTTTTCCAATCTTCAATGCATGCATGTGCATGAATGATTTTATTTGCCTGTGTGAGACTTGTTTTGATTGTATGGACAATGCCTAGTTTTATTGCGTGTGTTGTCCGTGGGACCGGGGACGCCTAGGTACCCCTGTGGACACGTGTGCTGCACACCTGTTTGGGACCAACAAGTGGTCATATGGGTTTTGCAAGTGGCAACGTGTATTTTCCAGTTTAAAAAATTTATTTTAAGTCATGTTACTAAGGTTCATGAAGACAGATTCACACACCACCAGGGTTGGAGATGTCCAAGGACAGGACCAAATCATCCTGTTGGGCACTATGATGGGGGGAACTACCATCTCGAAGGGTCACAGGACACGGGCACCCAGATTGTGCGTGGAATTATCAAGTTTGGGCCATTTAAGAGAGAAAAAACAGTTATAAGTGACTTTCACCAATTTTTGGCAGTTTTATTAAAAAAAGAGCTCTATCTTCAGTGAAAAAGTAAAACATGGCTCATTGCGTGGAGTTTTTCAGGACTACAGGACTTGCAGAAATACCTCGTTTTGGGTGCCCGTTGATCCTGGCCCTTTTCTATCGGGCATTTTGGGGTTTTACCCCCTTTCTGAAGCTGGTTGTGCAGTCACAATCTTCATCAGAGCTTTGTATCTGCCATTGGGTCATCCTTGATTGCTGTTTTTGTTGGTTGTTGGAACTATTATGCTTTCTAGCACTTCTTTTCGTGCAAGCGCTTGCTACAGAGCTGATCGCTTGCCGTTTGGCATGTTTTCTGGTGTTCTATCTCTCTTCCACACATAGGCCCGGTTTGCTCGCTGAAAGCACACAAGCAAGGCATTTTTCTTGGATTCAGCGAGGTCTGGAAACAGGTTTTCAGGGCTGGACAGCACCTTTCATCATGAAGAAAGTGTCTGACTCATAGGTACCTGGGGTGTCCGTGGTGCCTTCCAGGTGTCCCATGCATAGCAAATGCCACAGGGGTTGATTTGGGACTGTTTTGTCGTGAGGTCTTGCTTTTCAGGTGAAGATTGAAGATCGAGGGTTCTACTCCAACAGGGGCTGTCACAAAATTCCTCACAACTTCTATTTTCTACTGTTGGCATATGGAACCTGACATGACATACATGTATGGCTTGTGGAGCCTATCATGGTGTGTCTGTATGGCATATGGAACCTTACATGACAATACATGTATGGCTCATGGAGCCTGACATGATAGTACATGTGTGGTTTGTGGGGCCTGACATGGTGTACATGTATGGCTCATGGAGCTTGCCATGATGTGATTTCCCTAGGACTAGCTATCTTGAAGATCTTCTGTATTTATGTTTTGGGAAGATTCTGGAAGGATCAAGAAGCCCTGGAAACTTTACCTCATAGTAGATACAACTAAGCAAATGGGTGTTTCTTCCAGTCTAGCTGCAATCATGTGTATGCATGACTTTGATTTTATATTTGGATGATTTGGATGACTTGTATTGTTTGCCTCGACAATGCCTGGATTACTGCTTGTGTTGTCCATGGACCAGGGACGATGGGCACCCTCTGGACATGTATGTACTATGTGCACACAGATCACCTGTTTGGGACTGACAGGTGATCTACATGTGTTTTGCAAGTGGCAAGTGTCCCTAAAAACCCAATTTACAGCTTTATGATTTTCACATACTAATAATTATGGTTGCAGTTCCACACTCACTTATAAGTGACCATACAACTATAAGATATTCACATTGGGCAAGACTATTTTAATACATGTGGCAGCCAAAAGGTGGGCACTGGACTTGATTTGAGCCAACTGATAGTAGGCACCCCCTTCTAGACTAGAAAAGCACACGACTGAGCTATTTCAACGGAGGAACTCTATTACGGGGAAAGAACTCTAGTTTGGGGCTAGCGCATGCTTTCTCTGTGCATGATAGAGCTGGTTGATTGGTTAAACAGCTTCCTACAGCCATCTACCACACCTACCGCGACGGAATTCACCCAGTTGTGTGGCCAAGGCTGGTCGACTCCATCTGGTGGCTGTTTTTGCTGCTGGCCGATTGTTTACAGCCCTAAGAAGTTGCTGGTCATGGCATCCGGAGGCAAGAAGTGCTAGCCGATTTGTGTGGGAGGCATCCTCTACTGATCGAAGACCTTCTGGCTTGTGAACTGCTGCTAGTCGACTCCTCTTGTGGCTTTTGAGAGCTGGTCAACTGCTGTAAACAGCCCTTCAAGGCTGGTCGACTTGTTCTGTGAGCTAGACAGGAGGAAGATGAAGATGCAGGGCTATCCCGGGCTGATGTTGGAGTGCTATGGGCTGTCCATGGTTGTCCTACATGTGCTTCATGCCAGGAATGCTCTCTTGTGCTAAGGATTGAATCAAATTCAGCATGTGCTTTGTTTGGTTTTCATATTGTACTGGAAGAAACAGGTGCTAGCTAGTGGAGAATCCATGGGCACCCGCAAAGTTGTATTTGAAGCAGACTATTTTTTGGTTATCTAACCATAAAAAGGAAAAGGGGGGAAGGGGGGGGGGGGGGGGGGTCGGCCCATCTTCTAGCCCGTAGTGTGCTGTGCTGTGCAGAATTGTTATCTTTTTCCTATCCGGCATGCTTTGTGTTTATTCAGTTTTCATGATAGATAAGATTTCCGTGTTGCAACAACCCTTCCGTTATAGGGGCCACCTATAGGGTTGACCTACTCATGCACGAGGTGGGGTTTGACCTGTACAACCTCGTGGTGAGAGAGTAATGTTGGAATATATATCATCTCCGGAAGTTCTACATGTACCTTTACATGCTTGTAATGATCATGACTCATTTCTATGAGGCCCTGCATTGTAGACATCATCTAGCATTTTTCTACCATTTATGAGTCCTTTTCAGGCTTTTTCTCCCCAGGTGGTTCCTCTTCCCAATCTTTCTTCTTTGAGTTTCTCTCATCCAGTTCTTGCTTCCACCCCAACCCATATACCATCTTACAATCCTCCCCAAGTTAGTGACTCCATGAAGCTTACAGCAACCAACTATCATACTTGGTCTTTCTACAATCAGTTATTGCTTGAAGGAGCCGGTGTGTGGATGTCCATCTCCACGCCTCACTTGGTAGACCCTGCTTTGAGAAGCATATTGGATGCTCGGGACCATCTTATCATCATCCATTGCATGACTACGTCTATACATGCACAATTTATCTCTACTCGGAGTAATGCTCATCAAATGTGGACGGAGATCCAAAGGAGGTATGGGAGAGTTTTGCCAGTGAAGATTGCCAAACTCGAGTCAAATTTCGAGAAGCTTACAATCAATGAGTTAGATAATATGGTTGAGAAGATTGGAGAGTTCACCCGTATCAAGCTGCACCTTGAGGAGTACGGGAACACAATCAACAATCCTATCCATGAACTTCTTGGTAAATTGCCTGCTTCCTTTGATTCTTTTAGGGATCATATTCATAGTTGCAAACATTCTCGTTTGCATAGGTTAGCAAACGATTGCAAAATGTTTGCTACATTCTCAGGTTTTCAACACCTTGCAAACTTGATTTGTTTTGCAACTTAAAAATTTGGGCGCCCAGCCATGTTTTAGGTTTTTTTTGGGTAGCATGTAAATACCTAACATTGGGTGGCATGGCTCATCAAAGCGTACGGAATTAAAACATTGTTGAATGTTGCGAATCACACTCAAGTAAACTGCAATGCATGGAGTACAATCGCCATTTACCTTTCAATATTGCGAAGAAGCTTGAAGGTGTATGATGTACCCCACAACCGTAGCCCACTATAGCCTAAAGCCTACAAGCTTCACGTAGTATTGATATTCTCGAAATTTGAAACTCTCCCAAAAAAGCCCCAAATTTAACATGTTAGTCTACCGAGATGGTTTTCTTTTGGAAATTGGCCATCTAGTAAATGTCACAAATGCATCTACGCCAAGGTTTGAAGCATTCCTTAGCAAACTTGGCAAACTCGAATGCGAATGCACGAATGCAACAAATGTTTGCAACTATGATCATATTTACTTCGTGATCCTCTTCCCCCTTTCGAGGAAGTCATGAGTTATCATCAGCTACTCGAAGGTCTCATTGGCATGCAGCTTTGAGAGTTCTTCGTTATCTTCGAGATACTTCAGATTATTGCATCACCTATTCCAATGGTGCTGATTTGGTTGGTTTCACAGATTCTGATTGGGCAGGCTACATTGATACTCGGAGGTCTACATCCGGATATTGCTTTATGCTTGGTATAGGATTGGTTTCTTGGAAGTCTCAGAAGCAGAGGATTGTTGTTGCTTCTTCCACCGAGGCTAAGTATAAATCCTACCTTCTCTCCTCCACTGAGGCACATTGGATTCATCAGATTGTAGAGCATTTGTGTTTTTTTTTTTTCCCGAGAAAAGATCCTTTCATTAGTTATATAAAAACGCCCGTAGGGCTACAAAAGATCCTCTCCTGCTCACACGAAAAACAGAGCAGTGAACAAAGCAAGGCAGCCCGGGAGACTCTCCCTAGGTGCTGAAAAGTACAAGTATCAGTACAAAGAACTGATGGCTAAATCATACAATAGGAGGGGGGAAGAGCCAAACAGGTGGCTTGTAATGCCAACGGGGGGACCCTGCATGAAGGGTATAGAAGGGGCCGCTACGCCAGGTGGTGTGAAAGGCCTGGCGCCGCAAGATCGCCTCATCCGAGTCGCCCCGAATGCGGTCATACTGTCCTCGCAGGGTGTGGATCAACTCCTGCCAAATCCCCCGTACAGTCTCTGCTGGTGGCTCCAGTCTCCCCTCAAAGGCCCTGAAACACCGGGCCCTCCAGGTGAACCAGATGGTGAGGCTGCTGAGGAGCTCCCATCGTAGATCCCTCTCCTGTGTCCAGCTGGTGGACGAGAAATCCAGTGAAGGAACAAGGCGAGGCTGGCCCCTAATGAATCTGATGGCCTGGCTATCCTGCTCCGTCTCATAGCCCATAGCAGGCCCTGACGAAGTCGACCAAGCAGCGGCACCCCACGTATACATACCCTCTGGAGAGAGGGGGGCCAGAATACGCAGCATCCGCAGATCCACCTGGATCTCCTCTGGGAGACTGCAAAAGGCCTGCCACTCTCCAAAGCTACGTGCTAAAGCTACGTGCTGGGCCTGCCGCCAAAGGTCCCCAGGCTAGACGAGGCCGAGAACCCAGCATATGACCCTGCTCTGTGCGAACCGCTGGGCTCCAGATGAGCGGCTGTCTGGCCCGCTCCTCAACACAAGAAGGAGGTCTCAGAGAGCCCCGGTCTCAGCAGCTCCCAAGCTCTCAGGATGCTCAAAGCAAATTTGTCCTCCCATCCTACTGAGGCCTGTCCTCCTCATCTCTATGAAGATCCATCGAATCTCTAGTGCCCAAGTGTCCCCTGCTGGGGAAGCCCGAGCCTGCAACCGCTGCAAAAGAAGCTCTTTCCAAGGCTCAGCGCCTGGAAGCAGCCCCCGAACAATAAGCTTCCCCAATAAGGCTCTACTCTGATCGACTGGATCTATAATGCCCAAGCCTCCCTGGGCCAACGGAAGTGTAATAACTGCCCAAGCAACCTTTGCCCGAGCTGGCTGACCGTCCCGCCCGGACCAAAGAAAGTTCCTAATCAGCCTCTGTACCTAGCTGATGCAAGAGCTCGAGAAGATCCAGCAAGACGTAATGTACCACATGGTCGCTAAAAGCACCTGATTTGCCACCACCACCCTCCCAGCCAAAAGGATAGCCGAGCTGTACTCCAATACAAAAGCTTCTTCCGAATGCTCAAAAGAAGCGGGGCAATCTGCTGCTCAGGTGACAAATCTAGTCCAATCTGGCATCCCAAATTTCGCACTGCTGTGCCAAGAGGAATCCATCTAAAACCGGGGTCTGGGCTCCATGCCGGAGTGGGAGCACTACTAATCCAAAAGGCCACTGTCTTGCACCAATTGATCAATGCTCCCGAAGCTGCACTAAAAACCTGTAGTGACTGCTCTGCCCGAAGAAGATTGGCCTCCTGGCCACAAAAATAAGCCCGTGTCGTCAGCAAACTCAGCATCGAGCAGGTCCTCCCCCCGGATTGGGAGCTGGAGTCCTCTCAAACTAACCTCCTCTACCGTCAAATACATGCTCATAGCCTCAGCAAAGAAGAGAAATAGAAACGGGGCGAGAGGACACCCCTAACGGACTGATCTGGTCAGCTCAAAACTCGGCCCCCGTCCTCCTGTGTAGAGCATTTGTGTTGTGCCGACACTTCCCTCGTTACCATCTTCTCGGATTCCCATAGTGATATTGTTCTAGCTCAAAATCTTGTGATACGAGGACGATCCAAGCATAGTTGTTTGCATTCGTCACATTCGTGCATTCGCCTACGAGTTTGCAAAGTTTGCAAAGTTTGCTGAAGAATGCTTCAACCTCGGAAAGAGTTGCATTCGTGAGCTTATAATGTATGCATAAAATCATGAAACTTATGATTAGATTACTAGTGACTGAGGAACAAAGAGGTACCATTGCACAAATTGAGATCTACAACTTTGAGTCTTCACCAATACAAGAAACTTGAAAGTTGAAACTTGAAACAAGAGAATATCTTAGGCTACAGCTTGGGTGCAATAGATAATAGAAACAAAAAACATCTACGACGGAAACAAATGGAGCATCTGAACAATCAACTGAAAGCATAAAAGAGTGAAAAAAGGTAGCGGCCAATGGCCACTAAAAAAGATAGACTATCAATGATCATTCTTCATCCTCCTCATTAGAGGAAGATGTGTCCTCATCATCGGTCTCTTGTTGCTCTTCGATGGAAGGTCCTTCTGCATGCATGTTCTCTATACCATCATCCTCTATGGTGTCCCAAATCTCTTGCAAGGTAATGAGTCTATCATCATCTTTCTCCTTGTTAATCATATCTAAAGTCACCTCAAGTTTCTCATAGCCTCTAGCCTTGAGTTTGGATATGAGCCGAAGATTAGTGTGTATGTACACCAACTTCTCAGTGTTTGAGGGCTTCAACTTGTTCCTTTTTCTGGTATGTATGAAGAGAAGGTGCTCCAGTTGCCCTCACATGGTGAAGCTGTGCTCCCTTGAGAAAGTATACGAATGTCAAGTTGCTTCAATTTAGGTGTGCTTGCACCATGGGACTCCCACCACTTCACTCCTTCATGCATTCTACTCTCATCCAATGCAAGAGGGTGAGAAAAAGTACCCTTTTTTGGTCTGTAATCATCCAACTCATCAGTCAAGTCTCCTTGTGCTTTTACATCTCCACCTGTACAACACTCTACAACAGTCTGCATCCGACTCTTGTCCTTTTCCTCTCCAAATAGGATGCAATATATAACCTGCAACATGTAAAGGGAATGCATCATATCCCAAAGACCAACACAAAGTTTGTCACGTGCATCCCGCACTTGGATGCCACGTAGACATTCTGTACAGAAGGTGCAGGACCTGGGATGGTGAACTGGTCCCATGTGAGCCCAGTCCGGGACGAGTCAGCCAGGGATCCATCTCAGTCGTCCGAGGTCAGGTGTGCATTGTCCTGCACATGAAGCAGTGCCAGTCCGCGCTGTGAGTCTCCCTCTGGAATGATGTCAGATGTGCTGAGTATCTGGTTTGCAACTGGATGCCAGGCCTCTGTAGGCATGTAGGTTGCATGTAGAGATGGGGCCAGCCCATAGGGCTACCCCAGTGTAGGTGTTTGCATGTGCATACTTAGATGGGCTTGGGGGAGGTGTAGAACCACCCCCAAGGGGCCAGGAGGGCCCAAGACTATGCCCACCAGCCAAGGCAAGGGCTGGAGGGGCAGTCGGCCAGCTCCAGACCCTCTGGACAGGCAGCCGACAGAGGGTTTAAACCCTAGAACAGAAGGCGGCCAGGTGTGGGGGGCAGTCCCACACCTCTGCGTTGAATGCCCAGCAGCCAGGAGGCTGTCCCAGGGTCATGCGCAGGCTGGACAGGGGCTAAACCAGTGAGAAAACACTTTATTAAAGTGTGAACTCATTTTATTACAAGACTCAGTCGTGGGGCTGTTATGAACAGGCCGACTGGATGATATGAGGGGTATAAAAGCCCAAGTCATAATTCATTCATAGCATCTCACAATTCACCAAGAGCTCCAAGCAACCAAGGGCCAGGACAGCCAAGAACATTGCTAAAGCTAAGGGGTGAAGGACTGAAGGTCAAGGGCAGGTTTTCCAGCCAAGAAAAGGTCAAGTACTTTGTATTTGTTTTCAGATTTACATCATTCTAATAAAGCAAATACACCATCCGTGGTGGGGGCCCTACAGAGGGTAATTGGGACCCAATACTGTGTCCTTCTCCATCTTCCCCTTCTCTCTCTATTTTCTGCACATCGTCTTTCAGTTTTGTGCGTTAATTCCGTCGCGAAAAGAGTGCTGTTTTCTGAGTTTTGAAGTACCGATCCTTCTCCGAAGCTTCCGCATATTACAAAGTTGTTTGCCATGCGATCTGTGAGCTCATAAAGCAGCCCCATTGTTTCTCCCTACCTATCAGTCATGCGAAGAATCTTTAAAATGGGAGCCATCAGCTTCACAATGAGCTTTGCATTTTGCCAAAAAGTAGCATTATATATAGTGTCTGTAATCTCGTGGCCTCTGAAAGTTTTAATAGGCTTTGCATTAATCCACTCATCAGACACTACCATCTTTCTCAAGCCATTGTACACCCTCTCATTAAGAAAGTTTGCAAGTACAATGAATGTGTATGCAAATCGTGTATCTGCTAGCTTCAAGAGCTCTTTCTTGCTATAGGTTCGGAACATAGCCAAAAGTGTTGGCTTTCTAGTTATGAACTTCACGATCTTTTTTCCTGCATCTAGCACAGGAGCAATCCAACTCAAGCTGCCAATATCCTCAAACAGCAAATCCAAGCAATGACATGTGTGACGAGTATAGAAGACATGAGGCCACTCTGCTTCTATGAGCTCTCCAGCACGCACACAGTTGGAGGCATTATCCATGCACACCTCACTTGTATTCACCACTTGCATCAACAACTTTCAAAAACACACTGCCATAGATCTTTCTTGCTTGAATTTACCACGATTCAACAAGCTTTCCTTGTAGCTAAGTAGGTTTAGAGACCCTCAATCTCTTAGTTGATACATTTACAGCACTGCTTGCATTGGAAGAGCCACATATGTTTGAAGGAGAACTTGCAAATGCGGTTGCTTCTCCCAAATCCCCCACTTGTGCATCAATGTCAATAACCCCATCTTTAGGCATTGCACCCACATACAACTTCCTGCATACATCTTTTGCACTCTGTCGTGCACTTGGGCATTTATCAACACCATGACCAGCAATGCATAAGATGTGTGCTCATATACGCAAAAGGACCCCCACCCAATCCACTCATGGGTGCAATATTTGCATCTAACAAGAGCAATGCCTCTTGATTTTTGTTCAATAACATTCACATGCTCCCATTCGAGGCCCTTGTGTCTTATCATACTTGAAAAGTTGTAGGCTGAAAACCAAAAATACTTGCATTAATTCTGGCAAGAGAGTAGTAAGCTCAATTGAAAAAAAAAAGCCCCAAATTTGACGAAAGTCTGCACAATGTGTAGATTTTTGTCAAATTTGGGGCTTTTTTTAAATTTAAATTCAGCTTTCAAAGTATTAAGCTTTGAATCTGAAAATACCCAAATTCAATGAGAAGAAAACCCAATCGAAAAAAAAAAAGCCCCAAATTTTATGAAAATCTGCACAGTGCAGATTTTTGTCAAATTTGGGGCTTTTTTTTAATTGGGTTTTCTTCTCATTTTGCGAAGACCCAAATTCAATGAGAAGGAAACCCAATCGAAAAAAAATGCCCCAAATTTGACGAAAATCTGCACAATGAGGCTTTCTTTTTATTGGGTTTTCTTCTTGAATCTCGTTGAATTTGGGTCTTTCAGATTCGTTTTAATTTCAACTTTCAGACTTCTGCATTTTTTTTCCAGAGAGGAAAAAAAAAGAAGAAAAAACTTGCGATGAGAGAGAGAGAGAGAGAGAGAGAGAGGAAAAAGAGAATCACCTACAGGCTACAGCTTGGGCTCTACGCACACAGACCCGTGACCCGTCACCCACGAGCTCGTGCAAATCGTTTTTTTTTTCCACACAAAAAACCAACAACTGTCGGTGTTATCTGATCGTAACCCTTTTGTTTATTTTTAAAAAAAACAGCCTATCATTTACACACGTCGTTGCCCCTTTTGGCCACTGTTTTGTCCACTGCCCAATAAATTTATTTATTTTTTAAAGGCAAGTTTGCAAACTCCACGTTTGTAACAAACGTTCGCACGCAGTTGCAAACGCGAATGTAGGGATCCAAGCATATTGAGGTGCATTATCATTTTGTAGGCGATTGGATCGAGTTGGGAATTCTTCGGCTAGCCTTCTATTCTAGCAAGGACAATGTGGCTAATCTCTTCACCAAACCACTTCTTAGAGCTACTTTGGAGATGTTACTTCAGCGTGCTAGTATTGGACCACCCCGCTGGCACTGAAGAGGAGGTGTTGGAATATATATATCATCTCCAGAGGATCTACATGTACCTTTGCATGCTTGTACTGGTCATTTCTACGAGGCTCTGCATTGTAGACATCATCTAGGATTTTTCTACCATTTATGAGTCTTTTTTAGGCTTCTTATAGAATATTTATGCTACATGACTGCTATCGGCCTACTACAGCTAGTTGACCAGCTCATGAGTGATATATAAGGGAGCACACCCTTCTCCTCATATTTCATCTCATTCTTGCATATTTGCTAGAGGTCATTGGCTGTTGCAACAGCCTCTTATGCTTGTAAGCACCTGCAGGCTTCCCTCTTGCTCATTTTTAGCAATAATAAACTATCTACAGCCTTCTACAATTTGTGCTTTTGCCCACAACCTGTGTTTTCTCTTTCTTTCAAGTAACACCTATCAGGACTCATCTGGACTGTTTGCTTTTGTTTTTTCATTGCTGTATTGGAAGAATTCGATGCATACCAATGGTGAACCCTGGGCACCCGCAAGTTTGTACTCTAGAGCAAACTCCTTTTGGTAATTGATATTACCTTGGGGGGGGGGGGGTTCAGCCCATCTTTCTCGCCCCTAGTGTTGTGTGCACTGTGCATATCTCTTTTCTCTTTCATGTTGTTGAAGATTAAAGTGTGTTCTCCGTGATCAATGCTTTTAGTTCCGTTACATTGGTTTCAGAGTAAGGCTTCTTTCTCTGCTCAGAGAGGGACGATCTTGGACACACAGAGGATTCAAATTCAGGCGTACAGCTTGCCAATCACGAGTGCTTAGTCTCACCGGCCTGTTCAGGAGAATGATCAGAGGGATGTATACTCACAGTTGGGGAGAGGAGGCAGTGGAATTACACGCAGTAAGATCCTAATGTGAGAAGGATTCTGAATGCCAAAATGAAGACACAAGAAAATGATGCGGCTTCTGGGGCCATGGCTGCAGAGAGGGGATTCAAAAATCCCAAGTACTTTGCCTTGTTTTATCTCATGGGCAGTAAGTAAGTAACTCGTGATACTCATACAAGGAAAATTTATCACGTAGGTACACGTGGGCAGGGGAGAGTGGGATTGGATGTCCCAAAGTGAGGATGAGAGTGTCTCATCCTATGTTGCCCAGTTTTGGAGAATTATGTTGAAAGTCGCACCTTGCATAAAGTATCCAAAGAGGAGAAGATGCGGAAGTTTGAATCAGGATTTGCAGACCACATCGAAAATTCACTGGAACTTTCGTTGATGATATTATTGTATTTTCCACGAACGACGCCGAGCACAGGAGAGTCACCATTTGGTCCCCTTACCAGTCTTGACCAATGTTCACACACTGACCAGAGCCAAGGTGAGAACGGGAATTTTCCATAAAAGAAAACTGAAGCATTCAATGGCATATTTTGGCCTCAAATGTTGGCTACAGAGCATAAGCAGCATGTGCTCAGCAACAAGATCTTGTGCCTTGACATCGACTTCGACATTGGTTTCTACACAACCACCACCACCGACTTGTTTTGTTCCTTCCCTCCTCTACGCGCTAGTCGTACATAGCTACAGCAGCTAGTCGTACATAGCTACAGCAGCCGGCTGCACTCTCTTCCTCCTTGCACTAGCTGTACAACAGGTACAACAGCTAAATCTGGCCGTACAACAAGGCAGCCAACAACTGGTTCTCTCTCTCTCTCTCTCTCTCTCTCTCTCTCTCTCTCTCTCTCTCTCCCCCTTCAACAACAGCCGGCTGCATGATTCCTCTCTCTGGCCGAATAGAAGGCCAGCCGACTGTTCATTGTTTCTCTCTCTTCCCAGTGCTGGTCGTAGCGCTTATTGCAGCCTTTGGAAAGCTTCTGGGTGCTGTTTGTACCTTGATCTTGAGCAACTGTTTGCTACAGCTTTGTGGAGAATCCGGTGCAAGTTTGCACCTGTACCTTGGTTTGTTGTATCAACTTCTACCCTGAATAAAGAAGTTCCTTGGGGGGAGGGGGGCGGGGGCGTTCCGGCTGAGTGCTGTGTTTTGCTATTGTGTGGTTCTTCCACTGTATTTCAAAGTTGTATCTAATACTGAAGTGTCTATCTACTACCCGAGTAAGGGCTGGCCGACTACATCTTGTCCTAGATAAACGGATAAATAATGTAAAAATGCCCATTAAATGCTATAAATTATGGAAAAAGTACTGGATAAATTCTAATAAATGCTAGATGTTATCTAAAGGCTTCTGCAATGGATGAATGCTATGCATTATGCAGAGTGCTTTCTAATGCAAACCCTAAGGCTTCTACTGACTCTACATGCATGAATGCATCTCTTCAAGTGGGTTAAGGGACTTGGACTAACTGACCGACTATCTAAGGCTGAGAAATGACCTATGTAGCTCGTGCCTAACTTATCCTGGACTGAGAATTACAATAGGGTCATGTCGTACGACAAATATCATCCTAAAGGGTACTAATAATGTACACTGTTGCACTGATGATGATGAACCATCTTGTCACCATGCACTACACTGCAGAGTGCACGTGACATTCTCTCCTGCTTAGCTTGGCGGCAAGTTCATGGCTTCCAAGTAGTCTGCCAACAATTGGGGGTACTCTTGAAAGAACTCCTTGTCTAGCCAAACGGTTTTGTGGGTACCTCGATCTCGGAACTTCATATAGAATTGGCGTATTCGTCGACCGGAACCATGCTTCCAACAATGAAGAAGGATCTTCTCAGGCTCAATGACTTCTCCTTCGTCTACCACGTCTGGCTACTGTTCATCTGAAACATCAAAAAATCCTAGTCCAACATGTGGTTTTAGCCAAGAAACATAGAAAGCATCATGCATTGTCCAACTGTTAGGCAACTTCAACTTCATGGAGACGTCACTTATCTTTTTAACTATCGGGAAAGGTCCAAAACTACGGAATGAAAGCTTGGGACAACATTTGCCCACTTGTTTCAATCTATGTTTCATGATGCGCAAATAGACCCAATCCCCTTCCTTGAAGTGGACATTTCGTCTAGACTTATTTGCATGTCTGCTATAAGCTCCCTATGCTTTGGTCATGCAGTCCTTAACTGACTCAATGATTTCGGAAAATGCTTCCGTCATTTTATTAGCCTCAAGAGATGGAGACACCAATCTTATTAAAAGAGAAAAGAAACGGCGATTAAAGGCTGCTTCATACAGAGTCCGTCCCATACTGGATGAATTAGTATCATTCAAGATGGCTTGGACCAATAGAAGATAATGTTCCCTTCGTGCCTGACTTATCCTGGACTGAGGATTACAATGGGATCACGGCGTACGACAATTATCATCCTAAAGAGTACTAATAATGTACATTGTTGCACTGATAATAATGAACCATCTTGTCACCATGCACTACAGTGCAAAGTGCATGTGACATGCGGACACCTCCACGTCCATGATTCCCCATTCAATGGCCTGTGAACACATCACGTCTCAAAACCTCCAAACAATGAACTTGGAACACATCCTGTCCATAGTCTGCTAACAATGAACTGCAAACACATCACATCCATAGAGTGGTCAAGCTGTTCCTTGCCATATGCATGTGCCTTGAACTCCAACACATGGGCCCAAATCACCTGTTGGGAGCTTCGATTAGCCCCCTCTCCCGCACATGCCGTCATGTCCCAAGCACAGAACTCATCCATGCCCTCGATGCCGACCAATTAAATGTCCTGCCCTTCGTGAACTGGAATGTGCCCCAGTATGGCAGTCAAGGTCCTCAGATCTGAATCTCGGGACCAAATCACCAGTACCAAAACTATCTCGTCATCCTGTCCATTGGTGCTGACTAACACACCCTCTCTTGAGAATTGATCTCAAGATGATCTGCCAATTACCGCAGTCGTGGCCTTGTTGATCGTTGCCATGTGGGAACTTCATTGAGCTCCTCTCCGCAATGTCAACATGCCATGAATACAAGACAAATTTTAAAAAAACAAGTCTCATGTTTGTTTTAATGAAAGGGGGGTTCCACAAAATGTATATATAATGAAAAATCTTACTGCCAAGGCAGAAATCCTACTTACTTGCAAGCTAAAGCAAAATCATTCCTCCGATTGGGGCCCATGTACCGATACTCAGACATGGCATTACACACAACGTCCATGAAGTCGTCCCTGTTGAGGACGAGGGTAGATCGCTGCTTCTGCACATCATACAGTTTTTTTGTGATTTGTTTCAACCGGATCCCATTTCCCTCTGCAGCTTTTTTGATGTCTTTAGGCAAATACTCCTTTTTTATGTCGATTTCGGAATCAGAGAGACGTCTTGAAAAGTTGTGTCTGGGAAACTCATAAGAGGCAGATCCATTCCTCTCTAGAATCTTGAATGGAATTTCTTCTCTCCAAATCTCAAAAACGTGCTTGCTAATCTGGTTAAAGGCATGCAGAAAGGTTTAGAAATCAGGAAAAGGAAGATTTGCCACGGTTTCCAGAATCATGCAGAGTAGGCCCCCAAAAAAAAAAACAAGAAAAAATGTGACTTGGTACTGTCTGCATCTCAAAAGCACGCTTGCTAATTTGTTCAAAGGTATGAAAAATCCGAGAAATCAACGGGAGTATTATCTATAGATCCAATTTTTTTAGTAAACATCGTTTGCTCACCTTGAAAGCGTGCCTTGTTTTGCATCCAATAAGCTGCAAAGTGCTCTGCAGAAAGGGCCGAGTGTATCTGAAAGAGCTCGAGAATGACTTTTTTTCTTTCCGTGTGTTGTCTGAAGCTACATCCTGGACGATGATGTACAAAAGTTTCGGCCTTTGCGCCATGACTGCTTCATTGAGGGATAAGGAAAACAAAAACTTATCAGAAAACAACATGGTGAAACGAATAGAATCAAGATGGTGAAGCAAATCATTGAAAAAAACTTCAAGCCTAGATCTTGACGTGCAACACTCAACGAAAAGAGAGACTTCTCTGTCAATGAGATGAAATGAAACACAGATGTGATCAAATACCGGCATGGAAACGTTTCTGAGATGTGCATTAGAATGTTGGGAAAAAAAAACAGCGAGGGAGGAGAAGGAGGAGAGCTTACCTTTCAGGTGCGAGGCAGAGGGGGGGAAGCGATGGAGGGATGGAAACGCAGGAGGCGAAGGGGGAAGTGGTCTGAAGAAATGATGGAGAGAAGAATGCAGGATTCATAGGTATGGGGTTGCCATAGGCGAGGGTCCGGAATTAGCAGAGCCAAAACAACAGGAACAGGAGGCGGAGGATGCGCGTTGTTGTTGTTGAGTGCCGCCATCGCCAAGAGCTCCACGATCCGTCTGGCACATTTTATTTCCTTTCTAATCATTATTTTTGAGCCTTAATGAACACACATTTTGCGTGCGTTGTCGACCTCTATGCCTTAGTTTAGAGGTCGTGAGTTAACAAGCAAGCAAGGGGTGCTGCTGCTCATGACACAAAGAAAGATAGTCAAGCTTGCTTCTTGACTGGTGTCGTGCCCGGAGATAGTCAAGCTTGCTTCTTGACGGGCATCATGCTCATTTTTGGGCATTTTGGCCTTAAAATACAGCCACTTATTTTGAATGACGGTCAAAAAAGAAGGTAAATAGTAAAAAAATAAGTATTATTTTTATTAAACCTGTCATTTTGAAGGGTGACCCAACTTGTCAAAAATCGTCCTTGGAGAGTAACATGGAAAGTTTGCTCTCTCTCTCTCTCTCTCTCTCTCTCTCTCAAAATGGGGGCACCTTGCACATCTCGAATGCTCTTTTTTCTCTTTATCTTTATTATGCTCCTTCTGCAAAACATGCCACCTCTTTCTTGTCTTATTGATTAATTGATATAGACCAAATAAAAAAAGATTAGGCACACATAATTATCTATCTCACCCCATCCTCCCTCTTTCCAATACTATTGGGGAAACATTTATGAGTGACCTTCTCATGAATCCTTCTCACCATGGGTTGAAGAGGAAAAGACAATTTTGAACAATAGTTTTCTTCATAATTTCATCCAATTACCTACTATTTTTTGAAAAATTAGAGGTGGCATTTTCCCTTCTCATCTCACGCGGATTTTTCAAAAGTTGAGTACGCTAGAGACTAAAAACAAGCCCATCCCTTCTAGAACCCTTCTTTCTAATCTAACCTTCCTAACACAAACTCAGTTGCACCCTTGATCACTCGTGACTCTTGGATGAGTAATCTTGCCCATCGAAGCCTCGCACATGCTTCACACAGGGACTTATGAGTATCTAGTCTAAATGGCACCCCCTTGGTTCATGGAAAAGTAGTGAGTCCAATTTAACCTAGATCTATCTCAAAATAAACTTACAACTTAGAAGATGTATTTATAGTTGGATAAAATTATAAGAATTTGCTTTTCTATAATCATTATTTCCTCATCAACCCACCATAGTGAGAATGATGTAAGACCTGGCCAAAAATCCCAAGCATTATCTTGTAAGCTCGCAATCTTCTTGCTTTAATGAAATCTTTGCCTTTCCAACTCAATCTTCCCAAGATCCCTTTTCACTTTTACAATTTGGCCCCTTGATTTTAACCTTAGTTAGCCCCTTCCCTCTAATCACTTTCTCCTTATTATGCCTTCAACATTTACCTTTACTTTTACTAGCCTTAAATACTACTACCTTAATCATATCAAGTGCTTAAGCCCTTGGTGTACCTTAAATGCCCTTGGTGTACCTTAAATGCCCTCAATTGTACCTTTGAAAAAAGAAACTCCACTTCTTAGCTAAGCCCTTGATGTTGACCTTAATGGCATCCCCCTTTTCCACTAAACCCTGGATGTCACCTTAATAAGTACAGAATAGAGATAGGAAAAAGAATTAATGATTTTTAAAGATTCAACTTACATGACTTTGCTCGTATGAATATTCTCTAGCTATTATTTGTGAGAATCATCCATGGGTGGAAAGGAGTTTCAATATCTCTTTTTCTAGCTTATATTTGGCATATCGTCTCTTTCTCTAGGCCATGGAAATTGTATGATTTTTCTATAGAAAATATATGGTTTTTCTTGTGGACATGGCATGTTTTGTTAATGTAATTGTTTCACGTTATGCTTTCACGAGTATTAATGGAATGATATTGATTGATCATCACATATGTTGATTGAAACTCCTAGCTTTGACTTTGCTCGTGGTGACATAACTTGAGTAAATGCTGCAAAGTAATTTTTATTTTTGAAAACAACATTGATTTCACAACATTGACATAACTTTGAATAACTTGAGTAGATGTTGCAAAGTAATTTTTATTTTTAAAAACAACATTGATTTCACAAGTTGCCCCATAAATTGGTCACATTCTACATGTACGACTATAGACTTAGATAAGCAAGATTGTTCATTTTTTAGATGTTCACAATGGACCACTACCACAAATAAAAAACAAAAGGCTTAAGAAGTCAAAGATCAGTGTAGAGTTTGTCTTGAGTATTTTTATGTTTAAGTAAAGTCACTCCTTTCTTACCATGCAACCATCCATTCCCCAATGCATCACACTTAATTTATTATCTCATAATCCCCAAAACATTTTCTTGTGACTCAAAACACCTTTGTTTCCCATCCAATCAAGGCTGCAAGATTAAATAGTTCAAAGGATGTCCACTTTTCCTAAAATGTCAAAGGCATACATTAGCTAAAACCTTGGAGCACTTATAAGGCTTTAAAAGTGTTTTGCATGTGCATCTTTGCCATATGTGAGTACCATATCATGTGTGAATTGTATCATTGCTCAAAAACCATTTGTATTTATATCATGACCATTCTAGAATCATAACATTGGTTTAACTTCAAAATTAAACTACTATAGACTTAGATAAGCAAGATTGTTCATTTTTTAGATGTTCACAATGGACCACTACCACAAATAAAAAACAAAAGGCTTAAGAAGTCAAAGATCAGTGTAGAGTTTGTCTTGAGTATTTTTATGTTTAAGTAAAGTCACTCCTTTCTTACCATGCAACCATCCATTCCCCAATGCATCACACTTAATTTATTATCTCATAATCCCCAAAACATTTTCTTGTGACTCAAAACACCTTTGTTTCCCATCCAATCAAGGCTGCAAGATTAAATAGTTCAAAGGATGTCGACTTTTCCTAAAATGTCAAAGGCATACATTAGCTAAAACCTTGGAGCACTTATAAGGCTTTAAAAGTGTTTTGCATGTGCATCTTTGCCATATGTGAGTACCATATCATGTGTGAATTGTATCATTGCTCAAAAACCATTTGTATTTATATCATGACCATTCTAGAATCATAACATTGGTTTAACTTCAAAATTAAACTACTATAGACTTAGTAAGCAAGATTGTTCATTTTTTAGATGTTCACAATGGACCACTACCACAAATAAAAAACAAAAGGCTTAAGAAGTCAAAGATCAGTGTAGAGTTTGTCTTGAGTATTTTTATGTTTAAGTAAAGTCACTCCTTTCTTACCATGCAACCATCCATTCCCCAATGCATCACACTTAATTTATTATCTCATAATCCCCAAAACATTTTCTTGTGACTCAAAACACCTTTGTTTCCCATCCAATGAAGGCTGCAAGATTAAATAGTTCAAAGGATGTCGACTTTTCCTAAAATGTCAAAGGCATACATTAGCTAAAACCTTGGAGCACTTATAAGGCTTTAAAAGTGTTTTGCATGTGCATCTTTGCCATATGTGAGTACCATATCATGTGTGAATTGTATCATTGCTCAAAAACCATTTGTATTTATATCATGACCATTCTAGAATCATAACATTGGTTTAACTTCAAAATTAAATATTATAAGTGTTTCCTTTAAAAAATATATCAAAATTAAGTATTATAAGTGCTTTAAGAAATATATTAACATTAGCATGTAATTCATGTATAAACCCTTAAAATATATAAGTACATAACAAAATACAAATGTTGTTTGAGAGCTTTCCCTGCAAAGAGAGATGGCTTACTTGTGCATATACAACCATTATGTAGATGAAAACTATTCAAATTATTGAAAATGGTATTTTTGTGATGTGTTTAATTTATCATGGATATTTATTTTTTATTATTTACTACATGGTTTTAGTGACTTACCGCAAGGTACTGGTTACACTGTGTTGGGTAGATAGTCACTGGATATAATATTTGGCATGTGTTTTTAATAACAGATCAGTAGTGGAAAGGCTAGTGCAGGCGACTCGAAGAGGGTTGCACATATGTGCACATTTTTTATAATATTATATTTTTGTAGTAGATTTGTGGCCATTATTATTTTAGATTTATGGCCATCATTATTTTGTAGCCAATGGCGGCCAAGCACATTTGTTCATATGATTTATTTACCTTAGTAGGTTCATGGATCAATTTACTTAAAGTTATAGTAATGTTCATGCATAAAAGCTTAGACTTTTCTATTTTTAAGACCAAGGCCCAAAGTGGAGTATAAAAATTATTTTTGGCTCACAAGTAATGCAAAAAGATATCTAAATACACTTGCTCGAAAGCGTGAGCTGTCAAGAAAGTGAGGGAGATTTAACCCATTTGGTGTCATGCATGTTGGATACATTTTTATTCTTTGTGTATTCTAGCAAGTTGGATATATTTTTATGCTATGATTTTGAACAAGCAATGAGAGAGAGAGAGAGAGAGAGAGAGAGAGAGAGAGAGAGAGAGAGAGAGATGGGAATTATTTTAATTATTTTTGTGTAAGAGGACCATCATCCTCTTGCAACAGTGGTAATCAGAGCCAAGGACAAGTCCAAATCTTGAAACAATGAAGGACTAGTATGGTGAACAAGGAGGTAAAGAAATTGAAGGGAGAAAGGCCAAATCAAAGGTCTTAATCAAGCCTTGGAAACTAGCGGTAATTTTATACATTGGTTATTGTCCAAAGGTCCATATGAGGTGGAAAACCATTTATGGTTTCAAAAATCCAAAACCATCTTTCTCGACACTAATCCTCTTCTTAATTGCGCAACACGATAGATGTGTTTTGCAAGCATAGGAGGCTTTAAATTTGCTCAAACATGATCAAAAGTTCAATTTCACCCTCTACAACAACAATCAATAGCTATAGGCGACTCCAAATAGACTCCCTTCTTTTCACAAATTCATTTTTGTGAAAAAACATGATTTTGAAGCTTGCACAATACAAGCTTTAAAAAGGCCATAAAATTTATTATGCTCAGTTTTTTTCAAATTGCATGTTGAAAAAATCCATAGTTTCCTTGAGAGTTTCAACAATTTATCCATATTTTTATTAAAATTTCCAGCCTTATTATCTATTTTCTAAAAACCATTTAAGCCCGAAAACCCTAAAAATGTAAAAATTTCCCAAATTACCAAAAAAAAATAAAATTCCAATAAATCCCCCCAAAAAAATCTCAACTTTTTCATCAAATTTGAGCTCAGTTCATGTGCAGTTTACAAGGCTCACAATTAGTGTTCTTGTGTGAGTGTCAACCTCTCCATTATCAATTTTGGCATCTAGCGAACCCTTGTGAATCCTCTAAAATGCCTACAAATCATTATTTTGTTGTAGTCAAACAACACAACGAAGCAGCTTGGTCGTTATCTTTCTTCTTTGGCTTATACAAATCAAGGTGAACCTCTACCTACATTTGGTGCCACACGTCGTCATTTTGATCAACCCGATCGTGATTTGCATTGTGCAACTGAGGTAGCAAATCTCCAATTTCATCAACAAATTTCACAATGAATCTTTCTTCAAGTGATGATGATTTGCATATTGACAACACTCATAGCTTCAGCAACTCCCACTTCCTGAGCCAATGCTCAATCAAACGCTTTCTTAATCCAACTTGAATTGGAAGAAAAGAAATGACGAGGCATGCATATGCACGAGAAGTGCACTCAGGCCAAGGATTCTCAAGAGGATGACCACATTGCCAAAATTCTCAAAGCTACTCTATTCTTTCATGGTTAAGCCAATTTGATGATTATTTTACGGATGAAATTTTCTCATAAAAGGATAAGATCAAATATGTTACTAATCACATGGTGGATAAGGCATCTTTATGGTGGATTGTATTATGTTATGTTGCTAACAAACTAACCACTAGTGGATAAGGCATTTTTATGGTGGAATGTATTACGTCATGCTGCTGACAACCCAACCACTTGGGTTGATTTCCAAGACAAAGTCAAGGAGTGTTTTTTGCCACCCCAGTTTCATCTACAAGCACATCATGTATGGAGCAAGTTTTCTTGGCATGATTGTGACGCTATATCTCAATATACACTGCATCGAATGCACCAACTACATATGTTTGCATGATGAATAGAATCTTCTTAAATCACCAAGATTTTATAATTGTCTTTTTTGATAACATTCTTGTTTTTGGTTGCTGTGAAAAAGAAGATGAGGATCATTTAAGAATTGTTTTCATACTTCTAAAAGAGAACCAATGTTATGCAAACTCTGACAAAAGTTATTTCTTTGAAATTAAAATTAAATATCTTGGACATATTGTTTCCGTTGATGAGAGACTGGCCCATTCCTAATATCCTTGACGTGAGATCTTTTCTAGGACTCTCTGGCTTTTATAGGAAATTTATGCAAAATTTTTATCTCCTTGCCTTACCTTTGACTTTATTACTAAAAAAGCAAACTGTTCCCCGTTGGAGACAACTAACAAAAGTCTTTTGATCATCTCAAACATACTTTGACTCATACCCTGGTCTTCAAGCTACCTGATTTTGCTAGACCCTTTTTCGTAGTTTTCACTGATGCTAGTGGATCCGGTATAGGAGCATGACCATCCCTTGGCATTTGAAAAGTAGAAAGTTAAAATCCTCTGAGCTTAATTACATTACCTATGATAAGGAACTTTGCCATAGTACATGCTCTTCACACATGGAAACACTACCTCATGGGTTTATAATTCTTGATAAAGATTAACCAACAAAGAATTAGACACCTTCTTAGTCAGCCCTTGATCTATGACCGTTGTATTAAATGGGCCTCATTTGTTCAAAACTTTCACCCTATGATTTAATATCAAAGCAGGTCGTACTAATGTTGTCTCTAATGCTTTGAGTCATAGACCATCAATAAATAACATTTCTATTATTTACATGTACTTATGCACATGATCTTGATTTTTCAAATGCTTGGAGCGCACTTATGCATAATAACTACTTGCCTTTTAATAGTTACTCTTGTGTTAATGGTTTTCTATTATTTGAAAAAAGGTTATGCATTATTGCACCCTATAGAGAACTTGTTTTATAACAAATGCATGCACCACCTTATATAGGACATCGTGGCATACTCTTACTTATAAAGAAAACTTCTATTGGCCTAACATGAAAAAGGATCTAGCAAATTTTGTTTCCACTTATATTGTTTGTCAACATGTTAAGTGTCATCATGGAAAACCATACTGTCTTTTAATGCCCTTGCCAATTCCAAATGGTCCATGGGAAGAAATTTCAATGGATTTCATTATGGGATTGCCTACTACTTTGTCACATAATGATATGATCTGGATCATAGTAGATAGATTTAGCAAACAAGCAGATTTTGTTCCACACGTAAGAAAAGATTGATTTCTCCACTTGCTGCTAAGTTGTTTATTAAAATTGTTTTCACTCATCATGGTTTTCCTAGACTCATTGTTTGTGACAGAGACTCTGCTTTCCATCTTGAGAGCCGAGGCTACTAATAGAACTATCATGAATCTTCTACAATCTTATACCATTACTTTACCCTCTAATTGGGATGACCATTTGTATATCTTGCAATTTGCTTATAACAATACCACCCATTCTACCACAGGGAAAGCCTCCTTTGAAATCTTCTACAATCTTATACCATTACTTTACCCTCTAATTGGGATGAGCATTTGTATATCTTGCAATTTGCTTATAACAATACCACCCATTCTACCAGAGAGAAAGCCTCCTTTGAAATCATCTATGGTAAAAAGTTACCTATCCCAGCCTCTAGGATTAGAACATAGGTTCTAGTATTGATAATATTGCTCATGGTGGGGACCATACCCAGATCTTAGCAAAAGTCACTCAATCTACTAAACACCTATGCAATTTTAAGAAAATAATTATGTTTGGTTAACGAATTGAGAAACATAGACTCGAGTGCGTTAAAAAACACCCCAAACTTAAACTCGCTCCATGATCTTATTGGCCATTTAAGATTCTTGAGAAAATTAATGACAATGCTTTCCCATTAGAAATTCCATCTCATTGGCATATACACAACTCTTTTCATATCAATTTCCTACGCCCATTTAAGGGAACTCTTCCAGTTTATCTTGTTCTAGATGATCCACCCCTTTTACAAGAAGACTTTGAAATCTTAGTCCCCGAAACATTCATTGACCAAAACATAACCTGTACTGGTACCATAACCGTTTGGAAAACAAACCTTGCCTTGTAGCGATCAACGCTACTATTAGCTTTACGTGCTAAATGTGGAATTGAAACATGAAGAGATCTTGGATATTTATGAAAAACCTTTACAAAACAGAATTTTGAGAGAGTGCTTAGTTTAATGAGAATTTTTCCTTGTTGAAGATACAACTTGAGAAAAAGAAGAGGATCTGGCCAAAGATTATCCCCATTTCCCGAGATGAGGACATCTCGATGCTTAAGTGGGGGAGAATGTAAGATCCCTTCTACCCATGCAAAAAGAAATTATTAAATTGTAGATCTTGTGTATATTATAGGTGGGCATTGGGCAAAAGGTGGGCCTATGTAGAAGCTCCTTTTGATGAAAACTCCAACACACTGCTTTCTTTTAACACTTATTTGTCTGCTTTCTCTGACTTTTACACATGGTGGGAGGCTTTTTTTTTGTTTTTCATATGTGAGTGCTCGAGGGCGGTGGCTCTTTATCCCCTTCTTCAACATCCTTGTTAACATCCTCTATATCCTTGCTAGGATCCTCATTGGGTCCTTTGGGCCCTCCAAAGCTTGATCCTCACAAATGTCTATGTTTGTCCAGATAGTCTTGCCTCTCTATGTTATCAATAAAATATAGGGCCTCATCCCTTGCCATTTTGTCAAAAGTCAGGTAGGCAACTTAGAGTGTAGTAAAAAATAGAACATTGGTCACTTTGTGCTCTTTGATTTAGGCCACAATATGATCGTAAGGATTACCACGCTAATTGGGTTGTAAGTTGCTTTATATGTTTGAAAGGCCTTCCTACCACGCTAATTGGGTTGTAAGTTGCTTTATATGTTTGAAAGGCCTTCCTCCTGAATCTAGGTCTTTGCATGATCCATAATTATATCTACCATGGCACCTATTGTGCTTTATATGTTTGAAAGGCCTTCCTCCTAAATCCAGGTCTTTGCATGATCCATTATTATATCTACCATGGTATCCATTGTGCAAATTGATCTACATTTAGTATAATCGGCTCGGCATCAATCTTGCACATGGGTTTTTTAATATGGCACACAAGTTATGGTAGTTTGAGATAATGGGATGTAGTGCTTTATATGTTGTCCACATGTTTGCAAAGCCTTCATCATGAATCCACATGTGGGATGCTTATATGTTGCATGGCTCTGTAAGGCTTTCCTCGTGAATCAAGTCTTTGCATGATCCATAATTATGTTTACCATGGCACCTGCTCTGTAAAACTAATCCTTTTTTACATTGGCGCCAATCGACTTGGTAGAGTCCAAGCTCATAGGCACTTGGGCACTCTCCTTGGCAAGATGCTACTAGGATTTTAATAATGGCATCCCTCTTGTTAAATTTTTCTACATATATGGCATTAATACCTAGCCTCAAGGATGCTAACCTTTGCTTGTTGCTCTTACAAAGCTTGAAGGGAATATTCTTTCTCTTTCTATAAAGTGCCCAATGGACTTGTCTTTTTTTATGAGGGATCAATTGGTTGGTCAATGAACTATGTTATTAATGCCTCTTTAGATTCCAAAGTCTCATAGAATTGGGCCTCCCTTAATCTGATTTGCACTTGTATAATAGGTATTTGTTGTGCATTCTCTGAAATCCTCTATGCTTGAATTGTTTATACCTAGGAAAGTTATGCTGCAAAGTGTTGGATCACCTTGATATATCTAGCTTAGATGTCTAGTTATCCACTAGCAGTTAAGCTCAAGCTCTCTGAAGTAGCACTGTTGGCAATTACATCCCTCACGTCCATTCAACAAAACGTCCATTTGGAAATTTGTTTTGCATTTGGGGACCATTCCCGTGAATTGCAACATTGGAGGCAATCTTTCAGACTCACTTGGTCCTTGTACCATCCTTAGGTGGTTGCCTAGGTTGTAGATTGGCCTTCACGTTCTTTGTAGTTGCTCTTTCCTTATGGCTATGACTTCAAGGAGGGGGTTCTTTCCATATCAATATCTCTAATTCAAAGGTCATTAAAAAATCAATGCCCCTATTTTTTATCCCATTTTGTTCTATTCTCATTCACAATCTACTTAAGGATTTGTTGTAATACCTGATTCTTGGATTCAGCCTGCTGACCATTGCTTATGGATAATACATTGTAGACTTTTTATGAATAATCATGTGATATTTAGTTAGACTCCGGATAACTTGGTTCAATAAATGTCCACCTTGATCACTAACTAATTCTATTGGGCTGCCAAACCTGGTTCAATAAATGTCCACCTTGATCACTAACTAATTCTATTGGGCTGCCAAACCTGGTCATAATCATTTCAATTAAGAAATTTTCTATGGATACAGCTATGTTATCTCTAAGAGTCTTGGCTTCCGCCCATTTAGTGCAATAATTAGTGGCTACTACCAATATATACTTGTTGCTAGTTCTTTGAGAGCTGGTGGTGGAAAGGACCCACAAAATCCAATCCCCAGTTTTAAAATGGTTCGAGAGGCAACACCGGATTGTGTAGCATTCTATCTGCTACATTTGGTTATCTTAATCTCTAGTAGAAATCAAAGGCTTTAGTGAATTGCCACGTATCTTTCAACACTATCTGCCACCATAATCTAGCTTAGAATATCTTTTGGCTTGTGATTTCTTTGGAAAAATGCCCTCCACTGATTCCTTGATGGGCTTCTGTTATCATTGCTATCTTCTTATGATCTGGAACACATTGCAATTCTCAAGATTTGATCAATTTCCATCTTACACAATTTCCTAGCCCCCACTGAAAATGTTCTGCTTCGAAAGTGCCAGCATCTTCCGATGATCTCGGCTCATGCCTTCTAGAAATGATCCATTCATTAAGAATAACAACATTTTATCATACCATGTATTTGGTAGAATATCCAAAATAAAAAAATATGTGCTCCAAAGCCACGACCTTTTGCAGTCAACAAAGGATCTCCTTCGGCTCCAAGTCAACAAAGGATCTCCTTCGGCTCCAAGTCGATCACAAAGAAGAGGTGTCGTTACTTGACTACATGGTCAGAGTAACTATCTAGAATATGCTAAACAGAGTGCAAACAATCTTGATTCATGCTACGCAAAAGAGCAAACAAATTTTTCAATTTATACTCATTGTAATCATGCCTGAATGTATGGATAAATAATCAAGAAGGAGAGCTTTGAGTATACTTTCTGTTCTCTGCATTGTTTGTGCAATGTTGAATTCATCTGCAGTATGTATAAGCAAACTCTTTATTATTTAATTTTGCGATAATGTTTGATGTTAAATCTTCTATTACTATTTTGGTTTATCCACCTACAACAAAGTTCCTCAACCTTGCCTCCTTCGTTGTTGTCACCACCACAAAGGAGCTTTGCAAATAGGTGGGGAGTACACAGAGAGAGAGAGAGAGAGAGAGAGAGAGAGAGAGAGAGAGAGAGAGAGAGAGAGAGAGAGAGAGAGAGAGAGAGAGAGAGAGAGAGAGAGAGAGAGAGAGAGAGAGAGAGAGAGATCAACCTCTACTTTGATGCTATGGTGAGTGAGAGTGAGAGAGTAGACAAGGGAAGGAGAGGGAGGGAGAAGAGAACATACATCAGCACCATCACTCATCCACATAATCCCTAAGCATGCATGCAACAAAGAAGAAAAGAAAGCATACAAGCAACTTCAATTAGAAGAGCAAGAAGACTCAAACTCAATTGTAAGAATTGCATTATATCTTTTCTCATTAGTCAAAATGTCTTACATACACGACTCAGTTATACAAAACCCGGCTGCCCAAATAATGTCTAAGAGCCCAATAAGTTAGTCTAGTCTAATTGTATACAATATTGACATTACACAGGTCATATGTTTGGTGTTTGAATATCTTTTAGCATTACATAAGTTGTAAGCTTAGAGAATTTCTCATAATCATTTTACATAAAGCGCATTATGTGGTACAAAAATATAGCTTGAAAGTGTTGCCACACATTTGGAGTAATGTTAGAGTCAATGTGCTTAACACATTAGCAGCATAATTAATCCCTAAAAAAAGATTAATTATTTAAAATTCTGATAAAAACTAAAAATTACTTACAAAATACTTGGCTTGACTTTGGGAGAGCGGGAGTTAACATTTTAGCTCCAGAAATTGCTCCAATATCACTCGAGAGTGGAGGAGGTAGTGGTGGGAGGCACTAAGCAATAAGAGGGAGAGCAAAGTCTGAAAAAATCAACTCATCTGACCCAAATTCAACAAGAATATGGGTGGGTATAGCTACAGAAGGAAAGGATATGGTGAGAGGTATCTAGTCCCTTCTAGAAGGAGATTTGTACAACACATGGTAGGGGGGATAGGCAAGCAATCCCCTTGAGTAGGTTTCCCAAGTAGGCCCCTTGTTATTAAGGTTCAATTAACTAAGGTTACAATCTAGTAGACATACCTAGGTGTCTGAACAATCACTTACATGGGATCAAAATTTCATCAATAAAAATATATATGTTTCTAATTTTCTAAAATAATTTGAAATTTTCTTTTAATTTCTTACTAATGCGCCATATCCAACTTTTGAAATTAAGATTTATTAGCATAACTCCAAATAATGGATAGCTTAAGAATTTTTCTAAGTAAAAGTTATATTGTCTAAATATTTACCATAATGTTACCTTGTAAAATTTATATAATATCTATTTACCACACTATTACCTTGTAAAAATGATATAATATCTATTATCATATATCTCTGAGTCTCAAAATTAAAAAGTAATTTTATATCTCAAGGAAATGGGCAACTTAAGAAAATTTTAACCAGCTTCTGAGGTAAAATTCACATCTTCAAATTTTTACAACATAGGAGCATAGTTAAAGAAAATGATTGAAGTCATGAAATATGATGAGGGAGGGACCTTATAGAAACATTGGAATCTAAATGGAAGGATTCCTCAATAGGAGTAAATTTTAAAAATTATATAGACATGAACAACTTGAAGCCATCCATTTGGCTGAGGAAACAAGAAAGAAATAAGTCAAAAGGAAGAAACAAGCTCGACAAGAAACTAAGGCTTGCGAGGAAAAACCTAAATAGCGACGATGAGGCATTTTACATGTCCACATGGCTATAGTAGACATTGGGTGAAGAAGAAGTAAAGCTTGCAAGGCTTTCCTTGGACTTTCCCACATCCACAAAGGTATAGCCAGACTTGTTTTGTTAAATATTGGAGCAGGGAGAAACTTAATGTCCTATAAGACATGGATCTCCTTAGGCAAAGTAGTCCTATAAAGGACCTAGTGACGAGAACTATTTCTAGACTATACAATGAATGAAAAGGTGTTGTAAAGCTTGATTTCCACATAAACTCTTATCCCATGTGAAAGGTAGTTTCTTTATCATAGCTGTAGGAACTATACTATAAGAAGTCATCCTCAAAAGAGGGTAGATTACCAAACATGACTACGACATTGATCGGAGAACAAGGACCACAACCATCAAATTTGAGCAGAGAACCATAAATTTTCTTCTTGTAGAAAGGGAAGCAAAAAAAGTCTCCGAATCCCAAGCTAAAACCAAGGACAAATCACAAAAGAAACATAAAAATAGGCAAGGACAACAAATCATATTGCCTCCACTTCTTCAAGGGTAAACTTTGACAAGTATGGGTATTAAAAGTCTCAGTTATTCTAGCTAATGTACTCGATACTTCTTATAAAACCAAGGTCAAGAAACCAAAACTACAAAACCATCATCCACCATCTATGAAGTTATCGCGCAATTCCTAGATCTCAAAAGCTAGTATACCAAACTTACAATGGCAGATTACATATGAGAAGCTAATATGGATCCCAAAGAGACGGAGAAACACCAAACTAAAGAATAATCTAGGCACACAAGGATGGATAATTGTATAACACTCCCTCAATGCCCGTAAGGATTCTATTAAGGCCAAAGTTTAATTTGGGTACCAAAGATAAAGCCAACATAATGTGGACACCAAATAGCAAAACATGGGAGCTAGAGTACATAAAAAATCATCATATCATGCTCAAAGCCAATACACAAACTTGTTGAGCCAAAGTAGGCATGGGTACCTAAATGGACCAACACAAAGGCAAGGCAAAGGTAGAGGAACTATGGACTAAGGGAGAAAGGGACACAACTCCAAAGATATATTTAGGACCTCCCCTCAACCTCCAGCATGAAGAAGATACCTCAAATCCCAACAGAGGTTTCGGTTGACAAGAAAACCTCACCTCAAAAAGGCCCCAAGGCCCTTAAGTCTTCAATTCTTATATGGGCAAAAACCTTATTTGTAAAGGGGATGTTATCACCTACATGCCAAAATGGCCCAAGGCCCTTAAGTCTTCAATCCTTATATGAGAAGAACCTTATTTGTAAAGAGGATGTTATCACCTATATGCCGAATCCCAAGACTAAATAAGTTATTACTTACCCAATAGCGACACAAAGCTAAAAGAAATGACTGGTGGGGACAACCTTCTGAAATGTCAAGTCAATGGAGCCCAAATGTGCCAAAGGCAGAAGAGTTAAGAATCGGGTTGTTACAAAAGGTCAAAAAGGTCCCAAGTATAAAACCTAAGCACAACATACTATGTTATTCACAAGGTCTTTTGCAATCAAGTTTCTTGTGCTAGAGAGACAAGCATAATTATCAAGTCGAGTTGCCTATGCGGGTGCCTATGTGCGGATGTGATAGGCGTGTCAAGGTCAAGGTTGATGGAGTGAAGAAGTAAGTCCCACTCACTCAAGGGCACTCACAACATTTAAGAAAAACCTCAAGAGCCTCTTACGTACATTCCTAGATGGGGGCATTGGCAAGAGGATGGAAGGGACACCTTTCTTCACTTGGCCTAGTGTATGACCCATCATCCATTTGTTGATAAAATCCTTTCTTCCACAGTCTCCAGGGTAAAAATATCACCGTCAAAAGTGCATCGACCCCCCCATTGAAGTGTATGTTTTATGCATTCAAGAGCATCCCTATGCCTACATTACTCAAACACATGCATTAGGCAACTTGATATTGTTGAGACCCTTGCACTAACACCCAACAATGGCTGAAGAAACCCCAAAAAGGAAAATCATAACTGCCAAGTTTTGGATCACCAATCTATCTTGGTGATACAAAATTTTAGATTGCCTCCCAATTTCCTAATTTGGATCATCAATCTTAACTTTAGCCGATCCTAATCACCTCTTTTTAGATCGCCATCCATCGGATTGCTAATCCCAAAATCTACCATTTCCAAAAATTAGAGGTTGCATAAATTCAAATCGTCGATCCCAATCCTCGGATCGTTTGGTCATTTTTGGATTGTCAAGTCTTTTGGATCGGATCATTGGATTTTTTGGATTGTCAAGTCTTTTGGATCGGATCATTGGATTTTTTGATTGCTCTCATATTTGGATCGCCCAATTTTAGATCATCTAGCATATCGAGATCATTCACGTGTTTGGTTCTTCCAAGTTTGGATTGCTGACGATGTAATTGACATGTGGACAATCCAACTAAGAAGCTTATATAATGTAGAAGGCTTAAGTAGTTTTCATTTTACTACTGGGACGACCCTGTTTGTTAAAATCACCTCCCAACACTATAATTGATCACACAAACCATTGGCACAAGTCCCTACAATGATCACGACCTACAACAATCGATACTTTGCATTGGAATCATTGATTTGTATCATAAGTCTGCGTTCCAATTGCAATCGTCTATTGAGGTATTTGATCTTTGGCACTTCTCTTGTTATAGACTCTCGCATTGGCATAGCTCCCACATCTATTGTGGTTGGAGGTTATGCTAAGAAAATTTAGGGTTTATGCAAGTCAAGTTACTCGTTATAACATTAAAAAGGTGTAAGCCCCACAGTATAAACTCTACCAAATTTTGGAAAGAAGGCCTACACACAAGGTTGCCTTTTATTGATGGGGAAATGAAGCCCATTGCAAATAAGGATAGTGTAAAGACACCGAGTGCAAAAAGATGATTGCCATAGGTGACACAACCAGGTCTCATAAGATTGCAAAAGCGACACTTAAGGAGGCAGTTCCTCCCTACCTCCCTTTCTAGGTGAGAGCCAACAAGGTGGGATATTTTCAGGCTAAAGAACTAGAAAGAGTAAATGGGTAAGTGATATTGAAATTCCATGTAAAAGACGGGCACGCTGACAAGGGTTATTATGTCATGGTGCCATCACATTGTAATGGGTTGATTTTGGAGGATGTCAATGAGATAGTTAGCTCCAACACAAGGGTTATTATGTCATGGTGCCATCACATTGTAATGTCAATGAGATAGTTAGCTCCAACACAAGGTAGGACTCCTCAAATTTTTCAGCTTGCTACCATGGGGAATGGATTGCCTAAGGTATTTCTGGCCATGGCCTCCTATGATGACTACACAACAAAGAATTTTCACATAGATCCCATCCAAGGCCAAGTAGGGCAAAGGGTAATTCTAAGGCCATCCATGGGGGATGGATTACCTAAGGTGTTTCTAGGTTCTTGCCTCCTATGACTGTACAACAAAGGCTTGTTATGAAGACCCCATCCCAAGTCGTAAGGAGGGCAAAGGTTAATTCTAAGGCTGAACATGGAAGGAGTCCATACCTCATTAAGATTTCCAAGAGTTGGACATGCCCAAATAAAGCAAAAAGCTATAGAGGTATAGCAAATAGTAATTTTCGGCCCAACAAAGCTAACCAAGCCACCGAATAGATGTCAAATTGCCATACTTAGTCACATTAGGAAAAGAAATGTGCATATATGTTTCTGTTTATAAGCCAAAACCGATTCATAAAAGTAGACATAGGGGTTCTTCTCAAGATTTATAAAGCATATAAAGAGCAAGATGCTGAGGCAACTTTGCAAAACTGGTCTACAGAGAGCTTTGAAAGTTACTTCCATTGGGAGGCCAATACTTCGGTGGAGGTCTTTTATTGACAAGGATCATCTATTCAGGGCTAGAAGCACTCCAATAGCTACCTAATGGAAAGAACCACTATAGGGAAAGCTTATATATAGGCCTCATAAAGCAAAAAAGAAACATGGTTTATCACTCCCCCACCTGCAAAAGAAGCCCAGAGTCAAAGAGGAGGCACAAGCTATTACTAAGAAGTCTGCAAAAACCAAGGGCCATAAGAAAAAGCTAAAACTGAGATAGCTATTGGAGTGTTTCTAACCTTGAATATCCTTGTTAAGAAAAGACCCACTAAAGGACAAACCTGTACCTAGTCCCTACAAAGCAAAAAAGAAATAGAGTCTATCACTCCCCCACTTGCAAAGAAGTCCAAAGACAAAGAAAAAGCACGAGCTACTTCAACACTCTAAGCATTCGGAACAACATATAAAGTGGTAACTGGAAGTACTCCCTTCTCATTAGTTTATGGTTTGAAAGTGGTAGTACCAATGGAATTTATAATTCCTAATTTTAGGGTGGAAATAACTCATAGATTATCGCCAAAAGAATCACACACATCGACTGGAGCAGTTGCTAGCATTGGGAGAAAAAAAACTCCAAAGTAACTAGAATGCTGATGTCATCCAAAGTAACTAGAATGCTGATGTCATCCAAAAGTGATGAAAGCTTTTGTGGATAGAAATGCTAAATTAAAATTTTTTGATGTAGGAGATCCGGTCTTATTGTTTAATTCCAAAATGGATACACATCTGGGTAAACTTAAGTTAAGGTGGTGTTAAAACCCTAAGATCTCTCTAGATAATTGTTATGCATAAACATGCATAAATCAGGCATAAACTCATCCACCCGACCACCCTCGAGCCCAAGGGGTACACATATGAATTATAATGAAGTCACAAGCAGTAGAATAACTGAAGGCAAGAGTGTGAAATCTGGAGTATTCTGCCTACACCCTTTCTAAACTCAAATAGTAGCATAATGAACATGGATGGGACCTTCTTGTAAACCCCTACAAGGTGGATGAATTTCTCAGTAAATATAAACCAGAGGAAAAATTAACATCCCAAACCCACAGAACCTCATCATCAAATCCGAAATGATGGTGCACAGGTGCTACAAGGCAAGAGTCGTTCGAAGTTGAAGCAGACATCTAAGATGAAGACAAAGATGTACTGCGATATGTAGATACAAATATCTATCAAATTATTCTCATTCTTTGAATTATCAAGCCACACATGCCAATGTAGACATGGTCTTTGATACGATATAGCCCAATGATCATAAGGCAAGATTAGGATGTGATCCCCAGGTAACAAAAAGAATAAAGGGTGGCAAAAGAATAAAGGGTGGCTTTAGTCACACAGACAACACTATTCCACCCCCACCCATCTATCAATCATTCAAGTCAGCTTGTTGGCATAGATCCACTGAGTGTGCCAGGTGTTGACCGTCTGACAGAAGCTGTAGACTGGTGGAACCTAAAGAACTGGCCATCAGACATAGGCCGACAATGCACCTGTGCATACATTGTACTCATATGTATTTTCATGTAACAGTCTTTGTAATAGAATGTTCTTGTACAGTCGGATTGACCACCGACATGGGAATCAAAGACTCAACAAACCATCCAGTAAGTGAGAGACCACCCACTAGAAAGTCCAAGCATGGAGGCATCCTTGTTGTTGCTGATATGCTAAGGAATGCAAAGCACCAAAGGAAGGATTACTCCTTCCTAGAACCACAACTAGAATGGTAATAGAGCAAACAACAACTACATCTATAGATTTTGGCTTAGGTAGCTCTCAAAACACAAACCTTGGAGTCTTTGAAATAGCGTTGAGGCCTTACATGCCCACTATAAACTTTTGGCGAGGCCGCAACAACAACCCATGCTACTAGGGCTGAAGAGTCAATCCAAGCTACTGGGTGGGTACATGATTATGGGAACCTTGTAGCATGGAGTAGCGATCTCTGGACTAGACCTGACACCAGGAGGAGTATACACACTAGAGTATGACCCAGCCTTACATGGTCACCCTACATAATACCCCAACACACCACAAGGATAAGGGAAATACGCATCATATGCCAGTCCACCACTAACCTACTTGTTCCCATATTATCACTCTCACAGTCTACACTACCTACTACTGCTTTAATCACTGAAGATATCTTGAGGATAGTAGCCCAAATAGGGAGGGGGTAGCAAACAAGGTTAGTAGCTGCATCACCCACCAGTGAATGAGTAGCTAGACCAAACCCTAGATATCAAAATACTTTCAAACCTATACAAATCATAAATTGATTCCCAAGTGTCAATGGGACTAGAGATCCCATTGTGTACTTGGAAGTGTTTAATTAGATGTGCAACACGTGGTCGGCCTGATGACCTTGTAAGGGTAAGTTCCTTCAGCCTTACCATGGAAGGAAATGTGGGTTAGTAGTTCCAATCATTGAAACCAGAAGACAAGACTAACCTTGATACCCTGAAGACTACTTTCCACAATTGGGTACTCCTACCAAGGAACCCAATGGAACCTAGTCAATCAACTTTACCATGTCAAATTACAAGAAAAACAATCAATAAAAAACTACAACAGGGTGAGATACCTCCATTCTCGATGTTTTGATAATGAAAACTTCTTTAATGAACAATTAAACTGGAAGCGTCTTGGAAGGAATCCTCAATTCAACCTTACATAATGCCTTGTACTAAAAAAAGCATAAAAACTTTGAGCCATGTTGTAGAAGTGCAATATATTTTGACAATAACTTCATGGGAACTTCTTCAAGGAATCTTCTTGAAGAAACCCTATCAGAAGCATCCTTTGGCATAATTCCTTCAAAGGTCGGTGACAAAGGGAAAGAGCCACATGCTACACCATACTCATGCAGTAAATGACTGAGCAGTGGAAGGTTATGGTAGGATAACCTGGCTCAACCGCATCTGTACCCTAGATGTGAGTTGGTCTGGTGTGCTCAATATGTCATGCTAACCACACAAGCACAGAATTCCTCCACCTAAGACCAAGACAAAGTAGGAATATGGTGTGCGTACTACATGAGGATGGGAAACCATGATACTACCCATTGCTACAAGAGTCAACCTTAGAGGAAATAGCCACTAGTTGCACCAACTTCCACCTGCCCAGCACCTAGCCTTGCTTTCTCCACCAGTAAGACCCATGCTTACCAATGCACCTCACTTGGGGTCGTAGGAGTTATAAGAGTTCCAGAGTTACCCATGTGCCACCCCAATATTACCACAACAACCACCCATTCCTTCCCCATTCCCAAGGTGACCCCCATGAACCAATTAACCCTAACATAAATATGTGAGGGTGAGGAAGAGGTAATAGAAGGGGATGCTAACTACCTAGAACCCCTAGTGGCTCAGAGTTCCCCCAAGTAAAATCCTAAGTCACTACGTTCAATATTGCAATAGTGTCTAGTATGTATATATAGCAACAATGTAATCTAACAGGGGGAGGGACATCAATGCCTTAGGATCTTGTATGTCACTATAGTGCTATCACTATATAAGGGACCTCACCGAGTAGTAAAGTTTCCCATCAAGAAGGCTATGGCACACCGACCATCCCACATCTACTAGTCCCACTCTATACAGGTTGTGGTATTGACCATATATATAAGGATTACCCATATAGAGCATCCATTTCGGGTCCAGCCCACCAAGAGCATAAACCAAGTACAAGCCTTGCCTTGATAAGCATAAGGGATGGGCTATTATAAACAATTCATCTTGATGTCGTTGACTAGAATGCAAAATAGGTGGAGGTCCACCGCCCACGAAGCTAGATATGCTTTAGATTCCCATACTCAAAGGGGGGCAGGAAAACCAGCTTGAGTCTTACTAGTCGACGAAGTTTCAAAAAATGCTAGAGTTACACCTAGGACAAGAATGAAGTTTCTAAAAATGCTAGAGTTACACCTAGAACAAGAATGAAGGTCCAAGAAGACAAGACAAGGGGAAGACCATGTGTCAGGCAAGGATACAACTTCTAACATCTCTTCATCCTCTCTTAAGAGGAAGAATTAAATCCTCAGCCCGCTAGAGAGACCTTAAAGAGCTAGTTAATCATAGGCCCTAGCAACCTACCTAATAATTTGGTAGAATATCCAATCCTATTAAGGAAAAAAATAGACTACAATTAGCCTAGGAAGTGATAAGAGCATGCCAAGCGTAAATGGATGCTGAAACTCCCGTAGTCCCCATGATTGGAGAGAGTGCAAATGTAGAGACCAATTTCACCTTGCTCAAGAGAAGACTAGGAAAAGAACTAGTATGTTTCTCCACAACCCAAGAAAACTTGAAATAAGGACTAGGATAAACGCTTTGAGGCCATGGCCTCCAAACTCTTGGGTGATGACAAAGAGTGCCACACTCAAAGGGTCCTATACCATTCCATACACCATTATTGGCCTTGAAAGCTATGTAAGTAATAATGGACAAACACTTAGAGACATAGCAAGACTCATCACCACCTTCCTTTCCTCCAAAGTCTAGATTTCTATTAGATCCTTACCAACAAGGAAGCCCAAGACTATGGAAGTACTTAAAGGATTGGATGGACGGACGGTGAAAAGCGGGCATGGAAGAATAATCAATTTAAGACTCCTCATGAAGTGGGATAATGACTCGGGGTGGTCACTCTTCAAGAGATATCCATATCACTTGCATTCAAGCCTCTACATAGAATAATCAATTTAAGACTCCTCATGAAGTGGGATAATGACTCGGGGTGGTCACTCCACAAGAGATATCCATATCACTTGCATTCAAGCCTCTACATATAAACCCCCTTTTTATATTTTTATAGTTTTAAAGGACCCCCTATTGCATACTAACTCCTTTTTATAAAAGGATTGTATACATGCATCCTTCCATATTTTTTACACAGGCCTATGTATAAATGCTACAAAGAAAACCTTCCATATTTTTTACATAGGCCTATGTATAAATACTGCAAAGAAAACCTATAAATATACCCCTTGTATACATTGTATTATGCATGATTTAAAAATATCTCGTTAGTTAACTCATGTGATATGATACCTTTTTGAAGAGTGATCATCTCATGATAATGATGAGCCGGCTAAGGAAGAGGTAGTCCACCAAGCCTTTCCAAAGGTACCGGCCTCCCTATAAAATACAAGGATAGCCAACAAGTCATAGCCATCCTAGATAGAGGGGCTAGGGTTAACAACATCATTACCGAGTTATGCTGAGAGAAAGTGGGGGCAACCGCCATCACTTGACACTACCAACCTAGTCAAGCTCGTTTATGGGCCCATAGAAAAACCCATGGGGCTATTGTGAAATCTGAGAATCAAGACTTTTGGTCTAAGTTTCCACCACTCTTTTGTGGTGATAAACTTTTCATAGACAGCCCAATTCCTATGACTGCATCCTTAAAAGCCCTTTATGAGAGAGATTCAAATAGTCCATGATTGGGACACAGACCACATCTACTTTCAAAAAAGGAATGAAACCCTCAAGGTATACTTATTACAAACATGGAAAACTCATTTTGGTGGACCTTTTATTGAAGACTCAATAACCACTAATAACACCACTAAGCTAAATATGTGCCAAACTTGTCATAAAATGTTGGACGAGGAATGTGAGCTTAAAGTTTGCCTCACTTCCAGAGCTAGAAGATTTTGAAAATTGCATGTACATTGCAACTATGGACTGGCAACAAGAAAATTGCTTTGGTATATATATATGTTGAGTGCTGCAGCAACAATAATGCAACGAGCGCACCAAAATTTAAAGGTAATATTCATGACCAGGAGGTGGTAGCTTAGGGCCCAAAAAGATATGTTGAGTGCTACAACAATGCAACGAGTGTGCTTGAATTTAAAGGCAATATCTACCACTAGGAGGTGGTTGCTTGGGGCCCAAAATGATAAAAAAGAGATGACCTATATCTTTTCTAGGGAGGAAATGAAGACCATTGCCTTCAATACGGCAAGGCCATAGACTCCCATGTAGACTTTTGGTATTAGTGGCAAAGAGAGCTTAATATATTTGAAATTTTGATAAGGTTAATGGGCCAGAGAGAGAGATGACATTGCAAGATCAAATAAGTCTATGAAACTCTCTCGCTCCACAAGAAGGCCTTAGTAGAGGCTAAAAAAGAAGCTAACCAGAGAGAGCATGTATTAAAGACCTTAGACAAGTGCTTGAGCATTTCAAAATGTATAAAGTGGGTGATTGCTTCGTGCACTTTGAGAAGGCAAAGAAAACCCCTAACGAGAAGTGTGGAGCATCTTACGATAGAAGACTAGATGAAGTTAAGGAGGTCAACATAGCACGATCTGACGAGGATCCCAAACTTGTTTACATTGGAAAAGACCTATCTCTAGAAGAAGAAAAATACCTCATTGACCTACTCATAGAATTCCAAGACTGTTTTTCTTGGAAATATACTGACATGAAGGGTGTACCCCTAGAGGTGTGGTCAAACACACTATTTTCATTATGGAAGGGGCACATAGTCTATCAGATGAATTTAAAATACTCCAGAATGGTCAAGGACAAAATTGACAAACTTATCAAAGCTGGATTCATTTATGAGATAGAGCACACGGAATGGCTATCCTCTATAGTCATAGTGCCTAAGGAATATAGAAAGATAACCTCAAAAAGGTTAATACAGCCATAGTGAAAGGACCATTACCCATTACCATTCACTGAGCATGTGCTGGAACGAGTAGTAGGCAAGGAGGCATACAACTTTCTTGATTAGGTTCTCAGGCTATAACCAAGTGGAAATAGATCTGAGTGATCATTATAAGACTACATTTTCCATAGAATGGGGTACTTATGATATTGATAGAGTTATGCCATTTGGCCTATCCAATGCCCCATGTACTTTCCAAAGGCTTATGTGCATAGTACATAAGAAATACCTTAGGGAGCTCCTTGAGGTTTTCATGGATGACCTTTGCATCAATTTCAAATGGAAAGCACATCTTTGGTGCCTGAGGAAGGTACTTAAAAATATAGATTATACATAATATCCCTTATCCCACTTAAATTTCAATTTTGGGTGAGGCATGGAGTAGTACTAAGCTTGAACATAGCATCTCTATCGATGACAACAAGGTGAAGCAAATTCTGGAGCTTCCACCACCCACTAACTTCAAGGGTGTCCAACATTTCATGGGACATGTCGATACTATAAAAGATTTATAATCTTGTATGTCAACATAGTAAGACCTTTGTATGGACTACTTATCATCTTTGAGTGGATGGACGAGTTCCAAAATCCTATGACACTCTCAAGAAAGCCTTAGCAAGCACACCAATCCTAGGACCTCCTAACTGAGATATTATTTTCCATGTGTACATGGATGCCTCCGCATTCACAATTGGGTACGTTTTGGCACAACCAAGAGAGCATAACAAGGATTTCCTTGTTAGCTTTGCCAGTCGCTAATTGAATGATGCTGAATAAAGTTACACCACCACCACAGAAAGGAAAGGACTTCTAGTGGTTTATGCTATAAAGAAATACCACCATTATCTTTTGGTAAAACCAATTTGTGTTTTTCACATAGACCATCAGGCGCTTCTTTACTTGGTCAATAAGTCTTATGCTATGGGAAGGATAACCCAATGGTTCCTGATCCTACTAGAGTTTGATTTCATGGAAGTGACTGTGTAGAAAGACTCATAGCATGTACATGCCATGTCCTGCATCCCCAATGGATAACAACTAGAGTGGAGGATGAACTACCTGATCCCCCATTATTTAAACTTTGCATTGTTTTGGAATGGGCCAAAGAGATTGCTCATTATTTAGCTAACGGTTTTTCCCAAGAGAGACCTTTCAATTGAGATAGAGCACGGTGCCTTAAAAGGTAGTTCCTTACTAATTGATTATGGTGCAATTGTACAAGTTAGGCCAAGATGGGATCGTGAGGCACTATCCTGAAGAATTTGGATACAAGTTAGGCCAAGATGTGATCATGAGGCACTATCCTCAGGAATTAGGATACGTAAAATTCCTCGAGCAAGCACACTTCAGTGTTTCTAGTGGACATTTCTCGACAGACCACCGTAAGAAAAGTTCTATTAGCATGCTTGTGGTTGCCTCCTTTGTTTGGAGATACAATTGAATTTGTAAAAGGCTGTGATGCATATTAAGGTTTCGCTGACAAAATGCCCCTGCATTGTGTACTATCTCTACAATCATTTGAGAAATGGGGAATTGACCTTGTTGGATCGATTAGTCCAACAGCTCGAGGTATTCAAGGACAATCTATATGGAATACTGTACCAAATGGGTTGAGACTCATGCTACCAAGGTGACATCTAAATTCCTTTAAGAAAATATAATTACTAGATTTAGGTGTCCACTTGAACTAGTAACCATCAAAGGACTCACTTCATCAATGATGTAATCAAGTTCCTACTAAGTAAATTCATGGTAGTGTACCGCAAATCCTCAACCTACTACTCCCAAGCCAATGACCATGCTGAGGGTACCAATAAGATTATTTATGTTATCTTGACCAAGATAGTGGAAGTCGCATGCAATAACTGGGAATAAAAGTTACCATTTTCTCTTTGAAGTTACCAATTGCTCTTTGGGATTATTGAATGGCCTACAAGGTAGCCATATATAGGACATCTTTCAACTTAATATATGGAACAAATGCCATCATGCTCATGGAATTCTTAGTTCCAAGCTTAAGAGTTACTATCAAGAAACAGTTGACAGCAAAAGTCTTGACTGACCAATTATTTGAACTTGAACACTTGGAAGAAGCTAGACCTCTGTGCCATCTATAGAATGATAATAAAAAATCTAAGATGCAATGAGTGGTTTGATGAAAAGATCAAAGATAAAGATATTAAAGTTGAGGACATGGGACTATTCTACAAAATGATAGTCAAAAAGTTGAGGTGCAAGGAGTGGTTTGATGAAAAGCTCAAAGATAAAGATATCAAAGTCGAGGACATGGTCACGTACAACACAAAGAACTAAAAGCGTAAGCTAAAGTATAAAGGGATGTGATTGTTCCTTATGTGCAAACTCACCCCGCAAGGATCCGCATACATTGAGAAACTTGATGGTGTGGAAATGAAAGGATTCTTCAATGGACAAGTAATTGTCCTTGAAGGCCATTCATTAGAAGAAAGAGGAGAAAATAAAAAGCTGAACTAAAACATGAGGCCTAACAAGAAGCTAAGGCTAGATAAGAAAAGTTGTGTAACTACCACATTTCTAGTAACATAGCCCAAGTTGTTAACTTAGAAGAGGAGGATTGGGAGGTGAAGCCTACTAGACTCTAGCTGGGCATGACCACAAAAAATGGCCTAGAATACAAGCTCACGCTCATTGACACGGGTGCTAGAAATAACCTAATGTCCCATGCATGCACCGCAAACAACCGTTTGACATCCATAAAAGCGAGAGTAGGAGTAAATGCATTTAAAACTTCAAAGGTTTATTCACTATACTGTGTTTCACATTGGAAATAACCCCTTGGAAGATATGTTCTATGCTATGTCTATAAGGACCATGAGTGAAGAAGTGCCTCTCGGATGAGAATGGATGGGGCACAATCGATGCCAAATAGACTAGGACACGTGAACTTATACATTGCAAATAGCCATCAAACAAGTAACTGTCCTAATGATAGACGAGGAGCCCATTTCTTGTCAAACTTCAACACCCAAAAACCATTCTCTTATCAAAGACCCATTGAACATCCAAAGGTACCCCACACTTTAGCGAAGACGCTTAAAAAGAGGCCTATCCTATACTTGACCCTATAGGGGAAAGTGACCAAGCTCCAATAAAAGCTTCACTATTATGTTTCACATTGGAAATAGCCCCTTGGAAGGAAAGTTCTATGTTATACCTACTACAGGGACCATGAGTGAAGAAGTGCTTCTCGAACAAGGATGGATGGGGCACAATAAATGCCAAATAGACTAGGACTCGCACCCTGCAACCGGATAAGTAACTATTCTAATGATAGACAAGGAGCCCATTTCTTGTCAAGCTTCAACACTAGAAAACTATTGTCCCATCAAAGAAGTTCTCCAACCCATCGAACATCCAAGGGTACCCCACACTCTAGCTAAGGTGCTTAAAAAGAGGCCTATCCTATACTTGACCCTAAATGAATACCCCCTTGACACAAGTGGCCTTGCCAAAAACTAACCCAACTAGCACCAATATTGCTAATATTTCTAACCCTATAGAATCAGGACCATTGGTGCCACATATCAGTCCCTAGCAACACCAATGTTTTCATGATTAGGGTGAAAAATGGTGGTTAACAATAGTAATGCTTCAGGCCCATGGTTATTATGAAGCGAAAGAAAAATCTAGGTAAAAAAAGGAAATTCCAGTACATATGCTAGGTTAAAGCCATGCCACCAAAACCAGACCACGTAGCAAAACACCAAAACCCAACTCTAAACCAAAAACATGGTTTGTCAAAAAGGAGTTGTCAAAAAGGAGTTGTTGGAAGCCCAAGGATACTACACTAGACAAAAACCACTCTCACTACCCAAAGCACTACAATCAAAACCAATCCATCAAACAGACAATCTTGACAAAAATGCACTACCCAAAGATGGTGGGTACCTAACACTTTTCTAGTGGCCCAAGGGTATTATGAAGCTAACAGAAGATTTTGGGTCGCTAAAGTCACACCATCGTTTTTGCCCAACCTCTTCAATCGTAATAAAAGAACCAAGGAGAAACGACAATAGGGCTGTTAGGCAAACATAGGTTTGACCATGGAGCTATGGAGGATGAAATCTCTCCATGGTTGAGGAGGAAGAAGAAGAGAGAGCTTGAGCAAGCAAGAGAAAGCAAGTTGGGCACAACACAAGGTGATTGTATTATAAATGAATGAGATGAGATTAATGAACCACCAAGTACAATACCCTTTTATAGGCAAACCCTATCTTTTGACCCTAACTAAAAGGTTGTTCACACCAACTTCAATATAAACCTAATGAGTGGATGCCCGTATCCCCAATCTCACATGGTATTTTGGTGTATTTCTAACACCTTCCCTAAACAAAATATCCATGACTACTATGGTGTCAATGCTAGCTCTAGTCACTGTTTACAAAGCTGTTTAAGATAACCATCCAAGTGCCCATAGGTCTTACTCATGGTGGTTTACAATGCCAGTCAATGATGCTAGACATTTAGTTATGATTACATTTCACTTAGGATAGAGGGGTGACTACTGGGGATGCCCATATCCCCAATGTCACATGGTATTTTGGTGTGTTTCTAACACCCTCCCTCAACAAAATACCCATGACTACTATGATGTCAATGTTAGCTCTAGTTATTGTTTACAAATCTGTTTATGATGACCATCCAAGTGCCTGTAGGTCTTACTCATGGTGGTTTACAATGCCAATCAATGATAATAGATGCTAGACATTTAGTTATTACTACAGTTCACTTAGGATAGAGGGTTGACCATAGTCGAGGGATAGACTTGGCTGGTCTAGGAAGCCACCTATACCTTTTCTAAAATCAAGGCTATATAACAAACCCAAAAAGTCCAAAAGATTCAAATTTTGGGGAATGATGTGGGTAGAGAACCCTTGACTCAACATAAAATAGAATTTAGAAATAAAGGGAGAGTTTCCCATGGATTACCAATATGATGATGAAGATCTTCTTGATGTAGCTTGTAATTTTGATGTAGCTCTTGATCTTCTTTATGTCAATGTTGATATAGCCCTTGGTCTTCTTCATCCTTGATTTCATTGTGTAATGAAATCCATGTAGGCAAAGATGGATCATATTCTCAATATGTTCATAAATCCTGACATGATGATGATGCATGTACCTTTCAGATGATAAATAGATGAATTACATGAAGCATTCAAGCTCAAAGATTCCATTGTCCCAAACAATGCTAATATAGATTTATACTCGAATTTGGATTAACAAATTGACCACTCAAATGAAGGGGCAAATTTGATTTGATGATTTACACATGTTTAGCAACACTTGAATGTGAGATATGAACCATTAATGGCCCTTAAACCTTAGATGATTAGCACTAATCAAGGTTTTTTAGTGAAATATTTTTTTTTGTGTATTTGAGCAAAAAAATATCATGATTTGGAGAGCACCGTTGGAGGAGCAAATCAAGGGGCTTTCTCAATATGAAGCTTTGGACAGGAATAGCAAGTTCCTAATGGTATGATTGAACCCTTAATGACACCAATTAATGAATGAAATAAGCACTCACTACTTGCCTAATGATAGAGAGCTGAAAATGATGATTTACTTGAATCTCCTCCATCTTTGATCATTTTGCTTCAAGATTTGATTAGAGAGATTATACCATGCTATTGAAGAAGAGCCGTTAGATTTATTCGAAGTAGAGGCACCAAATTTCACCGATGAAAAAAGACAAGAAGTCATGGAACACTTGGACAGACTCGAACTTGTGGGCTAGCCAATTATTAGGCTTGGGGAGGACTAGACCTCACCACTTTCTCAATTCCTCTTATGACACCCACCTCAATATTGGAAAAGATTCTACAAGTGCTAACTTAACCTTGGCCCTCATTGTGTATATTTTCCAAGAAGACTTGCACCTACCTTGAGCTATAGAGCCCTACCAGAAATTGAATGGAGCATAAGCCATGGTCAAGGACATCATCAAAGGCCTAGTCAACACAAGGACGAGGTCAAATGAGAGGATATTTCTTGACTTGGCTTACTTACCCTAGCTCGAGTCCTCACCATGTTGGCCAACCTCTAATGGACATATAGGTACAATAAGTGTAACCTCTAATGGACATATAGGTACAATAGGTGTAACCTCTACCTCCTAGCTATCTCAAACAGGGGTTGCTCAACCTAGTGAACTAGGCTGTCCATTTCCATCACGAACTCCATAGCATGTGCACAAACGCGAACCCAGCTGGCAAGTTTAGAGTAGTCATGGTTGTCACAAAGTTGCTTTATTATGCTAGATGGGAAGAGCTCCCCAAACTCAATAGCCATCGGAGTTCAGCCAACTCGACCAAACCTCTTCCATGTGACGAGAAGCCCCTATAACCGCCTCCCCTGAAGACTCACCTAGACCCAAGAAGTAAAGGTTGAACTAGGAGCCCCCGACATGATTACCTACAACAACATACAAAACAATGCTTACAAAAACTTCTGCACTCTACACTTGCACCAAACCTATAATCTCTAACACGCATCTAACACAATGGTATTAGAAATCTGCTATACTATAACTATATGTAAACCAGTCACATAAACATACATCCACCAACAACATGCTATACCACAACTATATGTAAATCGGTCACACTAACATACTTGATACCAATTATATGCAAATTTCAGATTATCTCTTATGTCGTAATTTTGATAAGACTAAAAATTGGGCATACATAGTCAAAATTAACACTTTCACAGAGTGCCAGCAAAAAACTTATAGAGCCAAACTGAAATACGCTCGAAACCCATAAAATCTCAATTAATCTCAGTTAACGAGATTGACTACATACAATAGGGTCTTCTTCCTTCACCCAGGAGGATACCTCAATTTGAGATAACGACTTTTGTGTTTGCATGTAGCTCTCATATAGCTACCCAAAGGTGTTGCTCCAATTTGAGATAATGACTTTTGTGTCTGCTTGTACTCATATAGCTACCTAAAGGTGTTGCTCCAAAATAAATAAGGGAAAGAAATGGAGTTACCATTACTATGTATGGCTTCCTTTGCTTGCCTCTTGAGCTCTTCACACAAATTGATGCTCTGATACCATGAGAAGAATGTGGGGGAGAAGATCAGCTTGAGCACATAAGAGTAGACAAGCACATAAGAGAGATGGTGGATGGCTGAATTTTCTTCTATTCTCTTCTCTTCTCTACAACCATAACATAAAAACTTCCTTTTGATTAAATATTTTTTAAAGATCAACTTGAGCACATAAGAGTAGACAAGCACCTAAGAGAGATGGTGGATGGCTGAACTTTCTTCTATTCTCTTCTCTTCTCTACAACCATAACATAAAAACTTCCTTTTGATTAAATATTTTTTTAAGATCCTAATAATAAGAAGGGGCTTTTCTCTAATGTCCAAAACTACACCGGGTTCCAATTCCACTTAACCTTGTATGGGAAAAGTAACTTGCTCTTCATCCAATATATGACTCAGATCTAGGACATATGTCTTCATAAACTCACCTTAAAAACATTGTGAATCTTTGAGTACGGAGGAAGTAAAGTTCACAAGCTTGGTCTTGAACTCTTCTCATTATGGAGAGAAAACTTCTCTTCTCATTATCACATATGGAGAGAAAACTTCTCTTGAACTCTTCTCATTATCACATATGGAGAGAAAACTTCTCTTGGGTCGTACACAAAGACCTTCATCAAACTCTCTGGTACTCTAATTTAGATCGGCATCATATTGATTTTTGTCTATCTTGATTTGCTTTCATGTTGTGATGATTGATAATTGCAAAGCTCAATAGAGCTAATGGTGTCATCCCAAGTAATGGTGGGAGTGGCTATTTAGCTAATGGTGTCATTCCAAGTAATGGTGGGAGTGGCTATTTAGCTAATGGTGTCATTCCAAGTAATGGTGGGAGTGGCTATTCACATAAAAAAGAGTCTAAATACATCATGAAAGATAAGGTTGTAGAAATGTTTTTTAGACTAATTCATTTATCCCATGCAAATTATTATTTTGATGGTCTATTTTGAAGAACTTGGTCTTCAACATAGATAAGTAAAATACATAATCTTGTTTGTCTTTTTGCATGTTTTCCAAGCTGAATTAAGAAACTTTAAACAAGGTCACGTGTATTCAATTTTAGATAACCTTAAGGATTTAGGTAGAGATGACCCTCATAAGCACTTGGTACCTTGTTTGAATGTTGTGATTTGTGTCTTGTTTTAAGTTAGTTCTAACTAAGGTCAAAATAAGCAATCAAACCCACAATATGAACATATCAGTATACATACTTTTAAAACCTTAGAAGAATCTCTCAAAAGGTGTGTTGATATATAGTGAATTCTTGCTTTCACTTATAAGGAAAAAATTTGGGCATTAATGATTATGTACAAACTTTTTCTTTTAAAGCTATACTTAAGCAATTTTTAACTAACCTTGTAAAATAGTATTATGGCAAAAACTAGACACATGACTAAAACTAACCTTGTAGAATAGTCGAGTGCCTAGTTTCGTGTGGCTAAAACTAGCCACACTACTTTGGCCGTACCATTAATGATTATGTACAGCTTTTTCTTTTACAGCTATACCCAAGCACTTTTTAACTGACCTTGTAAAATAGTCTTATGGCTAAAACTAGCCCCTCTTATGTATCTTTGAGCTAATATGAAAACTTTATGTATTATATGGAGTCATGGGCATTATAGACAATAAACTTTTCACATAATGAACTCTAACTTTATCTTCTTGTTTCAAAACTTTGTATGCTCTCTCTCTCTCTCTCTCTCTCTCTCTCTCTCTCTCTCTCTATTGAGACCTAAGCATGGTTCTCTTGGATTTTTTGCCTCACATGCTTCTGCCTCTATCATAGACCTAAGCATGATGGCTTTCTTGGATTTTTTGCTTCACACTTTTGCCTCAACCGCACATTGTCAAAAGGTGAGGTGGTACGGCATGCATTTGTAGATGTTGTAATCTTATTAGAGTTTTTAAAAATTGGAAGAATTTGCATTTGTAGATGTTGTAATCTTTATTAAAGTTTTTAAAAAATGGAAGATCTCGTTATTTTGGTAATTTTTGTTAAGTGATGCATGTGAGGGCAGTGCTAACTTTTGGTAATTTTTACCTCCTTGAAAAGACACAAAACTTCGGGATTTTGTTTACTTTAATTAGCATATGTAATTACATGGAATATTTGCCTTATCCAAGATCTTGGCCTTTGAAATGTAGGACTTATCGTGGGGCAACTTGATCAATACTATGTTTGTTGTTGTGCATGTTTTCTAGGCCTCTTATTCCAAGAAGATGTTTTGTGACTTATTGTGCATGTTTTCTAAGCCTTTTGTTCCAAGAAGATGGTGTGCAAACATACAATGGCACGTGCCCTTGCACACATACAGTTAAAATGCAAGCAAAGTGATGAGTTGTGGTGGATCAAATGCAAGAATCAACATCATTAGCAAGTGATTAGATGATGATTAAGATGAGATTAGTGAGTAATTAATTGATAGCTTAATGTAGGCATGGATACTCAAAAACCAGCAAAAACTCATTATGCAAATGCCTCAAATTATAGTGTTTACATCCACAAGATGCAAAGATCTAATCCCACTAATCTCTCCTTGATTTGTGCCACCTCCCCTACATCTGGGGGGACACCTTTTGCTTGATTCTCTCCACCTCTTCACTTTTCCCAAAATATCTCCACACATCCTAGATCTTCTCATGCTACCCTTTGTTCTCTCCCAATAGATTCCACTCAGATTTTCACTGCTACCCACTCATTTACAGACTCTTGCGAAGGGCTTATTCTCTCACACACCCATTCACTTGTATATTTCAACACCTCCCCTCAAGTGAATAATCCTAGCACACCTGGACCCTATACCAAGTTTCCCTCTTACTTGGTAGCCCGCGAGACCAATGCCTCAAGTCCCTAACTCATAGTCCTTGACACTCTCTCTCTATGTTTCCAAGGCTACTACAAGTGCTCGTGACCTTGACTAAAGTGCTCACACATACATCTACCACATGGCCTACATCATTGGTGGCTCAGAGGTGGTTTTACTATGTTGGGGCAGGTTACATTGGGTTGTGGGGTTTCTCTCTCAGAAAAGATGATCTAGCTCCACTTCCTTTGGAGTCTCCATGAAGTTTGCCGATGTCGATCCTTCTTCATTGGGTTTGCTGTAGCAATCTCTTACCATGTGTCCTGGCTTCCCACAGTTGTGGTCGCAAGTGAAGGTCCTTCCTCCTCCCCTTCCTCTTCCTCGTTCTCATCCTTGTGAGAATGCTCCTCGGGTGTAGAATGCTTTTTCCTCTCCAGTTGGGTCCACCCCTTTCTTCTCTTTGACCTTGGTCTCTTGCTCTAGTAGAGCTCCTTCTATTTCATGTAGCTTCAATTTTGGTACATTCTTTAAGGTTGCCACAATGTTTTCATATTCTCCTTTGTCCACACTCTTTAGAAGCACTGCTAGTGTCTCATCATCCTCTACCTTTAGAAGCACTGCTAGTGTCTCATCATCCTCTACCTTCTTAACAATGGCTGCCAGTTGTTGTTGCTTAATGCTTTTATATTTGCTCGTGTGTGGTTAGAGGTTCACTTTCCTTCATGTCAAGTTTGTAGAATTGCATTAGTAGATTTATCTTTCAATTTTTTGCTTGAGTGTCAAATAATTTATTGAGTTCATCCCATGCATCTTTAGCGCGTTGTATCCATGTGATGTGGTGAATGATTGCATCATTTAAACTGAGTGCAATGAGTCCTAATGCTTTCTCATTCCTACTCTTCCACTCATTCTCCCAAATCACCTCTGGGCATTCATCTCTTCCCTCAACTAGCCCTATAGAAAATTTGTTAATCTAAACCTCCAAGCATGGAAGTTGTTCTTGTCAAGATTCTTTGCAACAATCTAGTTTATTCTATCATTAGACAACTTGTCTACAACACAAATTTACCCAAAAATGGCACTCTTGTTTGACCTGCTCAAATTGTTGTATTCTCTACAGCAGTACTATACTACACCCAAACTATCACAACCAGTGACCTCAATTTGCTTCCAAAAACAGAGTTTTGCAGAGAATAAAACTTACCCACAGTGCCCATGAACGCCTGGCGAACTGAAAAACGGAGGTCTAGACGTGCCTGAAAAACGTTTTCGGCCTGAAAAATTTCATCTAATGGATAATTGTTTTGCCTTGTAGTTTTTCTCCCGCGAAGAAAGCTCCTTAATCAAAGTTCGTTTGGCTGGTGCCTCTCCCGACAAGGGTGTAGTAGCCAACACAAAGGGGGAAGAGTAGATGAAGCTCTTACCCTTGTACCCCTTCCTGTGCTTCTCTTGCTTGCCGCTCAACTCTTAACATGAACCAGCCTCTGATACCATAAAAGTATGTAGGAGGGAAGAGAGCTTGAGCTCTTGCAAGCACACACACACTCACACAAACCCTAGAAGAATACACAAGGTGAGCGGCTAAAAATTCTTCTTCTTCTTTACACAACAAAAGAGGTCTGCAAAGAAGATAAAGTGACTAACACACATAATAGAGTATATACAAGCGGTCCATAATGTGAACATGCTAAGAGGAGTGGGTAGATGTGGACTAGTCAGCTATAGAATCTTTGGTGAAGATATGTCGGTGCTAGCTACCAAACCCACAAGTGATATAAATGTCGAGAACAGTCATGCAGGTGCCTCGTGAGGAGTGTCAGCTTATGTTGAGCTTGACATCTCAACACATTTATGGTGATAAAGCCAAAAGTTATGAGGCCTATTTAAAGCCATTGATAACAATTATCCCAAAAAAAAAGATATGTTAAGTCGGTTATGCTAAATACACTACATGAGTGTGAGTGAGTGTGTGTGTGTGAGAGAGAGAGAGAGAGAGAGAGAGAGAGAGGGGGGGGGAGGGAAGGCAAATAATATTAATAATTTTAAATTATTAACTTCTTATATAATTAAATAATAAAAATTTCAAAAAAATTAGGCAAATCATGTAGTGACACCTCAGTTGAATTTCTAGCATACTCTTAAGTGTTTTCAAATTAGGGCAGGTGGTAAGAGGTTATTGGAATGCTTTTTTACGAGCTCCTCTACGTTAGTCCGGCTAAATGATAGTTCAACATTGAAATAAGAAGTCAAATGATAGTTTTACATTAGAATAAGCTAGATGATAGTTTAACATTGGAATATAATGAAGTATAAAAATAATGATCGTAAAGAACTATTATTTTGAGAGAGAGAGAGAGAGAGAGAGAGAGAGAGAGAGAGAGAGAGAGAGAGAGAAGTGTAATGTTTTCTGTTCCAGAGCTGAAAGAGAGATATAAAGAGTTATCTCCTACAAGTCAAAGACAAGGCATGTCACTAGGTGTATATGTAATATATACAAACACACACATCAACACATATACTATTTTTAGAGATCTATGATTTTTTAAGTAGAGTAGGGAAGCATAATTTTTTTAATAAAATCATGGAGGAGGGGCTGAAGCTATAGCATAATTTTTAAATAAAAAATGAGAGACTTTTCTCTCTCCTTCTACCTTTCAATCAATTGTTGTCTAAGATATATATATATATATATATATATATATATATATATATATATATATATATATATATATATATATATATATAGAGAGAGAGAGAGAGAGAGAGAGAGAGAGAGAGAGCAGTGTGTGTGGGTATCTCTAAAGAGAGGAAGACGGAGGGAGGAGGGTAAGGGAGTCCATGTGTAATTGTGTGGATAGGGCTATATACGGTAGAGAGAGGGAGCAAAAGATAAGGAAAGAGAGAGCAACACACACATATATATAGTTGATTTATGATTTTTGAGTTATCAAATTTGATGGGCGCCTTTAATAGTAGCACAAACCCGCTCCAAATTTTTATGACCCATCTTCGTGATAGTTGGTTTTTGAAAGTTATAAAATGGTTATAAAGTTGTATATGTTATTTTGTTTAATGTAAGCATATAAGCAATTAAATTTTGCTAATCTAAAAAATTTCAGTTGAAAATTTTATATTATAAAGTTTACGACATAGTATTATTCTTTCTTTTCACATGTGTTTATTTTTATGTCAATGCATACATGCACATATCACATATACATACATGCATACATGCACATCTCATATCTACATACATGCATACATGAACATATACATACATACATACATACATGTGTGTGTGTGTGTGTGTGTGTGTGTGTGTGTACATACATACATATAGCTATGTATGTATATATATGCTTATACATACCTACATATATGCACGCATGTATACGTACGTACGTACGTACGTACATAAATACATACATATGTGTGTATGTATGTTTATATATTGTATACAAATATAAATATAAACATATAAGCGCATATGCGTGCACACACACACATATGTATAATATGTGCCATTCATATGTATTACATACATTTATATACATGTATGTAATGCATATGGATGACACATATTATACATGTGTGTGTGCACGTGCATGCTCCTATATATTTATATTTATAGACATGTTTATATTTACATTTGTATACAATATATACAAACACACACATAAACACATATATTAATTTTAAATATATGTATGTATGTATTACGTATGGATGGATGAGTGTGTATATTATATACGTGAAGAACTTGCTCAATTACACTCCATAACTCAACATACAATCATCCTTTTTGTTGTAGCATTCCTTTCTCAATCCCTTAAGCAAATCGAAATTTTAATTTGTAGTTTACTTCTCATGTGATAAACTTAATCTTGGAGAGAGAGAGAGAGAGAGAGAGAGAGAGAGAGAGAGAGAGATTTTTTAAAATATACATTTTTCATATTATAAAGATAGTTATAAAAATCTCCATGTCATTACTTTGTCCAACATGAGCATACAAGTGAGAGAGAGTATTATGTTTTTTAACATATAAATTACCAAAAGAGCCAAAAGCTACACATGATGTAGAGGCATCCACCTCAAAAGCCACCACACAAACCACAAAACCCATATGTGCGACACAGGATACAAAAGCGCAAAAGAGAATTCGATCTTGTTGCATGGACAAACATAATGAAAAACTGACAATCTAAAGAAAGTCAGAAAATGAAACAAGTTCTAGTACGTCACTAAGTGAGGATGAAACAAGTTTTGACTTTTCACTCAGTGCACCTCATAGATGAATCAAGAAACTAGAACCCACCCAACCACCCCAAATTGAAAATCATGATCACATGACATATGTGGAACACAAAAAGCAAGCTCAAGAGAGCATAATTAGCTTGGTTGAGTGTCTTACAGGATCATCGGTTGTGATTGAGCCTAATAATGCTAAACCTTAAACAAAATACAAAGCCCAGAGGAGTACCGCTTCCCCCTTTCAAGAGGAATACATACTCTCTACAGCAGAAGCGTCATTAGAGATAGATTGCACAAATTATGCGGTTGAGAAAGCACGTGAGGAATTCGATAATTCCCTTATCAAATTAAATCAGTCTCTCAAAACCTCATTTGGAGGAATGCTCTTCTCTCGTGGTGAAGCCAGCATAACATCAGCACTTACACCCTTAAGGGCTTAACATGAGTTATACCAAGATATAAGGAGCTCCATAGAATAGGACTGTGAGGATTCACAAGTTTCCAAATAGACCTCATTTAGAATTGTTAGAGGGCCAAGTGTGCCAATGTACACATTGCGTACTCTTGAAAAAGCTGAGAGCCAAAAAGAGGATGAAAGTGAATGGGAATATGAAACAGAAATGGGATTTGAAGATGACACAAAAATTGAAACATCCATGGTTCCTCTTGAAGATTCTATCATGATATGGTTGGATTTCCCTATAGGAAATGATGTTAAGCGCAAACGCGCATTGATTAGATCTCGAGCTAGTCATAACATCACAAATAGACACTTGGGTGTCATTGAATAGACACTTGGGTGTCATTGGAACAACCTAAACTTATCCCTACAGACACTGGTCTTGCAAGAGGAGCCAATAGACAAAGAATTGAAGTTCTAGGTTACTTTAGCTACGCTACTCAAATAATCAGTGGAGATGTGGAATTTACATTCCATGCTACCCTAGATTCCCTTGAGTATGATGTCATCCTTGGTGAAACTTGGATATGTGACTCATATTCAATAGATGAATCCATGAGATGCAAACAGTCACCTTCTTGAACACTCCTGCAGGCAATGTACAATTAATATTATGGGAGGAAGAGACCTTGGAGGAGCTGGAACTTCCAACATATCTTACTGAAAAAATCCCTAGGATTTTGGTTGGATTGGAACTTTCCAATAAAATAACCACAGCTCAAGCACAACTTTATCCAACACGAGAACACAATCTCATGACCCTCGAGTTATGGGATTTGTTAGGTTAACCAACACTCACGGCTTATCTTGAAAGAATTCCCTTTACACAAGACTTGAACATGCCATGTTTGGGGTACTTTGAACATACAATTTATATTGAAACTAACCCCCTTACTTGCAAGTTTTTTGTGGTTGAGTATGTGTTAGAAGCAGATTTGATCTTGGGACATAAATGGACTATTGCTGCCCAAGCATCACTGTGCTTTGCTAGTGATAGAGTCATCATGATGGTCAATGCGATAAAAATTTGACAATACCATACTGCAAGGAAGAGGATCCAACTTTAATGGATTTCTATGATGCTGAATGCAAAAGGTTACAAGCCTCTTCCATAGAAGCCCCTTTACACAATGACCTAGTCAACAATTGACTCCGATAATGCATCTATCCCTTCAACCTTATCCTCACCAACGAAGCTCGATGCCAAAACCTCACAATCAATAGCTATTCCTGAAGAAGTCCCCCCATGCAACCATCTATCTCTAACAAGGAACGCAAAAAGGAAAAGCCCCGAAGCCTATGTCTCTTCATCGACAAACCCCGCATATGCTTGAAACCCTCATCATCGAGACAGCCACTCCACAAGCGACTCTAGCCTCATTATCGTCAAAAATACATATGAGTCTCAAATCCACACCCTCAGCGCCAATTAATGTGAAGGAGGTCCCAAAACCTTCCACTTCCACCAAAAAGAAAAATTCACCAATCAAGGTATCTTAATGGTATCAAAATGTGGGTGGAGAAGGAGCTACTTGTTGCTCAAGGCTACTACGAAGGTGCCAATAAAATTTGGGTGCCTCGATCATTAAAGCCTCTTCCTCAGTGCAACACTAAGAGGCCAAGGAAAAAGAAAAGTACTCCACAACACCGTCCACAAAAGCCTATGCGAGTTCCTCAAAAAACTCCACCAAGTTAATAAGTGTGGGTACTAAAAAGATTACTACAAGCACAAGGGTACTACCAAGATAATACCGAAGCTTGGATTCCCAAGCGAAGCGAATCAAAAAGTCCCCTCAACCTGTTCAAAGAAACAAACCTCAGCACCAAAGGTATCAGCCACTAGTTTATAATGTTCATCAAAGATGGGTGCCTGTGCATGTGCTTCAATAACAAGGATACTATGATAGTAATCCCATCATATGGTTGCCAAAATCAAACAACGTGAAGAAAGCCTCACCACTGACTTCAACCCCAACAGCTTCACCTAAAGTTCGACAAGAATGGAGAACAATTTAAGAATCAATTCCCACGTCTGTAACATAGACTTATGAGCACATCAAAGACAAACTCACAATGCTCTTTTCACCCCTCTGGATGTGAAATGTAAGTGCAAAAGCTACACGGAAGACATAAGAACCTATTCTCTCAAAAAGGAGAATAGCCACAAGAACCTATTACTCGCAAGGTGGTAACAAAAAAAACACACACACACACACACAAACACAAGGGAGTCACACATATAGCCTATTAAACAACTCCCAAGGATCTTAAATAGCCATTCCATTTTTGTTAAGCTTATAGCTTACTATTCTTTTGGCTATATTAACATAGCAGTTGCTCCATGAGTACATATCCATACTCATGCACTTGGAGGACATTTGCACCAAAGCCTTAACATTGACAACTTTATTTGTGGATGGGGGGACCATGGTGGACAAAAGCCTGGTCAATGGTATAACCCATCGCTTAGAATTTTCCTTCAAATTACAAACCTCTCCAAATGACGCTACCATATTGACAAAATGATCTTCAATCCTTAGTGAAGATATCTATATTAGCCTTGCAAGTCGACGTAATTATTTCAATCCTCACCAAAATGAGTGGCTACTTCAACAAAAAGCAGCAGCTTAATAAGAGTCTATATGACTCACTTCTTGTACTTCATGTATATCTACTTCATAAGAGCACTTAAATATACATAAAAACATAAAAAGCACATGGGAAGAAGCATGCAGGAAGATGTCCTCTTCAACAACATTTGACAGAATCTTGCCACACAAAGGGGACATCATCGAAGGCCAATTTCTTCAAATGATGAATGTTGCTTCAATGAATCAAATGAGGAACTGAGAATCAAATGATGAATGTTGCTTCAATGAATCAAATGAGGAACTGAGAATCACCATCTTGTTGTGATGATTATGTCTACGTTCCTTTGATTCCTTCCCTCTCTTCTCTCCCATTATTAACATCTCTTAGTGTTCCCACTAACACAAATCACATGTAACCTTGCTTATGATTGCAAAAAACAAAGTGAGCAATTAAAAAAAACAACAACATGCAAACACAAATATAAAAAATGCAATTACTCGTAAAAAATCCCACCCTCCCCACCTCATTAGGAATTCGCAATAAACCACTAAAATTTTCATTCACTAGCAAAGCCATCGACAAAGCTTGTCCATAACCCCACAAAGGTCTTCAACGCGATCACGAGGATGCGATCGCCATCAAGAAGGTCTTCAATGCGATCGCCATCAAGAAGGAGAATATATTAACCCATTCTAAGGGTTAACAAGTTTTACCACCATTATCTTACATCAAGGAGTCGCGGTAGATACACCAAAGGATCGTACATTCAAGATATGAAGTAAAGGTCTCCAAAGCTATAACTTGGATGGATGCCCGTAATGGTGTAACAGTGTATTTATAGAAATTTTCACTTCAAGAGCGTGTGGTAGCAAGTTAGGATGAAGTCCTACGTGATGTACTTCATGGATATATTATGAGAGTAGTCATTGTAATAACATTAGGCCTCTTATGGGCCTAGAGTGCTTGGCCGACCACCGTTTAAGTGAGTGTGAACACTTATGGCCATGTATATAAGTGAATATCTCTCATGATACAACATACTCTCCCATTGTGCAATTGAGTCTTGCTCTTGCTAATCCTCTTGCTAATCTCTCTCGCTAATGCATGCTATTGAGTGTGTGAGAGTGAAGTGAGGTGAGAGGAGAGACAAATACCCGTAGTGCAACACGGCGGTGTGACAACGCTCATAGGAGGCATGGTGGAATTGCTTCTCAAGGAGTTGTAGAGCTTAGAGACCTCAAGGGTTACGAGCTCGGCCATTGGAAAGATGCTCATGACAGTTGCAATTCACCAGGTAATCTCTTGTTGGATGTGTTTCAAGGAGGGTTAGGGTAAGCCATAACAAATGCTGAGCACTCATATGTGGAACAAATGAATACTCAAAAATGTGCTGCAAATCATTCCATAGTGGTTGAAAATCAGCTCGATTTTTAACCCACAGATCAACGTATTGATGAGGCAATTCTGGATGTGGATGAGGAAAGGGTGACCACATAGGCATCCAAGAGTATGCCAAAATGGCTAGTGCTTGCAGACATGGGTCTAAGCATGGTATCGTGGAATACTATATGAGTTATATAGCCCAAATTTATAGCATAGGTTTAGTTGGCACATAACAATTTTAAACTATTTTGTGAAAGAGCTATGTAGCAGAGGCTGTTACTATAGGAAGGGCTGCCAACTTCCCCACTACTAATAATAACGAGCGTAGGATGGCGACTACTAACAATAATGAGCCCACATCATTTCAAACTTGTTTGGACTATGGTGCGACTAAAATGTTATCTTTCTTGCCGCATATTTCCGCTCTGTGTTCGTTCTACTGTCTTGTAATCCCACTCTACGTGTTCACTGGACAGGTTTACTGGTTTACCTATTGCACACATGCAATACACACACACACACACACAATTCGCACGTTGGCAAAATATTACAGGTCTCTCTCTCTGTCTCTCTCTGTCTCTCTCCCTCTCTGTCTCTCTGTCTCTCTGTCTCTCTCTCTCTCTCTCTCACACACACACACACACACACACACACACAAGCTTGCATGCATTTCATTAATCTCTCTCTCTCTCTCTCTCTCTCTCTCTCTCTCTCTCTCTCTCTCTCTCTCTCTCTCTCTCTCTCCTGATTGTGTTCATTCAAGAATAATACCAATGCTAAATCGGTGTTTTTTTTGGCATGTGGTGCAGTGAAGGATGGGAAGGTTAGGCTCTTCAATGAAGTCACAAGCTTCTTCTGGGAAAGCAGAGGGAACCACATCCATGATCAAGGAATTTGCCCCACCTCACCACAAAAAATTTTGTCGCTATGCACAGGACTTTCATGAAGATCGGGGTCTTTCCATGGTAGGAGTGGATCCCCACACCTGGGAAGAATGACATCTCTCATGAAAATTGGAGCTCTGTTTTTTTGTGCTCAAAGCCCCTTCTAGGAAATAGCAAGAAGATTAAATGCAGAATGCTTGGTCCATCGACATTGGGATGTCTATCAAGAAGGACCATTCAATTATGAGATCGGGCATCAATTTGCAAAAGCATTTGCCCTGGAGAATTGTGAGGCTGCAAAAAGGGCTGAGAGCAAGGAGCAGTACACCATCACTTGGGCTCCATTCGAGAGAGGGCAATGAAGAGTAGCGAGGAGAGACAGACGCAAGAGTGAGACAGAGTCAACATTGGATGATCAATATGTTGAGTCACTTAGGGAGATAAGCGGAGCGGCAAAGAATCTTGGAGGAACCCCCTCCCCAAAACCTGTGAAGCCATCCCCAAAGTGCCACGATCCACCCCAAAATGACTAGGTGATGAAGAATTTGATGTCCTCTTAATCCATGGCAGGAAAAAGAAAAATTGTGCTACAAAGCAAAAGTTGTATGCTTAATGATGGTATTGTGCATTGTCACATGCCATGCACCTCCCTTTTATAGCCACCATCTTTAACAACTTTTTGTTATGGCTTTCCTATTCTTGTAAGTGTCTATATTCATTGTTGCAACTTTTTGTTATGGCTTTCCTATTCTTGCAAAACAAGTGTCTATATTCATTTTTTTTTAGTGAATGTTCTTTTATTTCTCCAACTGCCACATGCCATGGATTTTTCTTTTGTAGCCATCATCAATGGAAACGAATAACTTCTCGTGATGGTTGTTCCTATTCTTGCAATATTTGACATGCATGTGCATAAACAAATAATATGTTGCAGGTAATAAAAAACTGAGTAGCAACCAGAGGCTACGAGGAAAACAAAGATGGATCCGCACTATTGACGATGGTACAAGGAGCCAACCACACAGTGATGCCAGTGATGAAGGTAGTAAAGAAACATCACAGGTTCCAAAGAATGTCACTATGGTGGCAGAGGCCAATGCTAGTGTTCAGGAGAATGTCAATGCTAGCATGGAGGAGGATGTTAATATGGACACATCTGATTTCTGCCATAGTGGTGCCAATGCCAGTGCTGTGAGGACGATGCCACTGTGGAGGACGATGCCACTATGGAGGAGGCTGTTAATATAGACACAACTGTGGATGTCACTGTGAAAAATGCTGTTAAGATGGCCAATGCTAGTGTTTAGGAGAATGTCAATGTCAGTGTGGAGGAGGATAATAGCCATCATGGTGCCAATGCTAGCGTTGAGGATAATGTTTTGTGGAACAAGACAATGCCAGTGTGGAGGAGGCTGTTAACATGGACACAGAACAGGTTAATGTGAGTTTAAGAAATGACACTATGGAACATGACAATGCCAGTGTGGAGGAGGATGTTAACATGGACACAGAACAAGACAATGGTCTTGTAGCAATCCCATGTCAGGTTATATGTACGCCCTTGCGTGTGAAGACTCGATGCATATTGCTCGATGTCAATGGTCTGCTAGTGAAAAGGTATAGAATAATATATAATCAGGGAGTCCCTCAAACATGGATTGATGGGTAAAGTATCCAATCTATACCACATTATCACCCCACCAAAGGAGGATAGAAAGCCTCAGTTTCAATATGTTGTAAGGCCTGATGCTCTTAGATTCCTCTCGGCAGTTGCGGGACACTTTCATGTTACCTTGTGGACTAGTATGGTCAAGGACAACCTATATGCAGTGTTGAAGGTATGTTTTCCTGAACTACAAAGGTTCTTTTTTGTGCATATTTTGCCACAAGAGAGATGCCAGGCTCCACCATTCACCTTGAGAGATGTGACAGGTATCCCCATCTCTAATTCCATAGGCAAACCAATATTTTTGAAGGTGATTAAGGATGTCTTCCTGTTATGGCACCATGGTTTTCTGCCCAAGACACTTTGTTGATCGATAACACATGGTATAAAAGCATGAAGAACCCTTGGGAATTAGGTCCACCCTCATTTGAACCGAAGGATGAATCTCAACAGCCATAATTCTTGACGAGGACCTTGTTTCCATGGATGGTCAAATGGAGGTGTACTAAGGATCCCACGGGATAACATGATGTATAATCCTAAGGATAAGGTATCTGTTGCTATCATCGAATACTATGTACGCAGAGCGACGAAGGCAATGAAATATGCAAGCGCTAATCAAGCCCTGCACTGGGAGGCTTTTTGTATACACCCCCATTATCCTTTTTGTGTACACCCTCATTTTTGTAATAGCCAATAACTTGAATATAATACAACTGACGAAGTTATTATACGATTTATGGCTCAACTAGAATTGGATCGTGTTTTGTGTATGCTATTTTTTCTTGCTTAATTTTCTTGCTTAATCCTTGGTTCTGTGTTGTGCTATATAGAACATGTATTGTGCTGTATAGCACAGCCAGACATGGTGCACAAAGACACTCTGCTTGCTAGATTGTACTATCTTGTGCTATATAGTATAGGTGATGTGCTATATAGCACAACCAGACATGGTGCTGGATCAGACACTCTGCTTGCTAGATATGTGTACATGTTGCAGTCATATGTGTGCAGGTATGCTAGCATATACCACATGCTGATCAGGCAATATAGCACATCACGAAGGCTATATTAGCTCTTTTCTTTGTTGAGACAATGCAAATGTTTAAGAAACGACAACCTGCACACATTTGATTGCATAATTCACTTTTCTGAGACTTTGCAAAGGTTTTGCTAATGAAAACCTCCACAAATCAGATTTAAGAAATGACCTGCATACAAATCAGATTTAACAAATCAAGTTTAAGAAATGAGAACCTGCATACATATTTGATTGCACATGAGACTCTCTCAACAATGTTTTTGCAAGGTTTCAAAGAAAGGTTACTATATAAAAAGGATACATAGAAAAGCTTTCAAGGAGCCTCATACGGCATGACATTGTAAATGGACTCATGAAGTTGAGGGAATAAATAATACATCTTAGAGGCAGCATCCACAAGGGGCATGTCAAACTTGATTGACCTAACTAGGTGAGAATATGTGTGGCTCACACCCTTGTCATCGAGCAGTTTGTAGTGATTGGGATTCTCCATTTGCTGCTTATAATAAAGACTTGACAACATATGTGCCTCTAGCGCACTTGTTTTTCCAAGTGTTCTTAAGAACCTTCTCTGTCTTCCACCTTGCTTTTACACATTTCAGTACATAGAAATATACTCCTTCTACGTTATTAGCCTCTGCATTGATTGCATAGTTGTCTCCCTCGACAAGAAGTTGGCCAAGCATATCCAATGATCCCTCAAAACTGCGTCTCTCATCTTCAAACTCAGCCACCCTATCAAGTATATTGATTGGTTCTTACATATCTTCCATGTCCAACCCTTCTGTTATAGGCTTGAGAACAATATGTGACCATTCCTGGACATACGACTTGTTAGAGCATGACGTCCAATGACTAGCTATACATGCATAGCAGAAACAAGCCAAATTTCTTGTTTTCAACTGTGTCGGGTCTAGTTTGCAAAACCCACACACAGAATGTAGGGATTTTGTCCCCTTGAGTGTTGCACATCCCCATGCATTAGACCTGTCCACATCATCTGCACTTACTAACCAAAACTTTCAATGAATCTGGAGACCATTGCTAATACTGCAGGCATATGATCTACTTGCACCACGAGACATAGTTTCCGTTAAGAAAGCTACAACATCAGCAACATTTTGAAGAACTACACCATCAGACTTGAGTTGTTTGTGTGTTAATGTCCTCTTCACTACTGCACTAGCACTATCATGTTCTCCCTTCCCATGGCCTGAAAGCAAAAAAATTCCAAGTCATCTCCACACCTATCAGTTTGTAAAAGTGACTAACAAAATAGAATGGTCGGGCAGCTTTAAACTGTGAAGCCGCACCATTACCAGTGCTTTCGAAATTTCAAACCCTGGTCTTCAAGCAACCGATTATGAAGTTGGAAGCAATGTTACACAACGAGAGTATCATGCTTCTTATCATCATCAGAGATATAGAAATGTATTTCCTTGATTATGCTTTGGCCGTTGCTTGTACTACGCTATGTAATGTGAACAAGGATTGTGCACTGATCTGAGTGCCAATGCATGGACTGTATTTCATACTGTTTGAATGAGTAGTTCTTAGCAAATTCTATTACGGATACTATGACATATGTAGGAAAATTCTTGACACTCCATGTACTGATCAGCTTGCCATCTGTACCTGAAGTTATACTTAAAATGAACTTTGATGTTGTGTGGTGTTTCAACATCACTAATAACTCTTTGATAACAACCTACTTGATGGAAAACACTTTTTGTTGTTTGGTTACATCATGTCTATTTTGAACTTGAATATCCTCAAAGACTTGAACAGTGGTTGTCTTTGTTGTCTCGTTTTCTTCATGTGGACACAAGCGTAGCTTTTTAACATCGCATTTATTGCATTGCCCCATGATACATCTGAACTGATAGGATGTGGAATCCTCCTTCTTTTTGCATAGACAAGATTCCCACAATTCTGTAATTCCAGACATGACGTGCTCGTGTGTGCAACACATTTTCCCTTGGCTACCACTGATTTGCAAACAATACAATGACATTTGCACAAGATTCCATGAAAGTCAAAAGCATCTGAGCGCATCCGATTGAAGGCATCTTTTAGGTATAACATTTGTATGTGGTACACACGGCAACATGTGTTCCAGTTCTTTAGCTTGTGCACAAAGAAAGGTTTGAGCTTCTCGAATGAGCGTTGGCCAATTTGCAGATGAGGATAAGTAGACTTGAACCTCAAAAAATACTCCGTCTGACCATGAAGAATTTACAGATGTGGATAAGCAGATGCATAATGCTATATAGCACATGCACAGTGCTATGTATTCACAAAACAGGTCAGCTATATAGTACATGCATAATGCTATATAGCACATGCACAGTGCTATTATGTATTCACAAAACAGGTCAGCTATATAGTACATATGGTTATGCATTAGTACTCTGCTATATAGCTCATACTGATTGCTATGTAGTACATGTGAGCTATATAGCACATGCACAATACTATTTATGAATCTTAGACTTATGCATCATTGTACAAATGCTATATAATTGATTCAGTGCTATATAACTGGTTGAGTGTGTTGTAGAGAGTGCTATATAGTACATGGTTATGCAATAGAACCCTAGGCTTTAATGATGTGTGCTATATTAGGGTGGTCATTGAACATGTGCTATTATGTAACTGGTTAACTGTGCTATATAGCTCATAGAAGTGACTACTATGTACTACATGGTCATGCAAAATAGCCCTGGGATTAGTAGTCAATGTGCTATACCAAGGTGTTGTGAGATATATAGCACAAAGATGGTACAATGATAGTGCTGCATAGAACATTGATATGCATTATATCTCTATGCTTGAGTGATCATGTGCTCTATGAGTAGTTCTTTCAGCTATGTAGCCCGTGCACAGTGCTATTTGTGAATCTTAGACTTATATATCATTGTACAAATGCTATATAACTAGTACATGGCTATGTAATAGAACCCTAGGATTTAATGATGTGTGCTATATTAGGGATGGTCATTCAACATGTGCTATGTAATTGGTTAACTATGCTATATAGCTCGTTAGAGAGTGCTATTTACTACATGATCATGCTATATTAGGGATGGTCATTCAACATGTGCTATGTAATTGGTTGACTATGCTATATAGCTCGTAGAGACTACTATTTACTACATAATCATGCAAAATAGCCCTATGCATTAGTCAATGTGCTATACCAAGGTATTGTGAGCTATATAGCATTCTTCAATGAGTAATCCATGACCTCTACACCATGAATGCAAGACATGAATAACAAACTACACTCTATCCATAGTGGAGGTATGTACCTGAGATTCATCCAACAAGTGTATCGGATGTTCGATTGATTGCTTGTAGCCAGTTTGAATCCGACAAACATCTTTCTTGTTTGGAGAGACTCTTCTATGCTCCGTCTAAAATTTCACTACTATTTCCTTGACCTATTCAGTCAGCCTAAAATGGCAACTCTTTCTTTTACATGCTTCCAATGGCAATGGAGAAGCCTGAGCATCACTACTAGCTTTACTTACCGCAACATAAAGGTTTCTTGGGTTAATGTTAAGAAGCTTTACAGCTTGAAGAAGGCTGAGTTCTTTGTCACCATATCCAAAAACGTTATTTAATCCATGAACAAGCATTGTTAGAGTGCTGCACTTCAAAAACAATTCATCTGAGGATCGTGGAGTCTTCAACACCTGTAAAAATGAGCTACTGATTGCAGAGACCAAAAGAGAGACTTTTTGATTTGTCCTCTGTATATGGTAGAATTTGTTCATTACTAATGAGGACTTGCTTAACGATATAAATTATATCTGCCCTGTCATTTTTCCCGTAAGGTTTTAGCTCTCTCAAAATGTGCTCAACTAGGTGCTCTATACTTTTTTGTTTCCTTAATTCAATGTCTTCCTCATTGTCTATGACCTGTGATTGGTTCTGTAAACCGACGCCTTTTCCGACACTCCCTCTTCGTAAAAGCTTCATACTTTCTAACTGCATCCAGTTCATCCATCAGTGAGAAGCTAATTTCTTCTTGAAGAATGAGAACATGCTTGAAATGAAATGAAATGTGCCTGTGAAGAGTTGCTAACAACCATCAAATGTGCAACAGAACATCCTTCCTGATTTGATGGATCTATTCTATCTTCTCTGCCTTCCATTAAACAAAACCAAAGATAGATATGGAAATAGCCTCAAGTAGATATGGAAATACCCTATTAATCTCTGTGTGTGTGTGTGTGTGTGTGTGTGTGTGTGTGTGTGTGTGTGAGAGAGAGAGAGAGAGAGAGAGAGAGAGAGAGAGAGAGAGAGAGAGAGAGAGAGAGAGAGAGGTTCTCTATACGGCTCTTTGTGTGATGACGAGGAGATGGGTGCGGCAGAGGGAGATAGGTACAGAGAGGGAGGGGGAAGCAACAAAGACTTTTGAAGAAAGAGGAAACCCACGTAGCAACCCCACTACGTGGGAGTTTCAAATCCGTTATACATATAATATAATTTAATTCTTTTTTGTGACTTTTAAAACATAAACCAACCCTTGAAATATAGCGCAATAGCTAGTGTCCATGGACACAGCTACATGAGCCACCATACCATGCAATGAGACAGTAAATTAGCTACTTCTTTACCTACAAGACACGTGCAGTTTAACGGATGGTCCCATGGATATTTTGCTTGTGCAAAACCATAAGCTTGATACTGACCAATGCACTAGATCTCGCAAGCTTTTATCTAGTTACACTTTTTGTTTTGCCACCGCAGGTGTAACTGAAGGACTTCAATTAACATCTACAATGATTCCTTATATGATTGGTCATGGAGTTATCATCTTTACCAAAACACAAGAGATTATGCTTATACAAGATGAATTAAAAATTAATGTGATGCAAATGTGTGTACACTTCTAACCTTATAGGAGATAGAATTCTTCTCTTCTGGAATGCCATCATGGACTCTATCCCTTAAGCAAATCATTGGATAATTGGAGGTAAATTCCACATGGTTGAGCAACCTCCAGATAAGAAGGGGGGTAATGAATGCATCATAAGAGAGAGAGTGAGGCACTCATCTCTTTGCCAAGGGGTGAGCGAGTATGATGTGTGGCCAATAAGGTACACATTGAACACCCCAAGTCACTAATATATATAATGGTTGGGTAGTTAAACAAACTCTACTCTTGCTAGGGTTCTCTTAGCTACTTTGGGAAAAAATCTCATCACCTCTATCTTCTTCTCCTTGTTATGCATTAGGCAACCTTTGGGGTTTTATGGTTTGCTGTTGTGCACAAGCATCTTTACATAAAAGAGCAAATAACCTTTTTACCTTTCACAATTTCCAAGAAAACACCATCTTCAAGATCTCAAGGTTCGCTCTCTAACTCCTATGTGACACCTGTATCACTCCTTACATCTTTGAATTCACCTCCTTTTACCAACATGCATTCACTCCTTACATCTTTGAATTCACCTCCATTTACCAACATGCATTCACCAATGTGAGAAATGATCTTTAGCCAAGTAAGACAACCTTTTAAGTTATAATCAAGGACACAAATAAAGAAGCACGCTCACCTCCATCCATAATTGGATCACACAATAAAAAATCTCAGTACGCTCAAGGCCACTATAAAAGCTCTCTCAACGAGACCAATCTCACACAATCAAGTTCAATGAATATCATTGCAGATCAACTTTGTCCCGGGTGGTGAATGGGATATTATATACATAACACACGGTCTAGCAAAGCTAAGAAGGATCAGGCCATCAAAATCCAAATGGAAGAAGCCACATGGCTGTGTGTAGATTACAATGATAAAATCCTACCAGATGCTCTCAGAACCCCTATACAAGCACCAAAGATAAAATAATATTTCCTGCAAGGGCCTGTGCTAGCAGCAAGATCCAAAGTTCTGGTGCCGAATCCACTGCCCGTATAAATGCAACTGAAACTCTTGAGCCCATTAAACTGCCAATCTGCATTTCCAGAACTTTATATTAATCAAAATTTTCAACTAAATCCAATTCCAGCATTGTCCCATTCCACTCCTCAATGCCATATGAGCATGGTAGCCATGGAGTTTCGAAACGGGTTTCAAAGGTTTAGGTCCATGCATGAAACGCCCTCTGAGAGGTTTCGTAAAAAACTCAAAGATAAACATATATCTCTATACATAGACTCTAAATATTTATATATACCTAGATGAATCCGGGAACATGCCCAAATTCACCTTATAAGAAAATGCAAGTTATGAACTCATGGTAGTCATCTACATATTGATGCACATCGCACAAGATGTCAAATTAACACATCAAATAAGTTGTAGATGAGCTGTATTATCTGCAACAGAAGTCATGACCATCTTCAAACTTGAACTGAATAAATCGCAGCTACACATCAGTTGTAACACAAGTCATTCTCTATTAGAAATCATGACATGAACATTCAAACACATCTTCATACGACAAAAACACATGTTCATGAATCATGATTCATAGATGAAAAACCCGTCACTTTTAAAAACAAAAGAACTGAAACCTTAATACTCCAAGAAACCCACAAACATTTTAAAAAAAAGTTTTAAAAAAGCCTTCAAAGAAACGCGAGTTTCAAACATGAAACGTTTCCCCAAGATCTTTCATGGAAGAAACACGTTTCTTGGAAACTATGCATATGAGTAAGTCGTCAAGCCTAATGTGCACGACATGATATCAAAACTGAAGATTTCACATGCCCATGAGACTGTGCATTGAAGACCTAGATCCTGACGAAGCAATCTCCTTGTGAGACACGTGGATCATACATCGGGATGTAGACCAGCACACCCATGGCCACAGGGTTGAGACGATACAACATGGCTGAATTTGCAGCCTTGTTTTGGCCATCCGTTTCTGGGTGAAAGGCCAATGGAAAATCTAACTTTGTGCCCAAAGAGAGCCCTCCAAAAGAGGCTCGTAGCCTTGGGATCTCTATCCTCAACAATGGACTTCGACAAATTGTGCAAGAAAGATTTTCACCATATGCTTAAGTTTTAATGGTCTTCTTCCTTCGTCCGTGTGGCATGCTTAAGTTTTAATGGTCTTCTTCCTTCGTCCGTGTGGCATGCTTAAGTTTTAATGGTCTTCTTCCTTCGTCCGTGTGGCATGGAACCAAGCTTGCCACCACATAATGGCATCACCAGAGTGAGGTGACAGTTAGCTAAAGCAATTGTATCCTTATCTGACCTATGTACTGCAGAAAAGTAAGCTTCAAGTTGATGAATCCATGAATGCAAAGCAGAGGGGTCGGATTGGTTCTGAGGCCCAATCATCTCCACAAACACATGTCCCATGCCATGAGGATTGCCATTGGTTCACAGCTGAGGGTGTTGTCATACAGCCTTCGGATTGAGACATGGAGAGCAGAGGTCATCCCACGAGATAGACAGGTATACAAGCCATGTAGCACATAGGAGATTGAGTATGAGGAGCATTACATACGTAGATGCCTAGTATTCTATGAGATACGTAGATGCTACCATTGTCTTCTCACGGATGATGTATTACAAAGATCACAGATGCATGGCCTATACCTACTGGAGTTGAGTTGAGGCACCATAGACACACTTTTGAGGCAACAGGCCAAGATGCGAGACACCATGCAGACATTTCTCACTCACTTTTTTGGGCCCCGACAGAAATCCCTAGCCGACTAGATCTGCCGGGGGACATAGACCAGGTCAGAGCTAGATGTTGCAATGGAGTGAGCGCCCCCCAAAATCCAAATCCAAATGAACTCAATACCCAATCTTCAAGAAAATCCTCAAGAAGCTTCTCAAAAAAGAAAACACCAAGGTGGCGCTGAAGATGAGGGTCTCCTTGATCTCCACAAGCTTGATGCCCAAAACAAGAGGGCTCTAGCTTCTTTTATACTTGGGGAGGGCCTTGCTTTTTGCCAAAAGCAATACTTTATGAGGGTCTCCTTGATCTCCACAAGCTTGATGCCCAAAACAAGAGGGCTCTAGCTTCTTTTATACTTGGGGAGGGCCTTGCTTTTTGCCAAAAGCAATACTTTATGCTTTGCTTTTCTCTTTTTGCTTTATTTTAGTAATAATAAAATATCGCTTATCTTTTGCCAAAGTTCTTGATTTATTGCCTTTATAGCTTAAGGGCCTTGCTTTTTGGCCTTGGACTTGCTTTTTAAAAAAGTGGATTTTAGCTTTTTGGTCTGGCTCAGTCTCCTCTTTCCAATGGTATCCTTGGCTTGCGGTCAACTAAGTTTGACTTTTTACTTTTCTTGCTTTTTGTCCAAAACTGGTGCTTTTTCCTGAGCTTTCATCAACCCGTCTCCATGTGTCCGAGCGGCATGTGTTCCGTCATGTGAAAAAAAGCTAGGAGGGCCAAATAGTTACACTGTCAAACATGTGTTGAATAATCGGAGGAGTAATATGTTTGCCAATGCCAGTGGAGTTGGAGAGTCAACTCCATAATATCAAAATACAATAAAAGTGGTGGTGTCCTTTCATACCAGATATCCAAGGGAAAAAAACCCAAAGGGAGAAAAGTGCCCTTGGTTAGCCCATGTTCACATGTGGCACTACTCATTGCATATATGCCAATAAATCCTTGTAGTGGCAGTGTGAGCCTGTACAAGGTCGGCAGTAGCAGATCACTCTCTATAGAAGAGTAAGTCTAAAGCTTTGTGGAAAGCTTGAAACTTCTCTCAAGGCAACGCCTTCGTGAACAGATCTACAACATTGTCCTGTGTATAGGAGTAAGATAATGAGATCTCCCTCGCATGTATCCTCTCCCTGATGATAATGAATCTCTATGTGCTTAGCACGTGCATGAAACACTGGGTTTCATGCCACGGCTATAGCACTCTGACTGTTGGTGAGTATGGTGCTGGGTGTCTGTTGACACTCACGAAGATCAGCCATCGATCTCCTCAACCATACACAATCTACTGTGGTTGTAAACACTACCTTGTACTCAGTCTCACAAGTAGATGTCGCAATAGTGGGTTGTTTTTTTCTCAACCATGATATGCATGAATGTCCCAAAAAAACAATTCCCACCGGTAGATTGCCATGTATCATAGTCACCAATTTAGTCTGAATCACTGTAAGCATGTAACTGCAAGCTGCCCCCTGGGATATACCAAGGATATACCAAAGCAAGATCTAGAGAGCCCTAAAGATAGTGGAAGGTCTGCTTCACTGCTTGCCAATGCTTTGTACCTGGGCTATGCATAAATTTGCTACACTGGGAAACCCCAAACTGAGCATCCAGGTGTGTATTGCATAAGTATATGAAGCAGCCCACTGCTTGACTTTAAACACTCATATCAAAAGACTCTCCAACATCATACATGCTCAATTTGAGCCCTGGCTCCATCGGAGTAGAGATGGGCTTACAATCTTGAAATCCAAATTTGTGCAATAGCTTTTGAATGTATTTTGTTTTTGCTGTACATAAATCCCAACATCTATCTACACAAATCGTATGTCCAAATAATAATGCAACAATCCCAAATCTATCATCTCAAATGGTGTTTGCAATTCAGCTTTGAATGCTGAAATTTTATCCATATCAACATGTCATCCACATAAAGAATGAGCATAATCAAAGTGCCATGATCCTCTTTCACATCAAGGGTGCTCTGCGTTGGACTATTGCGAAAACCCTGCTTGGTCAAATAATTGTGTATCTTCTCATACCAAGCTCGAGGAAAAGCTGATCTACATAAACTTCTTCCTACAAGTCCCCATTGAGAAAAGCTGATTTTATGTCCAACTAATGCACTTTCCATCCATGATGCGCAACCAATGCAACAACACATCTAACTATGGCCATACGAGAAGCAGGTGCGAAAGTCTCATCATAATCAATGCCCTTTTTTTGGGGCATATCCTTGGGCCACTAGCCTGGCCTTGTACTTGTCTCAATGGTACCATTAGACTTTCTTTTCAACTTGTATACCCATTTTGTGCCAATGGGCTTCTTTTGCTGCAAGCAAGTCTACCAAATCCCATGTGTTGTTTTTAGATAGAATCCATCTCATTTTGCATGGCTTTTACCCAATGCTCATCCTCATGAGCCTCTTTAAATGAATCTGGCTCATCTGCATCACAAAGTGTACCCATGCAAGCAACATCTACATTTTCTGTTGTATTACGTGAATCAGCCCGTGTCCTGCTACCAAGTGGAGCTGAAAGTTTGCTCTCCTGTAAGGTATAGAGCAGCCAACAAGGCACAACTCTAGCCTCTTCCGTTTGCTGTCCGTTGTTGTTCCACTACTTCCTCTACATTTTGAGGTGTAATGAGCTCGTTTATGGCAAATGTTGTTCATTAAGCAAAGTTGATGTGGTTGATCTGTTGTGCCATCAATTCCCAACGGGAGAAGTCCTTCAAACATGTTAAGTGGGCTTGAAGGTGGCTGTCCAAAAAATTCAGCCAATGGTTGGTCTGAATTTTCAGCAACACAATATCTCTGCTGTTTAAAATCTTGTGTGGCAGGATTAAAGAGACGGTAGCCTTTACTACTATTACTTTAGTGGCTTTGTCATCAAGCTTACTGTCATGTGCATGCTAGGGGCAGGCAGATTGGCGAGGTAGAGTGTGATATGTTGTGGGCGGACATGTGCTTTTTGGTCCGCTATTGATAGCGTGTGCTTTTTGGGCATTCCTTCCCTATTTATTCGAGGGAGGGGTACTAGTTGGGCACACACACTATTGATAGCGTGTGCTTTTTGGGCGTTCCTTCCCTATTTATTGGAGGGAGGGGTACTAGTTGGGCACACACCGAGGGCACACACCGATGGATGGAGCACAGGACTACAGAGCACGTGGAGCAGGAGCACCATTCCGCAGGAGGCCGTCATCCTTGGTGGGGGACAACCCCGGGTGTGGTATGGGACGCCAGATGAGGACGATGGCAGGGCACTCACGTAGGCATGACGCTCTAGCTCGTGGCTTGGTGGGGATGGCCAAGATTGTGAGACTTGCTCACGGTTGTCATGGTTGGGTGTCGAGTATGCCTGCACCCCCTTCATGGTTTATGGTTTGTTTTGTAGGTTTGCCTTACAGGGAGATCTTGGAGGCTTGACAGTGGTATCAGAGCCTCTTTGGGAGGAAGATGCGAGTGGGACGCCTTCGGGTGAGCTCTTTCTATGTTTCCTGCAACGTACATGTGTGTGTTTGTTGCAAGATGTGAGAGAGAGAGAGAGAGAGAGAGAGAGAGAGAGAGAGAGAGAGAGAGAGAGAGAGAGAGAGAGAGAGAGAGAGAGCTAGCGGCTGTGTAGCCCAGACTTCTCGGACTGTCCCTAGATCTGGCAAGCAGAGTTCTGTCCAAGGGTAGGTCAGTGTTGGGCCTATGGGCAGTGAAAGGGCCCAGCTTGAGTGCGGGCAACCTGGGAACAGTGGGCTTTTGTAACTAGGACTTGATGCTCATGTCATGTTACTTGAACAGGTCGATCTCTTAGTTAGATTGTCCTTGAGACTATTAGTTTCGACCAATAGAGGGTGTTTCTCTAGTGTTGCGAGTGTGACAACTTCTCCTTGAGTTCTTTTTCTTGAGCTCAAGAGTGATCTCTTTTGAGGAAGGGGAGTATATCATGTGCATGCTAGGGGCAGGCAGATTGGCGAGGTAGAGTGTGATATGTTGTGGGCAGACATGTGCTTTTTGGTCCGCTATTGATAGTGTGTGCTTTTTGGGTGTTCCTTCCCTATTTATTGGGGGGAGGGGTACCAATTGGGCACACACCAACGGATGGAGCACAAGAGTGTAGAGCACGTGGAGCAGCACCATCGCACAGGAGACCGTCGTCCTTGGGACAACCCTGGGTGGTATGGGGGATGCCAGATGAGGACGATGGCAGGGCACTCACGTGGGCATGACGCTCTAGCTCGTGGCTCGGTGGGGATGGCCAAGATTGTGAGCCTCGCTCACGGCTGTCATGGTTGGGTGGCGAGTATGCCTGCACCCAGATATGTTTTCGCTTTTCCTTCTAGGCTTAGGGTTTGTTGCTTTGTCTTGCTTTTCATGGCTTGTATTGCAGGTTTCCTTCTGAGAATCTCATGGGATTTGACACTTACCTCGCAATTGTTGAGGTACACGTGCATAAGTTATACATCCAAAAACTCTAAAGTGATCAACTTTAGGTTTCTTTTCATGCAAGGCCTCATATGGCGTTATGGTTTTCAATGCTTTGGTAGGACATCTATTCAACACATGTAGCACACATGATTGCCTCCATCCAGAATTTGTGAGGCAAGCCTTTTCCTTTAACCATGCGTCGCCATTTTCATCAATGACCTATTCTCTCTCTTTAGCAACACCATTTTGCTGAGGAGAATATAGCATCGTGCATTGATGCTTTATGGTCTTTTTTGCCATAAAAGATTTGAAAGCAATGGACATGTATTCCCCCCCTCGATCTATATGGAGAGTCTCCACTTTGCAACCTGTTTGATTTTCAGCATGTGCCACTGTTAACCCAATTCTAGGGTTAACAAGATCTACCGCCATTATGTTACATCAAGGAGTCACGATATATACACCAAAGGATCATACATTCTGTAAGATTCCTCCCCAGCCTCTCAAGATGTCCAGCATCTTCCCCTGTAATCAAATCCCTCTTCTAAAATATAAAAGATCTTGTTTCTACCAGTTTTGGCCTAGAGACAGAAAATCTTCTAGAGAGTGGTAATTCAATTTTTAAATATTTTTGGATAGAAAAATATATCATCTTATTAAAATAAGTTCCCCTGAAACAGAAGCTCAAAAAGATTTTCAGAAGGTGCATTAGAAATTAAGTATAATCTGTACAAGAGGCATTATCCTGGGGTGAAGATTTTTTTGAAATTTTAAATTAAGGTTCCTATGGACCAATAAGATTCATCCAAATGTAGGGAGGAGATAAATGAAGAAATAAAAGAAAAATCCCCCAAAAATGAGTAAATACTCACATAAGATGAAGAGTTGACTAAGGACAAGGTAAATAGTTAAAAAGGGGAGATATTTAGAAGTAATAATGCATTTTTGACACCTCTGCATAGAGGAATTCCCCTCATGAAGGAGGTGCCTATTTCACATGCTTGAATGAGTTTTAAACTCCCAAATAATGAGATATTTTTATCTCTCCTCTCTCCTGTTTCAACTAGATCCAAAAGTGAGCAAAACTGACCTAAAAATGGTCAAAAATTGACCAAACTGATTTGGAAAATTCTAGAATCAGTTGGCTTGGTTAGAAGCTCACTTTTTCCTATAAATAAAATCCCTCCCCTTTGTTGAAACTCAATAGTGTTTTGCAATGTTACCTTGCCTCTCCCAAGTTCCAAAAACAGTGATACTCATAATTCATTAGTTTTTTACCTTCCCTCTTCCAAAAGATTGGTTGGCCACTCTTGTCTCAAACAAGAGTTGAACCCTCAAACCATCAAGCCAAAGGAAAGCTCTCAAATTATCTATGTAAGTTGGAGATTCTTCTCTTTCCCATTCACTTCATGGTTTTTTTTATGATTTTTGTCCTCTACATTGCAAATGATATTATGCCTCATTGCAAAAGGCATTCCCCTCTCTTCTCTAGTAAATCCAACCATTCTTTATCCTAGGTGAATGATTAATGAATAAAATCAAGTTTTTCATAATGTTTCTCTTAAATAAGTAGAAAAATGTTACTTTAGAATGATTTAAATACTCTTGATGCATTTCTAATTAATTTTAGAGACTTAAAATTGAAAAATGGTCAGCCATACAAAGGAGATTATGGCGAAATTTTTTAAAAATTTGGAAATAAGTATTATCTTTCATTATTCTAAAAGAGTAATCCTTATGATTTCTATATTCTAAAGTGTCATTTTCATGCATAGAAGATGCATTTTGATTATTTGTATAAAAGAAATTTAGTTTTATTATAAAAGTATTACTTTCATTATTATTGATTTTTATGCATAAAAGTATGCATAAAAGATTTTTTTTTAATTATAAAAGTGTTACTTTTATCATATTTGATTTTTATGCATAAAAGTATGCATAAAAGATTATTATTTTTATTATAAAAGTGTTACTTTTATCATAATTGATTTTCATGCATAAAAGTATGCATGAAAGATTATTTTTTTATTATAAAAGTGTTACTTTCATCATAAATGATTTTTATGCATAAACATATGCATAAAAGATATTTTTTAAATATTGAAAGTGTGATTTTCATCATAAATGGTTTTTATGCATAAATGGGTGCATAAAAGATTTTTTTTTATATTAAAAGTGTGATTTTCATCATAAATGGTTTTTATGCATAAATGGGTGCGTAAAAGATATTTTTTATTAAAAGAGTTATTTTCATCATAAATGATTTTTTATGATGATAAAAGTGTGACTTTCATCAGAATCGAATTTTATGCATAATTAGATGCATATAGAATCTTTATAATTAAATAAGGGTTCTCCTTAATCCTCTATTTAATTTTTGTAAAAATTAAAAAAAATGAATAAGTAGATAATCTGTGAGAAGAAATGCTACCGTTTCATATTCACTAAGATGGTAATGAGAAAATTCAATTAAACTATCGAAGTCGGAGATTGAGATAAATGATTATTTTATTCCTCATAAGAAATTCATGTTTTAGAAATCTGTAAGCAAATATTCGTCGAACGAAATTTGGAAAAAGAGAAATTGAAATAGTACCTTTTGAGAAAGATAGTTTAGGAAGAACCTTTCCAGACCCAAACTCAAATTCTCACTATTGACCAAGACCTAATTCCTTCGTCAATGATGATGTTTAGAAAAAATGCACTCAAAACATCCACCGAATCTGAAACTAAGTTAAGACTTTTGATTTTGATCTGAGGATCAAGTTGACAGAATTTGAGGAATTCTGTTTGGAATTCAGACCTGGATCTAGAAGTATTGAGATATGGATTTAAGATTATTCATGGTTTTCAAACAAAAATCAAAATTGAAAACTTGCATAGAAACCCTATTTTCTTAAAGGATTGTCTTACACCAGAATGCTGGAGGGAACGTTTGGCATATATGTTTATCTAAGGGAAGTTAGGTTGCAACAACTGGCGTGGAGTGTTCGAGGGAGAGCTCACGCGGCAAAGCCTACCGAGGTCTTGACCAGCCTCGGTATGGTTAAAATGGTGCGCTTCCAATATGATGGGCAAGGGCCGATGAAGCAGTTCTCGAGTGAAGTGCCAAGACACCTAAGGAGGATCCTGGAGGGTTCTGACCAGGTGATGCACGGGTTCGCGGTGCTGAGGACACCCATGCGTATGTCGAGAAAGATATTGTATGACAGACCACTGTTATTGTATTCTATCACTGGATCTCGTTGTTGACTCGCTGGTCTCAAACGGAGGAAATTTTGAAGTATGACATGTGTAACCAGTAAATTGTTTGTCAATGGATTGTTTTTTTTATATTAAAGTTTTAAAGAGGAGTGTGTGCATATCTGTTTTCTAAAGCTAAAGTTAAGAAAGGCATTTCAATTATGGGTGGGTGAGTACTTGTTTGGATCTACCGATTCCAGTGTGGCAGGGTGGTGGCTAACCCATGGGCCAGATGGGGTTAGGCTGGAATCAGTGGAGTTTTAATAATCAAACTGAAAAATCTTAGAATTACGCTAGGATTCGAGTAGCTAGTTAATTCCTTGATAAATTTCTCAATTGAGTGGATCAACGGCTGTGCCTGATCTTGATTAGGAAAAAAGCGTTGAAATCACTCAGATGATCAAATTATATCAGTGATAGTTTCCTTCTATCTGATTTATTCAGAGGTGGAGGATAGTTTAGAATTGATCTCGTTAGAAAAATTCGTTAAGAAAAATCAAAAAGGTGGAATCGTCCCCGCTTTTTCGGGCATGGAAAATTTTCCCGATTTCGGTTTTCGGAGTGACGCCCACCAGCCTAGTCTCGTGCCCGGACATTCGTGGGCGAGGCCCCGAGTGAGAAACCTTGCCCTGCGCATGAGGAGGCTGCTTCCGCTGTCAGCTACCAGGAATCCGGTGTGCGGAGGGGGCAGAGGGATCTCACAGTTGGTATCAGAGCGGAAATTGCCTAATTTTTTTTAATAGAAATCTAGGAAAGAAATGTTTTTCACTTGTTAATACTATGTGAATGAACTTCAAAAATTAAAAACTTATAAATTGAATTGGAAATTTATAGATGGACACCCTGAACCTATTTGGAATTCCTGTACTCTCTCAGAGTCAGGATATTATAGCTTTTGCATTTGATCACCTCATCAACTCTGCTACGAATTGAATGAGCAGAGTGAGACTCGCTCGCCATTTTGAGAGCCTTTACTTTCCTGATCCTCTTGAGCGACGTCGGTATATGTGGTTCAATGGAGGACGGTGCATTAATGTCAGTACCAGTCAGCGTCGAAGGCTCAGGCAAAATATTTCCTTGGTCATGATTCTGATAAGACTAGGGCTTGGTCAGCATGTTCAACTCTTTGATCATTCACCCAGGAGCTTTACAACTTCATGCCGATTTTTTAGACTTCTTAGCCGCTTTATCCCTAGGAATAGAATTACAGCACCTCTTTGTGTAATTAATCGTGTGTACCATGGTATAACTTCTTCACAGTTTTGCTTCTTTATATGATTATGTCTGAGGCAGTGATTATGGAGCCCGAGCTGCACTATGTACATATTGCAACTTATATATAAATAAAGAAATATTTTCTAGAGAAAAATTCCCTGTTGTATAAGTGATTGTTTATGGACGATCTGATAAAGAAAAATCTATTATCAGACATATGTCATAGATCTCCAATAAGATCATTGTCTTGTTTAAGAAATTGTTTTCCAAACGTCTTAAGTCTTAGGATCTCGTGGATGATATCAAAATAAAAATTCAATAATATATAAATTTTTGGCAGAATCATGAGATGAGGAAACCGTGGGCCGTCAGCCAAACCCTCTCTTTGATGAAGATGACGAGCTTGACCCTGATGTTCGCAAGGCTCTTTATAGGACTCAGCCAGGACCCTTCAAAGGAGAAGGGGAGAACCTGGGCGAGGCTGTGGAGAAATGGGTGGAAGCCAGGACCCTTCAAAGGAGAAGGGGAGAACCTGGGCGAGGCTGTGGAGAAATGGGTGGAAGCCATGGAAGAATATTTTGATGTCACAGGCTACAATGAGCGGAGCAAAAGGGCGCTAGCCCCCGACTGAAAATAGTGGAAACAGCCAGGGTAGCATGGAGGAACCACTGTGACACCAACCGTCTGGACAGAAATACTCAGTCCTGGAATGACCTAAAAACCTATCTAAGAAAGAGATTTTGTCCCCCTTGGATTTTTGGAAACCAAAATGAACGAATTCTTAGAGCTAAAGCAGGAGAGCAAAACCATCGAGGAATATCACCATGCCTTTGCTCTTCTACTCAAATATTCACCACCTCTAGATGAAGAGCAACTCATGGCCAGGTTCATTCGGGGAATGAACGAACCCTTGGACACACTGGTCAAAAATGCCAAGCCAGTGTCCATGACTGAAGCCGTAATAAGAATGGCAAAAGATTTTGCCAAAGCCTTTGTAGTAAAGGTCCCGCCAAAGCCTGCTGCCCCCTCTAACTTTAAAAGATTCCAAGCCCAGGGAAGTACTTTAAACTTTCCACCCCCAAAGAGGCAGCAAGGCCCGAATCAGAATCAGGATGCAGGAAGATTCTGAAGTGAAGGAAGACCCTTCCCCCAGAATACTTTCTCAGGAGCCCCACCTCTTTCAAGAAATCAGAGGGATGAGCTCAGAACTGAAAACCGATGTTTTGGATGCCAGGGTTTTGGTCACCAGTTAAAAGATTGACTCCTGCCATGTCAAGGGGACAGGGAAGTCAAGGACCTCGAGTTCAGAGACCAACCCCTTCATACCAGTCTAATTAGGGTCCGTCTCGTCCAAGCCAGGGTAACCCCAGAAGAACTCCAGCTCAGCCATCTGCCTTTGTCCAGAGTAACCTCAGAACTCCCTCCCAGAACTGGGGCAACCAAAGAGAAAGAGTTCCACCTCAGACTGCAGCCAGAGCAGTCACAATTTCAGATGTAGTGGAAGAGAAAAGAGGGCAGATCTATGCTGCAATTGAAAATCAAGGGCCTAACCATCAGTTCTTAGTCATCCATACTCCAGCAGAGTATCAGGGTAAGCCTTTTAAGTTTTTGATTGATTCAGGCAGTTCTCATTCATTCATTTTCCCTGGATGCTTGCGTAAGCTAGTCTTAGAATAGAAATCAGGGAAACCTATGCAAGTTGAATTGGCCAGTGGGGGAAGACTCTTTTCACTCACCATGAGACAGATCTTATCCAGTTCAATCTAGATGGTAATGTAAGCGACTGTCAGTTTAAAGTCTTACCTCTAGGAGTTTTTGATGGGATCCTTGGAATGGATTGGCTCCACAAAAATCAAGCTGACATACACTGTCACAATGGAACCATTTCCTTCCATGACCTTCACGGGGACAAAGTTCAAGGAACTCGAGTTTTCGGATCCCCAGACCTTCAGTTTTAGTAAAAGCTTCCAGGTTGTTGAAAGGACTTAGGAAGAACCAGCAAATTTATGTTGTCAAAATGAACCCAGTAGACTCAAAGCTTAAGGCTAAAGAACCAAAATGGTTAAGTGAATTTGATGATCTATTCCCAGCAGAGCTAACAGAGATGCCTCCAATTCGGAAAGTAGATCATGTGATAGAATTAAGCTCAACCAGTAGCCCTACGCACATGTACAAAATGCCAGTTCCTGAGCCATCAAACTCAAGGAACAGCTTAGATAGCTGTTAGAACAAGGGTTTGTAAGACCCAGTGTTTCACCTTGGGGTGTGCCAGTTCTCTTTCAGAAAAAGAAAGATGAAATGCTTAGACTCTGTGTGGACTATACAGGTCTAAATCAGTTGACAGTTAAGAATAAGTATCCTATCCCAAGAATTGATGAGCTTTTGGACAGGCTAAACGGAGCCCAAATCTTCACAAAGATAGATCTCAAATCCGAGTATTATTAGATCAGGATCAATGATCAAGATATACCAAAAACAGCCAGCATCAATACTCGCTATGGGCATTATGAATTTACTGTCATACCGTTCGAATTAACTAATGCCCCAGCTACATTCAATCGCCTAATGCAAGACATCCTCAGAGAATACTTGGATGATTTTGTTCTAGTTTTCTTTGATGACATTCTGATTTACTCAAGGAATGCAGCTGACCATGAGACTCATGTCAGAAAAGTTCTTGAGATTCTAAGGAAGCATCAACTCTTTGCCAAAAAGAGTAAATGCACTTTCTCTGCTGACCACGTTGAATACTTGGTCTTTCTGGTATCCAAAGATGGAATTTCTCCAGATTTCGCGAAAGTCCAAGCAGTCATAGATTGGCCTGAACCAAAGACAGTGAAAGAAGTCAGGGGATTCTTGGGGTTGACTGGTTGGTATAGGATTTTCATAACAAAGTATGCTCTCATAGCTTCCCCCTTGACTAACCTTCTCAAAAAGAATACCCCATTTCAGTGATCTACCAGGTGTCAGAGTGCTTTTGATAAGCTAAAGACCGCCTTGGTAACCAGTCCCATTCTAAAGCTGCCAGATTTCTCTCTACCATTTGAGGTAGTAACTGATGCAAGTGGTTTTGCCCTGGGAGGTGCACTCATGCAGGAAGGTCATGCAGTGGCCTATGAATCCCGAAAGCTCAGAACGCATAAGAGGAATTATGTTGTCCATGACCTGGAATTACTTTCAATAGTCTGCCTTAAAGTTGTGGAGACATTACCTACTGGGAAAAAGATTCACTTTGATGACAGATCATCAGAGCTTAAAGTGGATCTTTACTCAGAAGGACCTCAACATGCACCAAAGAAGGTGGATGCAGACCCTGCAAGAATTTGATTGCAGGAATTTGATTTTGAAATCAAGTACCGCCTAGGCAAAGAAAATGTGGTAGCCTATGCCCTCAGCAAAAAAGCCTCCTTGCTTGCAATTACTGTAGTATCAAATCCTTTGATTATTGAAGCAAGAGAGAAGATCATGCAGGATAGATTCTTTGGCCCTATTGCTACCCTACTTATGCAGGAAAGCAAAACTCCTCAGGAGTTGAACAGAGTTCAAGGATACAGCCTGGATGATGGCATTATGTATTATAATCACAGGCTATGCATTCCCAATGATGATTTACCATAGCTCCGCTGCTATTACTGATAATTCTCAATAATTTGAAAGCATAAAGTTTAGTAATATCCCTATGATTAGAATAACCATTAATTGGATCAATATCCAATTATGGACTTGATTCTTAATTTTTCCATAAATTAAATAACATAAAGGCATTAAAAAGCCACTAATTTGGTCCCTAAATTGACAAGCATAGAAAGTACTTTTAGATTAGAGAATTGCTTCATGAGAAGGTCCCTAAATTGACAAGCATAGAAAGTACTTTTAGATTAGAGAATTGCTTCATGAGAAGCTTCATTTGAATATAGAATAGGTCATAGGGATGACCATTCTTTGGGGGAGAGAGAGAAATGCTTTAAAAATATTATAATTTAAGCATAAATGGGAATTTATGTGTTTTATCACTACAATTCATTAAAGAACTTCAATTTTATTCAAAAAGCCATTCAATTGAGAGGGGTTGAGAAGAGAGAAACATTTGGAGATTAAAGAAAAAAGACCATAAACCACATTTTACCTCCTAGATTGCTTGATTCTGTGATCAAAGTAGAGGCCCCCAACCAATCAATTGGTTTGGTATGTTGATGAAGTCTCCAAGGAAGATTGAAGAGAGAGAGAAGCTCCAATCTCTTCAATTTGTAGAGGATTTTTACAGGATAATAGAAAATAAGCTTATCTTAGAGTAATACCGGCATAGTTTAGTTCACAAATGAGAATACAAAAGAATGAGGGTCTATTTATAGGTGAGGGAGGCCACTAACTAAGTCCAACTGAGTTTTAGAATTTTCCAGCTTTAGTTTGGCTGAATTTGGACAAGATTTGGACCAGTTTGGCTCCCTTTTTTATTTGGTTTGATCTAGGAGAGAGGAGAGATAAAAATATCCTATTATTTTTGAGTTTAAAACTCATCCACACATGTGAAATAGGTGCCTCCTTGAAGGGCCCCCTTCTCCTTGCCAATGTGTCAAAAATGAATGATTACTCCAAAATATCTCATTTTTTTATTAATACTTCATAATTTTTAACTAATAAATCTAGTACTTAGTCAACTCTTCATCTTATGTGGGCATTTACTCATTTTTGGGTATTTTCTTTTATTCTTTGGATTTATCTTATCCTAACACTTGGATTAATCTTATTGGTCCATAGGAACCTTAATCTAAAATTTTCAGAAAATCTTGACCCTTAGGCTAAGGTCTTGTAAATCATTTTTAATTAATTCCAATTGTACCTTGGAAAATCTATTTTGATTTTCTGTTTCATGGAAACATTTTTTGATATTTGTAGAATTTATTTATCCAAAAATATCCCAACATTGATTTACCACTATCTAGAAATTTTTATCTCGCTAGGCCAAACAAGGAAAAATAATATTTTCTTGTATTCAGAAACATAGAATGATTACAAGGGATTGAAGTAGAGGCTTAATTGTTATTCAAGCCAAGGAGGAATCTTACAAGAATAATCTATATGATAAGAACCTACACGAGTTTTGCTAGGTAAAGAAGCTGCCAACTTGCTATCCCTCAATGTTTTCACAAGCCATTTTGGCATACTCCTAGATTCTTCTATGGTTTCTCTCTCCTCATCTGCTACATCCTCAATAATTGCCTCATCAAAAGGCTGATTTGCATGCTGATTTTGCACCTACAAAGGCTGAATTTCAACACTTGGTTGAGCATTTAATTGCTCTACATATGGCTGCCCTCCATTAAACAAAGATAGAAGCAAATCAAACATGTCCTATGAGCATACATTCTGCTGTTTTTTTGCATGAAAGCATGGGTTGAGCTGAGTTTTCAACAAAAACAACATCTCTACTTACCAAAATCCACTTTGAGGCCGGATGGTAGAGTCTATATCCCTTGCTTTTTCTGAACTGTATCCCACAAATATGCATGTAACTGTCTTATCATCAAGCTTATTGTGTTGTTGCTCAGGCACAAGAGTATAAGCAAGACAACCAAAAACACGGAAATGAGCCACAGAAGGCTTCCTGCCATGTCGAGCTTTATAAGGAGTTTTAGACTGCAAGGCCTTGGTAGGGAATTGTTTAACACATAGTTTGCGCACATAGTTGCCTCTAACCAAAAACCATGTGGTAAATCTTAGACTTTCACCATACATTGTGCCATCTCCATGAGAGACCTGTTCTTCCTCTTAGCCACACCATTTTGCTAAGGTGTGTATATGGCACTGTACATTGATGCCATATGCCTTTTTAAGCCATATGTGCATGAAATTCTTTGGACATATACTCCCCCCCTTGATTTGAATGAAGGGTGCCAACTTTACATTCACATGCATTTTCAGCCATGGATACGAAGTGCCTAAAGCACATAAAAACCTCTGACTTCTGCTTTAATGGATACACCTAGATATATCTAGAGTAATCATCAATAAAAGTGACAAAGTAGAGATATCCCTCAATAGATGGTGTCCTCATAGGACTACATACATCACTATGTATAAGCTATAAATTCTTAATAGCTCTCACAGATCCATCCTTTGGAAATGATACCCGATGCATTTTACCAAGAATACAACCCTCACATACATGTCTAGTAGGGGTCTCAAGAGTTGGCAACTCAAACACCATATCATGCCTTTGAAGGCATAACAAACTGCCATAATTCAGATCGTGCATGCCATAATTCTGCATCACTCATAGCATGAGTCATTTTTAGAGACTGAGCAAGCATCATGTTGCAACTTCTCAAATACATCCATCTTGTATAGGCCATGAAAGAAGGTACCCGAGGTAATGATAGAATAACCATCATTTCTATCCTGAACTGTACATGTGTCATCCACAAATTTCACCGTTAAGCCTGACAAGGCTAAGGTTGAAACTGGCACAACAAGTTCTTCTTAATTAATGCCTGGCACATATAAAACTTTAGAAAGAGTAAATGAGCTCCCATTTGCACCAGTGAGCACAACTCTACCAACTCCTTTGATAGGATATGAGGAACCATTTCCACATGTGACAGTTCCTGCACTTGGGACAGATTCTAAAGATGAGAATAAATTTTAGTAATGTGCTTACTAGTACCACTGTCAAAGTACCAAGCATATGATTATGCCCCTGACATGCATACATCATAAACAAAAGAGTCATAACCGCAATAATGTACAATCCATGCCCAATCATCTTGAGCAAAACTTGTAGATTCCTTCTTCTTTGCACTTGGTGCAGATGCATCAGCCACACAGCCATGCCCGATTCGTTCTTTTTCTCCTTCTCTAGCCTTTTCTTGCACTCATTTATGTAGTGCCCTGGTTTCCTGAAATAGTGACACTTGCCCTTATTTTTAGACTTATTACCTTCTTTCTCTGCATCCTTACCTGAGGATTCTGATTTTGGCTTATAGCCACTGTGAATAAGCTTTACCTTTGCCTTTTTGATTGGCAACAAAAGCTTGGTCACCAACTCGCATAACAGATCTTTTTTGCCTAGAATGTTCTTCTTGCAAGAGTACTAAAACCAGCTCATCAAATGTAAGGGCATTTGGATTTCCCTTCATCATGAGTCTAAGGGTAGAGGCAAATCCGACAATGCATTGAGAATTGTGGGCACCAATGTACTATCAGGATATATCTCATCCACACTAGCAAGTTGCTCCTTAAAATCTTTGATCTTGATGTAGAAGCTATCCATTGAGTCTCCCTCATTCATGTGCTTAGACTCCAACTGTTTGCGTAGATATGCAACATGTGCTTCTTTGCACACCTAGCAAGTGCATCCCATGCCTGTTTTGAAGTCTTACATGACCGAATATGGAGGAATAATGCTTCGCTTCATAGAAAGTGCAAGCAATGCATGTGTATGTGCATCTCTTCCATCCCATCTCGTTTGAGTAGTAGTGGGAGGTACTGGTGGTGCATGTGGAGGAGCCATATCTACATTAGATTCTACTTCAGATGTACCTACAGCACCTGGTTACACTAGTAGTTGTGAAACAGGACAAGTTTCACTACCACTGACCACATTCCAAAGGCCTTTAGCAACCAATACATGCCTCATCATATAGGACCACAATGGGTAGTTATTCCCATCAAGTTTGTTCTCAGCAACAACATGTTGAATATATCACTACTACTAGCCATGAATTTCTACCAGATGCAAAATCTTTCAACGCACTAAAAGTACTCATTTAGTATTCACTGAATACAACCCTGGATGGCTGCCAAACTGATTGAATCACCTGCAAAGTGTATGAAAAATAACACAAAGTAGAAAATAGAGTGTTACTGGGACAAAAGTATGATGGTCAATGCTGTTGAAGACAATGTAGATGCTATTGTATACCAAATCTTTGCCGCTACACAGCTCAAACACCTAAAATCAAGCAAAACCAATCCAAAATGACGCCTCTCCAGAACGTCTGCAGAAACCTTGCGATGCCCAAAATGCGCCCGAATCACGCCGCCGCGGACCCCGTAAATAAGTTGTACTTCGTATACAACACACTATAGTATATACCTTCTTCTCCTAAGAGGGTATCTTAGTCGGAGATAGAAAAACAGGGTTGTGAGAGGAGGGAGGCAGACTACTAGATCAAGTGTCAAGGAAGCTAGCTCTGATACCAATTGTTGGAATCAAGGTTAGGGTTGCAACAATGTACACACACAAGATAGAGAAGCTTGAGAGCACACAAACTCTTTAGATTAGAATGAACAAATGTGTGCCAGATACAAAAGATAGGTACACACCCCAAAATGAGTAGATAAGAGGGTGTACATATGCACGGGGGAAAAAAACCTCCTAGTGAGGGGAAAAGTGCCTCGACGGTCCTAAGTGTATTCACACACATTACTACCATATAATGCTACATCCATGTCAAATGAAAGTTAGTATTTTAATACAAATTGATGTTAGATGATTATGCTAAGGTTAGAGAAGATAAAAGGTTTAAGAATTAATTATTGCTTGAGACTTTGACTTGGCAAGCATGAAAAACTAGCATGGCATGAATATCTTGAGATATTCACGTTAAACATTTGATCATGAGCACCAAAAGGGATAATGAGTATATAAGAAGATGTGAATGTGCAAGTACACATGTTTTTCCCTTGATTTGTAAAGGCCATTTTGCCATGAAAAACTAGAATATTTTTCACGCCAAATGAAGTTTTAAATTTTCTGGTTCACCTGATCACTAGAAAAGTCTAGGAATGATTTATGCTACTTTTGAAACACTTTTTTTAATGTGAAAAAACTCTAGATGCTCATGGCCTCCATCATTGGTTTTTTACCTCGACTGAACTTTTGATTTTTATGTTTTTGAGCTAATTTTCTAAAGTACCTCATCATCATGAAGACCTTGGCATGACTTTCACTACTTTTGGACCACCTTTTTTGGATGTGAAAAACTTGAGATTTCACGGCATGAACTTTGACTCGTTTTTCACGTTGATTGAACTTTTGAGTTTTCTTCTTTTAAGGTTATCTTGTGATCCAAATTATTTGTTAGACATGTTGGGTATGATCTTCATGCCTACTGGAATAATTTTTTAAATGTGAAAAACTTAAGATACTCCCGTGAGTTTCCACCACTGGTTTTCACGCCAACTAAATTTTTGAGCAAACTTTTGATTATCATGCTCTTGAGTTAATATTCTTATTTCTTTTACCATTGTGGACTATCGAGCATGATTTTTTAGTAACCTTTTTTGGTGTGGAAAACTTGAGTTTTTCACGACATGACTATCTGAGGAAAGTCGCGTTGTGTGAACATTCTCACTTGTTTGCTCATGATTTGTTCTAGGGTTATAGGTAACTTATTTTCTTGCTCTTCCTTGAATCTTTAATTTCCCTCTTGCTCTATTTTCTAATTTTCTAGTAACCTTTCCACTCTCTTCCTTTGAATCTCAAGGATTACTATTTCTAGTGAGGGTGCTCTAGCTTCTTCTTCTTTGAGTGTTTTTCTACTACTAAGCTTTGAGAACCTTTGGCATTGACTCCCAAAGTGGCTTGGAAAATAGTGTGAATTATGCCATTAAACATTTATTTGACTCTAGTGGGGCAAGAGTAACTAGAGCTGAAGCTTTGACTGGTATCTCTTCAAATATTAATGTATTTGATGATGTGATTTGTTTCATCTCCTTATTGTTCAAAGTGCAAGCAAGTTCTTATGTCTTCTCTATTTTTAGGAGAGGGTTCTTTGGCCACCACACACCATTTGAGATGTGGGTGTGCTTCTTCTTGGCACATAAGTTGAGGTATTCTTTTCTTAATGGCCTTGGACACAAAAGTTGGTGACGAGGTAATTCTTTCCTTAATGGCACCTTGCTAGTGCAAATACGATCATAATACCCTTGAGCAATGAGTAGAGGTGTAGGCACAAAATTTTGGTGGATTTTATGACATTGGGGTTGGTGCCTTCGTTGTCGAGGTTACTTTATTTGTGCTAGTTAAGTGTATGGATTTCTACCTTTATCATAGAATCCATGTGCTTGTAATAATTTATTGGGCACCATAACTGGTGAGTTGGAAGAAGATTTTTTGGGTTTTTATGGAAGAGGCTAACAAGTAATCTACCTTCCAAAGATTTACGTTGTGAGCATTGTCTGGGGATGTGAGGTAGGCCAAATGGGATCACCACACTTATAGTATCCTTGAGCTACTACACTGCTTTTCCACCCTCCTTTTGATACCATGAAGATATCTTGACAGTGACTTATGCGGTGGATATACCTTCTTTTATGAAACTAAAGGTTTGGTACCTATCTTGGCATTTACTTGCAATGGAGACATTTGTTGGTTTAGGTATCATTGATGATAAAGCTTGGGTCTTCTCATAAAGAGGGGCTACCAAAGATGGCAAGGTCACTTGGATAGATTTACCTTTGTCACAGAGCTGCAATGATGATCTTTGTTGTTATTGTTGTAGATTACTTAGGATGGTTTTCAAGAGGGGATTCCGATGAGGCCAAGTTCCACAAAGATGAGGTTTTTGTGATAGAAACCTTTGACTCCTTTGGTGAGGTTGGTTGAAGAGGGGTTCTTGGAGTAGAAGATTTATTATGAGGTATTTTCAAGGAGAGGTAGGTCTTTATTATCAATGAGAGTCATTGGAGATGATATTTTCTTGGATAAAGGATCCATTAATAGTGAAGGTTGTACATGATGGTTACCTTTTGTCAGAGTAAGATTTAATCAATGTTATTGGTGTTAACAGGGTATAAGAAGATATAGATGCCATGTAGTTTGCATTGAATCTGTAGTCTTTTTCTTTGTGGACGATCTTCTTGGATGATCTTCTTATAGTTGTTGCACTTTGGCTTGTCCTTCAATCTGTGTTCACTTTGAAGGTGTCCTTTCCTCCCATAGTGGTGACACTTCATAGTGCTTTTGTTAAAGAATGCTTGGTCATTGTGCTTCCTTGCTTCATCTCCTTCTCCTTTTTGAGTAGGGAAGAGATGCACTCTTCAAAGGTTGAATCTAGCAAATTTTTCAAAGTGGTCAAAAGTACATTATATTCCTTAGGCATGCTTTTGAGGAGTATAGCTAATGCATTTTTTCTCCTATTTTTGCATTTATGCCATCAACCTGGGTCATGATGCTTTTCATTTTACTTATGAATTGTGCTAGTGACTCATTGAAATTCATTTATAGCCTATAGAACTCAATTTTAAGATGGATTTCTTGGTTCTTTACTTTGGCTCCGAATACTAGATTCAGTACATCCCATGCATCCTTGGCGTGATCTTTGGAGTGAATGTGATGGATAAGAATATTGAACAAGTGTAGCCCGATAAATGACAGTGCTTGTTCATCCTTTTCTATCCATTCATCTTTTGGTGCAACAAGCACATTATCCTTAACTATCTTCCATAGCTTCTTGTGCATGAGGAGGTATTTCATTTGTGTGGCCTAGGTATGGAACTCTTCCCTTGTGAGCTTCTCTTAACATGTGAAGTAATGCTAGATGATGTCATTGATGAGAAGGTCTTACCAAAGAGCTTGTTTGGGCTTCAATGGCAGTGTCTAATCTATTACAAATGACAAGGATTTTTTTTGAGACAAAATGCAAAGGATGAGTGCAAATGAATGATTAAAGTTCAAGGCACAACCCAATTACAAGTCCATAACTCTAATTTTTTTGTTTGAACAAATATGTCCTTGATTAGTCTTAATCACATTAATTATGATGTTAAGAGAGTGGAGGCTCAAATTAAGCTTTCCATTATAGTAAATCAAGGGGAAAATTACTATGGTTTGGCATATTGCACAATATGGGGTTAACTTTCAGTCTTCCTTGGTATGACCTACATGAGGTCAAACTTCGAATCTAGCTACTCCTGCACTTTCTTTGACGAACTTTGGAAATTATGACCTTGATTAGTCTTAATCACACTAATTATGATGTCAAGAGAGTGGAGGCTCAAATTAAGCTTTCCATTGTAGTAAATCAAGGGGAAAATTACTATGGTTTGGCATATTGCACAATACAAGGTTAACTTGCAGTCTTCCTTGGTATGACCTTGATTGGAGAACTTGGTACATGAGGTCAAACTTTGAATCTAGCTGCTCTTGCACTTTCTTCGACGAACTTGGTACATGAGGTCAAACTTTGAATCTAGCTGCTCTTGCACTTTCTTCGACGAACTTTGCCAATACTACCAATGGCCAATCCTCTATTTTCTTATTCAATTTCTTGTTTTTCTTCTTCTAGTTATGGTGCTTTGATCCTAAATTCGAATCCATATCCGGGTCTTTGTCCGAAGGGTCCTCCACTTCCTGGTCCAAATCTAAGGAAACTGTATCTTGCTTGTACTTTCCTTTCTTATAGGAGTCTTTTCTATCAAACTACATTCAACGCCCTCATCAAAACCACCCGCTATATGAGGTCCATTGAGGCGATGACTAGTTTTAACTTTTTACACAATCCATGTATAAACCATTCTCCCATTAAGGCTTTAGTTGTGGGCCAATCCATGTGATCTACCCTACTTCAGCACTGGATGACCCATCTTTCTTTTGTACAAGAAGCACTCGAGAATAAAAAGGTGAGGAGCTTGGCTAAACCAAACCTTTCTCCAAAAGCTCATTAACCTGCTTCATAATCTCTTCTTGTTGTGCAGCACTCACATGATATGCGGGTTTGTTAGGTGGAGAACTACCTGGCACAAGATCTATGTGATGATTCTTGAGCCTTTGAGGAGGTAGTTCACCTGGCAATGCATCATCAAAACAATCTTTGTATGCATGAAGAAAATTCAACCTATCCTGAGTCAAAACATCCACATTTTCATGACTTGGTTCAATGTTATCACATTTTCATGACTTGGTTCAATGTTATCACAAACAAAAACCAAGTATGCTGAAAAACTCTTTTTCATTGCTTTATTAATCTGGATGTGAGATACAACTAGAATAGAATCCCCCTCCTTGTTGTTGCCAGCATCAATAACATGCATGCGGCCTTTATGCATAAAGGAAATTCTGTTTGTCTTGTACTCTTTGCAGGACTCAAGCCTATGATGCCATGGCTTGCCAAGCAATACATCACATCCATTAAGAGGTGCAACCAAGAAATGCTCATGATCAAGATAACCCTGAATATGTATGTGCAACTTCCCAATAAGTGGGGTAACCTGCACCTCTTTAGCAACAAAGGCAGCTTCTGCTTCAGTTTGAGGCTCCATGTCCTCAACCTCAATGCCCAAGGCAGTTTCCATCTAGGTAGAGATGAAATTATCTGGTGCACAATCATCAAACATAAATAGAGTAGGCTGATCCTTGATTTGACCCCATGCTTTGCATACCATCCTCTCTTTACCATCATGCTTCGTGTTTCCCTGCATATCAACGGCATGCACATTCACCTTGGGTTGCTTGTCCTCATGCTTTTGTTTGCGGTTGGGCATTGCCTAAACATATGCTCTTTACTTCCACAAGAAAAGCATTTCCCCTCCTTTGCATATTGCTCCCTTTGCTCGGGAGTCAAACCAAATTTGTTCTTCTTTGGCCCATTATCCTTGAATGAGGTATTTTTCAACTTTACCTCCCTTTTGGGCTTCCTGAAAGCTCTTTTTAGGTGGCTGTTCACCTTTTTGCAGGTTTGGGACAGCCTTCTCTTTGCCCTTGGAACCACCTTGATCTTGCTTGATTTTGAGCACCAATTGCTCCGTATAGCAAGAGCAGATGCTATAAGCTGCTATAAAGTGTGTTTCAGGTGCAATTCGTCGATGCCCAAACGATAGGCTGGTTGCAACCCAGAACGAAACTTTATTTCCTTTTCATCCTCGAAGAGTTGCATGAAAGGAGTAACCTCAAGCAAAACTTTCCAAAATTTGCTCATATACTGTTGTGCACACTCTCATTATCCTTTTGGTCAAGTCTATCCCACTTTAAGGTGAGTGTATGCTCTGCATTTGGTGGCAAGAATTGGGCATAAAATCTATCCTTAAACTCTTTCCAAGTGCAAATGGGGTCTTTGGTGGTCTTTTCAGTGATCCACCAATGGGTAGCTGTCCCCTTCAAAAACATGCTTGCATAACGGATCTTGGACTTCTCAGTGAAGTCCTTTTCACTAAATGCAATATCAAACTAAGCCACAAAAGCAAGCACCTTAGAGGCATAAAACTTCCCATGATAGACATCAAACTTCACTGACTTGTCTCCTGCATTGAAATCCTTGAGCTTTTTGGCATGAGGCCCAAGTTCTTGCCTCTTTCTCTGGCCCTTGTCCAACAGGGCAGCTCTCTCTGCATGAGCTTCATGGACAATCTTAGGTGTTTCACTAAGCAAAGTGACATGGGTCTTTGGTTCTTGTGGCCCCACTGCATGTGTCCTCGGAGAAAGATGTATTGTCTCACCACGAGACAATACAATAGGCAAGGTCTCACCCATGAGACAACTCAATAGGCAAGGTCTCACCACGAGACAACTCAATAGGCAAGGTCTTTTGGCTTGCATGCCGACCACTGTCCCCATGATGTACATACTTGGAATCCATATGGCCTTCAGCATGCATGAATCTGTTTCCTCCTATGCCATGAGGAGTGGATGCATGGCGAGAAGTGACCGTCTTTATGCAAATATGATCTCAACCTTTGAGAGGCTAGGTCTCCATACTTCAATGTGGTGGATTCTTGAACATAAGCTGTCCATCCTCTCCCTCTTTTAGGTCACCCTTTCGGATAAGATTAAGAGAGTTCCAACTCCCTTGGCTTCTTGCCCACTTCTCGAGCCATAGACTCAAAAGTCATGTCCACCATAGCATCAGCTTTCTTGGCTTCTATGACACTTCGTACATGGGGGTCTTCATGCAAGAATCTCAACTCTTGCTCTTTTGCCTGCAAGAGCCTCTTCATGTTTTCCAACTCAACCCTCAATGCATTGGGCTCTTCCTCATGCATGGGTTCTTTACCACGTGATGGCTGTCCCATCAATGCACTGTCATAGACTCTCTCAAGAGGCTTATGCCTTCCATGCAATGCATCGGAATCCCGTGAAGCACTTGATTGGCTCCTCGAATTCAGCACTTCCAATGGGTTGCCCTGGCTGTCCATTGAGTCAAGTGTTCGTACTTGCTTTGAATCTCAAAACTCTGTGTCTCCTCTTGAGAAAGAGAGATGACCGAGCTCTAATACCAATGTGACCACTCCCTACAGGAGGCCTACAGATCACAAGACGATATACACACATTTAGAACACTCAACTTAAGTGAAGTTAACAATGGAAACAATAACAGTAACATAAATACTGGAAATACCAAATATACACATGACACCAGCACTGGGGCTGGAAAGGGCGGTCCCCCCCTCAATACATTTTGTATTTCTTGGAGTATTTATATATGTACAAGTGACATGGGCCTGATAGGCCAAATTTCTCCACCAGGGAGTGAAAACAACTTAAACAAACTGGTACAAGTCAATGAAGATGTGTTGGACCGAGTAGCCTCAAATCACAGGCTCATTCCCACCTTCACTGGGGGTGCACACCTTCCTTTCACTGGTCTTCCAGGACCGTGCACAAACAAGCATGCCCGTACTAATGCAGGCAAAAAGTGGTCCACCGTGGAGGGAACATTTCTCGGTTCTCCCAGATAAGCTTTGCACCCAGTTTTCCCCTAGGTTTTTGCTAACCTTCACTGGCCCTATGAACCTAAGGGCACAATTAGCTTGTACACACAGGGGAAAACAAACCAACAAGAAAATTTCCAAGGAATGGAAATAAAAATTCTGTTCCTGCACTACGCAAAACTTGTAGAACTTGAAAACTTGATTTTAAAAAGTTAAATTTTACATAAATTTAAACATAGCACCTGCTTGTTGCAGATAAAACAACGGCAAAGTCCTTCCTCTATTTTGGAGTCTTGTTCTCTTGTTTCAATGGGAACAATTTGTATACTAATAGGCTATCGATAACTCCATTTGCAACACCATAAACATGTAAATCAACATCACTAGGTGTTCACGAGCCAGGAGCAGCAAGGCTGAAGACTGAATTTGTACGAGCAGCAGGTACAGTAAATATTCATGCAACAAGTACTGTACGGTCAGCAGGTACAATAGGTGCTGCTGGTATAGCTAGTACAACAGGGGCAGTACAGGTACGAGTAGCAGGTATAGTAGGCAGGTGCTACAGGTATAGGTATGGGCAGCCGGTACAGTAGGCAGGTGTAGCAAGTACATGTACGGGCAGCAATCCTCACCTAGCAAGCAAAAGGATGAGGGGTAGGCGATGCAGAGTACCAGCGATGGAGCAAAAAAAACAGCCGCCACCTTCTTGGCCAAGTGACGATTTTTTCCTCCTCCCCACCACCCACGTGGGGGATAAAAAATAATTAATACATGCAAAGGACTTTTCAAAAGGGTACATATTATTAAAAGATATTTTAAATGCTCATTGGGTACCCTAATGTCCAGCCCCTAGTTTAAATGTGTGTGCACATGGGCTTATAAATATTAAAGTTGGCCATAACTTATTAATTTTACATTTTAAAAAAGGAAAAAATGGTAATACTTACCACCTGTTCACACGCCACACCACCGAGTCAGCAAACAACACTCCACGGTACACTGGATCCAGTGTACTAGCATGGCATAATAGGCAAACACATGCAAACAAGTCATGCAAAAACAAATTTATGCATGTAGGCATAAATGCATGTGCACATATAATGGACGAAATCTCCCTTTCATGAAACTTGTATAAGAAGTTCCTGGTGGGCAGCACAAAACTGGCGCGACAAAAATATAAAAATATGTCTTGGTCTTTCTATGGAGTGACAGTCTCATAGGTAAGACGCCATCTTGGCTATACACCAGTGGCACCAACAGGCTCTCGTCCATACAGCACGAAGCAAGTCACACACACGGGTGGCACAAAACTGGTTCCATGTGACACAACACTGGTCACACACGGGTGGCACTAATCTGGCTCCCGTCCATGTGACACCAAAAGATTGGCCCTTTCACATGGGACACTGGGCTTGGCCCCATGTGAAATGGCACAAATTTGGCCACTCTATGGAGTGACAGTCCCGTAGAAGTGGCTCCAGAAATGGAGATGGACCAAATATTGACAGGTGCTTGGGCAACAATAGTCCATTTATGCCCCAAGATCAAATCTGCTTTCAACACATACTGAACCACAAAAAACTTGCAAGTAAGGGGGTTAGTTTCAATATACATTGTATGTTCAAAGTAGTTTAAATATACATTGTATGTATACCCCAAACATGGCATGTTTAAGTCTTGTGTAAAGGGAATTCTTTCAGGATGTGCCAGGAGTGTTGGTTACCTAATAAATCCCATAACTCGAGGGTCATGAGATTCTGTTCTCGTGTTGGATAAAGCTGTGCTTGAGCTATGGTGATTTTATTTGAAATTTCCAATCCAACCATAATTCTAGGGATTTTTCAGTAAGATATGTTGGAAGTTTCAGCTCCCCCAAGGTCTCTTCCTCCCGTATAGCAATTGTACATTGCTTGCAGGAGTGTTCAAGGTGATTGTTTGCATGGATTCATCTATTGAATACAACGAGTCGCATATCCAAGTTCCACCAAAAGGATGACATTATACTCAAGGGAATCTAGGGTAACATGGAATGTAAATTCCACATCATCACCGATTGTTTGAGTATCATAGCTAAAGTAACATGGAACTTCAATGTTTTGTCCATCTAGAGGAACCATGGATGTTTCAATTTTTGTGTCAGCTTCAGATCGTGTTTCTGTTTCTGTTTCATATTCCCACTCACTTTCGTCCTCTTTTTGGCTCTCAGCTTTTTCAAGGGTACCCAATGTGTACACTGGTACACTTGGTCATCTAACAATTCTAAATGAGGTTGTTTGGAAACTTACGAATCCTCATAGTCCTATCCGCCATTGCCGGGGAGCCATCCCTTGGCTTTTTCCATCACTTTTTCTCTAATCTACGCATTACTCATTGCTCATTATCTTGATTAATGGTTTCCCATGAAAAAGATGTGAATTTGATGGTGATTTATGTGAGATTTGGTGTAGAATAGCACTCTTTTTTGTTTTTATAAAGAATGTTTTTTGCTTAATTTTTAGCTTAATTTGTTGTTTTTATTTTTGTTATTGTGGTTTTTCATGTTCTTAGGGCTGGCACATAGTTTGTATTAGGCTTAGTTTGCATCCATTCCATCAAACAATGCAATAGAATGCAATTTTTAGTTGAATGTTAGCTCTCTTTAGTATTAAAGATAGAACTAAGATCATGAATTTTAGTTTAATTGTGTGTTTTTTGTTGAGATTGGTTGCATTAGAGTGTTAGTAAGCATTAGGAGTAGCTTAATCTTTCAAAAAAAATTTAAATCATCAAAGAACCCTTGAATTTGACTTATTTCTCTTAATGGATTGGTTTTTGTCATTAAGGGTGATTAATCTTATTTAAGAAGTAAAAAAATTTAAAAATGTGTTAATTAGGGTCTAAATTGATCATATAAGTAGTCGAAATTAGTATTTTGAGAGCATCTAGATACATCAAAGTATCTAATTACATGAATTTATTTATTAATTCGAGAAATTTGACTCTCTTTGCTTAGTTTTGCCTTAATAGAGGAGACCAAAATTAAGAGTCTAATTAATCTCCTATTTTAGATTAATTTTACACATTTGATGATGCACATAGATTAGCATTAGCTTGCTTTATCCAATGATGTGCTCAATTGTGTGAATTAATTAAGAATCAGTGATTAATTAGAGTCCTTGATTAGTGTAAAAGAGGAAAAAATTAGTGAAAGGATTAATTCTTAATCACTATTTTACATAACTCATTAAGGCTAATGAGCATTCAATGAGTAGATGCTCATGAGTTGTCAAATTTTCCATTTTGGGAGTCATTTATAAAGGGTGTAAGGGGTGTAACTTTCCATGAAGTCCGGTTCACGGCGTGAGACCCTTTGTTCACGCGAAAAAAAAAGAAAATCGAATTGAACTCTCCGCGAAGTCCAGTTCACAACGTGAAACCCTAAGGGTTCATGGCGTGAGACTCTTCGTTCACGCGATAAAAAATATAAAAAATCAAATTTAACTTTTCGTGAAGTTCGGTTCATGACGTGAAACTCTAAGGGTTCATGGCGTGAGACCCTTCTTTCACGTGGCAAAAAAACCAAAAAAAAAATCGAATTTAACTTTCCATGAAGTCTGGTTCACAGCATGAGACTCTAAGGGCTCACGGCGTGAGACCCTTCATTCACTCTAGAAAATGTCCCTGTTTGGAGACCGGTATCTCCTAAACCGTATATCCAATGAAGGAGCTCTAGGGCTCATCAGAAAGTTGACATTGAGCTCTTCAACTTTGGACTTGGCTGTCTAAAGTTAAAATCGATCGTTTTGGCCTTCGACCAATAGCCTCAAAATTCGGCCCGAAAATCGAGGCAAAAAACAAGCCAAAAAACATGAAAAATCACAAAAAACAATGTGAAAATGATGACAAGCCATCTTCAGGCTACTTTTTGAGTGTCTAAACGATAAAATTACGGACGACTTAGGGAAACAAAGTTATAGTACTCTAAAAATACTACAACTCTCTCATACAAAGTTTTTTAAAATTCCTTTTGGAACACCCTACAACTCTCTCATACAAAGTTTTTGGAACACCCTACAAAACCTGCTGCGAGACGGGGAAAAAATTCTCGATCGTCTCTTGAGACAGTGATGGAAAATAGGTTTTAGGACCTCCTCTTCCGCCTAGGAAGTTACTAGCATACACTTTTTCTGGAAAATTATCTGTAAGAGGTCGTTCATGTGCGTATAGCACCTAAGCTATTTAGGGCAAACAAACACTCTTTTGACCCAACGAAGAGAACGCCAAGCCTCTTGAGGCTATAACAGGCTGTGTGCTTACTCATTAAGGAGCGTTCACTAATCCGATATGGAAATAATAGAGGGATTGCCAAGGATTACACAAGGACTAAACCCAATGGCTGACATCTTCGAGCCATTGACATCTATCTGCAAATGCACCTCCCAATACCATTGGCCATATTTATTAGAAGCATGTCATCGGGTTTTATACCCCATGTCACTTCAATCCCACTAAGCTGTGGTCCCTTACCTACCATCTCCACAAATCCTATAGGTACCAACCCTTTCCTGGATGCCCATACCTTGGACATACTGACTAGTCTAGGAAGGGGGGTAGCCCAAGGACTCAGTGAGTCTCTCCCAACCAGAGCACTCACATATGGCCTCATCGACTCGTACAAAAATACAGCCGTATAAATTTTTAAAATTATGATCAAATACGACGGAACAACAGACCCTGTTCAATTCATATAAATGTTTGAACAGAGATGTGAAGCCTTTGGAAATCCCAACTATCCCACCAAGATACATCCGTTGAACCTATGCTTAGAGAGCAAGGCTAGTCAATGGTTCATCACATTGATGGCGATGATCAAGACTAACTTCAGAACCTTGAAAACAACCTTTATAAACGGCTTTTCCAGACAAGGTGATTGGTAGAGTGCAACCAAAGAACTCTATTCGATTGAGCGTCAACCAAATGAATCCATTAGACTTTATCCACGGATAAAACTCTTGGACTCACGATGTGAGTCATAAGAAAAATTAAACGATTTTCAATTGAAGAGATGTTTCATGAGTGATGGGCTTAAAGAAGAACAGCTTACACAACTTGATCATTATATCCAATCCGAAAACATTTGATCAATGTTGTAACGAAGCAATACGTTTAGATGACAACACATCGGAAGATGATCATGCTACGAGGTGTTCCTCATCTAAACCAAGTGAAGCAACAAAAGAAAGATCGATCTCGAAATTGACATTCCCCGAATTCTATGCAACCTTGCTTAAAAGCTTTCAATCGACATCTCTAAGAGAGAATGAGATCCTTCAAAACCAAATATCTTTAATGCCTCTACAAGTGAGAAATGAAATGCCTTGTGTTGAGTGCAATCACTATGACCATCCCAATCCCCATTGTGCATACAAGGCACCTGTTTTTCTATACTGCATACATTGTAAATTCTTTGATCACATGATACCAAAAAGTGTCCCACTTTATCCACAATCAACTCAAAACTTCCATCTCACGTGCACCAAACAGAAACAGTCCAAAGAGTAGAAACTGCTCAGGAAGTAGTTAATCAAACACTTCAGTGTTTCTATTGTTGTAGACCTCACAACAAGGTAGCAGACTGCACAATTTGGAATACTTCCATGCCCATAGTTGCTGACAGCTTGCGACCCATGTGTGAACAATGTGGCATTGACCACATGTTCCAAGATTGCCCAAGACAAGTTGCTTCAATGCTTGTCTCATAAAATACAACTCTTAATATCTTAAGTGTACAAAATGGGCAATTGTCCCACAGTACCCTTGAATGTGCTTACACGCTTATAAGCCAAGGCACGAGAAACAGTCAAAAAGAACACAAAAGAAAATACCTCAACATGGATAGAAGAATATGCTTTAAAGCAGAACCCAAAACAGAAAACAAAATCTTCTAAACCCAAGAAAAACAAGGGACAACAAACTATCGAAACCAAGGTTGAATTAAAGGATAGGGAAAAGAAGCTTGTGGAAAGAGCCAAAAGATACACATGATGCAAAAGCATCAAAATCAAAAGTCACCGCATAAACCACAAAACTCATATGTGTGACACATGATACAAAATCCCAAAAGAAAATTTGATCTCGTCGCATGGGCAAATATAAAGAAAACCTAACAATCCAAAGAAAGTCAAAAAATGAAACAAGTTCTAGTATGTCACTTAGTGAGGATCAAACAAGTTCTAGTTCGTCACTCAGTGCCCTTCACAAACCAATCAAGAAACTAGAACCCATCCAACCACCCCAAATTGATAATAATGATCACATGACATATGCGGAACGTAAAAAGCAAGCTCAGGAGAGCATTCTTAGCTTGGTTGAATGTCTTATAGGATCATCGGTTATGATTGAGCCTCATAATGCCAATCCTAAAAAAGCAACCAAAATACAAAGCCCAGAGGAATACTGCTTCCCCTTTCAAGAGGAAGACATACTCTCTACGGAAGAGTCATTTGAGACAGATTGCATGAATTATACGCTTGAGAAAGCACGTGAGAAATTCGATAACTCCCTTACAAAATTAAAGTGGTCTCTCAAAACCTCATTTGGAAGAATGCTCTTCTCTCATGGGTGAAGCCAACATAACATCAACGCTTGCACCTTTAAGGGCTCAACATGAGTTATACCAAGATATAAAGGGCTCCATGCGGCAAAAATATTATGGCTCACCCTAACCCTCCTTGAAATACATCCAAAAAGAGATTCCTTGTCGAACTACAACTATCATGAGGATCTTTCCAATGGTCGAGCTCGTAACCCTCAAGGTCTCCAAGCTCTACAACTTCCTAAGAAGCAATTCCACTATGTCTCCCGTGAGCGTTGTCACACCGCCGCGTTGCACTACGGGTACTCGTCCCTCCTCTCACCTCACTTCACTCACACACACTCACTAGCATGCATTAGGGAGAGAGATTGACAAGAGCATAGTTGTTAGAGGCGTTTGGTACGAGGTGAGTATGGTACGCACCTTGAAAGACTCATATTTTTTAGAGACGTTAGAGGCGTGTTAGAGGCATCTTTTATATATATACATACATGCATACATACATAATGAATCATGATAGATATATATATCTCCCACCCATGAGAGTGGCTTCACCATCACCTCTCTTCTTCTATAAGTAGGACGAGTGAACGATTGCTCGGTCAAGTTGTTGTAGGCAATGAGCTCCTCGTCCATCTTGATTTGTGCTTCATCATCAAGCACACGACGCATGTAGACATCTGCATTGGACCGGATCTCTTGATCTGAGAAGAGTTCCCGTGTTTTGTAGAGAGGATGGAGGAATGCGGCCATACCATGAATAGGCCTATGCATCCATTGCCACCTCCTCTCCACAATGGTCTTGATCTCATCAAGCCTATTAAAGCACATGCCACATCATACATAGCAAAAATTAAAATCAAGCTTACAAGTTACAAGTACTATGTACAGAAGAGTACATGAATTAAAATAACTTACTAACCTTCTTGCATCAAGTGTCGTGCAAGCTTGGAGCTCCTCAATTGCATTTCTCATGAAGTGTGTGAGAAGGCCCAAAGTAGATCCCACCATGTCCAACATGCGAAGTACTCGGTAACAATGGAGTCATTGCAACATGAATTAAAATAACTTACTAACCTTCTTGCAACATCAAGTGCCATGCAAGCTTGGAGCTCCTCAATTGCATTTCTCATGAAGTATGTGAGAAGGCCCAAAGTGGATTCCTCCATGTCCGACATGCGAAGTACTCCGTACAATGGAGTCATCGCAACTACGATGGCCCGTGCATCATCCCAAAAGGAAGGATTCAAGCACTTGTGTTGTTGCACCACATAAGCCTCCGGGCTTAGATGATCATCTAAGCCTCCGAGCTTAGATGATCATCCCATTCTTCCCACTCTTGGGACACCACCGTGCGTTGAAGCTCGCCTAACGAACGGCATGTAGTCTCTCCAAAACAATCCACATGTAGGCAAACCTTGTTTTGGAGAGCTTCACGAGCTCTAATCGCGAATGAACACGAAAGATGGCCAAGGGTTTCACCTTCTTAGTGAAGGTCACAATGGTGGTTGCTTGGGCCAAAATGTCCTTGACCCAAGCCAACTTGCCGATATCTTCCATGAGTAAGTCAACGCAATGGGATGCGCATGGAGTCCAAACAATTGTCAAAAACTCCTTCTTCACCATGCGACCTATTGCACACCAATTGGATGCATTGTCGGTGATGACTTGCACCACATTTGCATGGCCAACCTACAACAACCCAAAGTGCTTATGTAATTAGTACTATGTGACATCATACATGTACACTGTTACATGAACATGTAGACTTATAGAATGTACAATGAATAATTTACCTCGATGATTGCTTGGCGGATGTGTTGGAACATGAAACTCCCACTTGTCTTTCTCCCGTCCATCCATCGCATGGACCGTCGCGGCCGGCAGTAATGGCCTTGACCATCCTCTTCCACTGCGGGGTTTGAAGAACATGAAAAGAAAGATTGCACTCAATGATGGTGCGTGCAAGCTCGATCTCCGCCACCTCGTTGCCACTCTTTGACATAGGCCTTCGTGTTTTGAGTGGCTTGTAAAGTGGGTTGTACAGCCCTCTAGGACCGGCATCATCAGAGGGATGTCGTGGTCGCTCTTAATCACCTCATCTCGGCAATGGCTTGTGGAATGGATTGACATCCAGAGATTCCATCTCCTCCCATATTTGCCACATGTGACTAAGCACTCGGGTGATGGTGCTATTCCCTTCAAAGCCGCAATACCGGCATTTCCAACACTTCCCTCCCGAACCGGTGGTAGAGGATCCAAGCACTATGGTGAAACGATCCCATGCGGGATTGGCCAGCTTAGGCATGATGGATTATGAGGGAGAGAATGTGTGTGTGTGTATATGAGATGAATGAAATGAAATGTTATATTCATGTCTTCAAAAGGCCAAAGTGACTTAAGAGAGAGAGTGTGTGTGTGTGTCTAGACTCTAGAGAGAGGCCTTGAGGGAGGCAGAGAGTGTGTATGAGAGAGAGAGAGAGAGAGAGAGAGAGGCCTTGAGGGAGGAAGAGAGAGGGTGTGTGTGAGAGAAGGGAGGGGAGAGAGAGTGTGTGTGTGTGAGAGAGAGGGTGTGTGTTAGAGAGGGAGAGAGAGTGAGAGGGTGAGAGAGTGTGTTTGTATGTGTGTGTGTGTGTGTGTGAGGGAGAGAGAGAGAGAGAGAGAGAGAGAGAGAGAGAAGAAAGAAAGAAGAAAGAAATAAAGAAAGCTGTATTAACGTCTACTAGAGGCCGAACTTGACCTATGAGACAAATCAATGTATAGAGAGAGAGAGGGGCTGCCTTGAGGGAGAGAGAGTGAGAGAGTGTGTTGGGCCTTGGGCCTTGGCTATGGGTATGAGAGATTCGAGAGGGGGAGAGAGAGTTTTGCCGGTGGCTGTATCAAATAGCTCAACCCCCGTCTAAGACAAGTCACCAGTGTGATGACCAAACTAAGTTGACCCAAACACGTATAAACGGTGAGATTCCAGAAACATGCATAATCCCAAACTTTTCCAAACGGGCAAAAATGGCAAAGTCGATGAAAACAGCGAAGTTGGCAAAAAAAAATATCATTAAGATCCGTACACCTCGATCCACAGTCCGTACGCCTCGAACGGATCGTACGCCTTGAACGCCTCTATTGGATCAGTGCGCGCCTCTTAACAACCCTGAGCAAGAGGATTAGCAAGAGCAAGACTCAATTGCACAATGGGAGAGTATGTTGTATTATGAGAGATATTCACTTATATACATGGCCATAAGTGTTCACACTCACTTAAACTGTGGGGCCGGCCAGACACTTTAGGCTCATAAGAGGCCTAATGCTATTATAGTGACTACTCTCATAATATATCCATTAAGTACATCACTTGGGACTTTATCCTAACTTGCTACCACACGCTCTTGAAGCAGAAATGGCCATAAATACTTTGTCACACCATTACGGGCGCCTATCCAAGTTGTAGCTTTGGACACCATTGCTTCATATCTTGAATGTGTGAGATCCCTCTGCCCCCGGATTCCTGGTAGCTGACAGTGGAAGCAGCCCCCTCATGCGTCAGGTAGGGTTTCTCACTCAGGGCCTCGCCCACGAATGTCCGGGCAAACTAGGCTGGTGGTCACTCCGAAAACTGAAACGGGGAAAATTTCCCATGCCCGAAAAGCGAGGATCATCTGAGTAATTTCAACGCTTTTTTCCTAATCAAGATCAAGCACAGCCGTTGATCCACTCAATTGAGAAATTTATCAGGATATTAACTAGCTACTCGAATCCTAGCATAATTCTAAGATTTTTCAGTTTGATTATTAAAACTCCACTGATTCCAGCCATCCGGCCCATGGGTTAGCCACCACCCTGCCAACCACTGGAATCGGTAGATCCAATTCTTAACTTTAGCTTTAGAAAACAGATACGCACACACTCCTCTTTAAAACTTTAATATATAAAAAACAATCCATTGACAAACAATTTACTAGTTACATATGTCATACTTCAAAATTTCCATTGAGTCTTTGTTTCTCACAAAACAATCCATTGACAAACAATTTACTAGTTACATATGTCATACTTCAAAATTTCCATTGAGTCTTTGTTTCTCACAAAACAGTATCACTCTGGACTCTCCGTTGAGACCAGCGAGTCAACAACGAGATCCAGTGATAGATTACAATAACATTGGTCTGTCATACAATATCTTCCTCGACATACGCATGGGTGTCCTCTCGGCACCGCGAGCCCGTGCATCGCCTGGTCAAAACCCTCCAGGATCCTCCTTAGGTATCCTGGCACTTCACTCAGGGAGCGCTTCGTCGACCCTCGCCCATCGTACCGGAAGCGCACCATTTTAATCATACCGAGGCTGGTCAAGACCTCGGCAGGCTTTGCCACGTGAGCTGTCCCTCGAACACTCCCCGCTAACTGAACTTCCCTTAGATAAACATATATGCCAAATGCTCCCTCCAGCATTCTGGCGTAAGACAATCCTTTAAGAAAACAGGGTTTCTATGCAAGTTTTCAGTTTTGATTTTTGTTTGAAAACCATGAATAATCTTAAATCCGTATCTCAATACTTCTAGATCCCGGTCTGAATTCCAAACAAAATTCCTCGAATTCTGTCAACTTGATCCTCAGATCAAAATCAAAAGTCTTAACTTAGTTTCAGATTCGATGGGTGTTTTGAGTGCATTTTTTCTGAACTGAGCACATCATCATTGACAAAGGAATTAGGTTTTGGTCAATAGTCAGAATCAACGTTTGGGTCTGGAAAGGTTCTTCCTAAACTATCTTTCTCGAAAGATACTATTTTAATTTCTCTTTTTCTAAATTTCGTTCGACGAATATTTGCTTACAGATTTCTAAAACATGAATTTCTTATGAGGAATAAAATAATCATTTATCTCAATCTCCGACTTTGATAGTTTAATTGAATTTTCTCATTACCATCTTAGTGAATATGAAACGGTAGCATTTCTTCTCACAGATTATCTACTTATTCATTTTTTTTAATTTTTGCGAAAATTAAATAGAGGATTAAGGAGAACCCTTATATAATTATAAAGATTCTATATACATCTAATTATCCATAAAATCCGATTTTGATGAAAGTCACACTTTTATCATCATAAAAAATCATTTATGATGAAAATCACTCTTTTAATAAAAAATATCTTTTATGACCCATTTATGCATAAAAACCATTTATGATGAAAATCACACTTCTAATATTTAAAAAAAATATCTTTTATGCATATGTTTATGCATAAAAATCATTTATGATGAAAGTAACACTTTTATAATAAAAAAATAATCTTTTATGCATACTTTTATGCATGAAAATCAATTATGATAAAAGTAACACTTTTATAATAAAAATAATAATCTTTTATGCATACTTTTATGCATAAAAATCAAATATGATAAAAGTAACACTTTTATAATAAAAAATAATCTTTTATGCATACTTTTATGCATAAAAATCAATAATAATGAAAGTAATACTTTTATAATAAAACTAAATTTCTTTTATACAAATAATCAAAATGCATCTTCTATGCATGAAAATGACACTTTAGAATATAGAAATCATAAGGATTACTCTTTTAGAATAATGAAAGATAATACTTATTTCCAAATTTTTGAAAAATTTTGCCATAACCTCCTTTGTATGGATGACCATTTTTCAATTTTAAGTCTCTAAAATTAATTAAAAATACATCAAGAGTATTTAAATCATTCTAAAGTAACATTTTTCTACTTATTTAAGAGAAACATTATGAAAAACTTGATTTTATTCATTAATCATTCACCTAGGATAAAGAATGGTTGGATTTACTAGAGAAGAGAGGGGAATGCCTTTTGCAATGAGGCATAACATCATTTGCAATGTAGAGAAGACAAAAATCATAAAAAAAACCATAAAATGAATGGGAAAGAGAAGAATCTCCAACTTACATAGATAATTTGAGAGCTTTCCTTTGGCTTGATGGTTTGAGGGTTCAACTCTTGTTTGAGACAAGAGTGGCCACCAATCTTTTGGAAGAGGGAAGGTAAAAAAACTAATGAATTATGAGTAAAATTCACTGTTTTTGGAACTTGGGAGAGGCAGGGTAACAGTGCAAAATAGTATTGAGTTTCAACAAAGGGGAGGTCTTCTATTTATAGAAAAAAGTGAGCTTCTAACCAAGCCAACTGATTCTAGAATTTTCCAGATCAGTTTTGCTCACATTTTTAGTTGAAACAGGAGAGAGGAGAGATAAAAATATCTCATTATTTGGGAGTTTAAAACTCATTCAAGCATGTGAAATAGGCACCTCCTTCATGAGGGGAATTCCCCCATGCAGAGGTGTCAAAAATACATTATTACTTCTAAATATCTCCCCTTTTTAACTATTTACCTTGTCCTTAGTCAACTCTTCATCTTATGGGAGTATTTACGTATTTTTGGGAGATTTTTCTTTTATTTCTTCATTTATCTCCTCCCTACATCTGGATGAATCTTATTGGTCCATAGGAACCTTAATTTAAAATTTTGAAAAAATCTTCACCCCCAGGATAATGCCTCTTGTTCAGATTATACTTAATTTCTAATGCACCTTCTGAAAATCTTTTTGAACTTCTGTTTCAGGGGAACTTATTTTAATAAGATGAGATATTTTTCTATCCAAAAATATTTAAAAACTGAATTATCACTCTCTAGAAGATTTTCTCTCTCTAGGCCAAAACTGGTAGAAACAAGATCTTTTATATTTCTGAAGAGGGAGTTAATTACAGGGGAAGATGGTGGACATCTTGAGAGGCTGGGGAGGAATATTACATTCTATCCCACTTGAAAAACGCGAGATGACCTCATCTCGCACATTGGGGATAATCCCGCAATAGATCGGCTTCATTCTCCTAGGTGGCATCTTCAAAAGGATAGAACTTCCATTTTATCAATAATTCTCTGAGAATTCTGTTCCTGAGAATTTTTTCTCGAACATCAAGAATTTCTTCAGGTTGGAGTTCCATCTGCCCTTGGGTTGAAGAGGTTAGGATTTCATCATCAAGCACATGATTTGGGCTTGGCACATATTTCTTTAGAAGGCTTACATGAAATACATTATGAACTTTGAGATGAGGAGGCAGAAGAAGCTCGTAGGCTAAGTCATCTACTTTCTTTGTAATCAGATATGGCCCACAATATCTAGGGAATAACTTCTTGTACTTCCCAAGAGATAAAGAACTTCTTTTGGGCCGTACTCGAATGAAGACCATATCTGCTCCTTCAAACTTTCTGTCTGTCCTCTTCTTATTAGCATACTGCTTCTGTCGATCCTGGGAAGCTTTAATATCTTTACGAATTGACTGCATCTGCTGCTCCATGTCGTCAAGCATCTGTCTGGACATCTTGACCCTAATCAATGGGTCGGACCAAGTTAATGGAGTTAAGCAATCTTGTCCATACAGAGCTTTAAAAGAGCTCATCCCGATACTTCGGTAATAAGAAGCATTGTAGACAAACTCGACTAAATGCAGATAGCTTAGCCACTTCAAGTTCCAACCTTACTATAACAATAGCATTACCACACAAGTTACAACCTTACAAGCATTTGTCTCATTGCACATAAATGAAGCAACCAAAAGCGTTCGACATTTGTAAAATCAAGTAAAAGAACGACGATATTATCATAAAATGCATTCTAGATGTACTTGCTTTGGGAAGGAACAGAAACTAAAAACTATTTTACTACTCTATACTTGGTTTGATTTTTCAAAAAGGACCTACACTACACAAGGTATAGAAGCTCAGACTGCATTTATAGAAGCTCAGTCAGCATTGGGTTGAGCTAAACATTTTGGTTATTAGGGAAGAAAGCAAAATTAGGCTTCATTATCTTATGAAAGAGTGAAATAAGAGGTAAGGGTTTAGGAACTCCCCAACACTATTTGGAACGAGGTGAGATGGAGCAAGGTTTCATTTTGAGCCAAGCATTGTTGGTGGGGTGATGCGGGGTTGTAAGTTTTGGAAATGGATACATTTTCTCCCTCCAGCCAACCCAACTTTTGAATATTCTTCCTTATCCACCTCCATTTGTAATTTTAAATGAAACTATGAAGAAAATGCTTGTTCAAAATGTCTTTTCAACCCATGGTTAGAAGCATTCATGTCACGTTTACTAATAATATTTCCAAAACACTCAAGGCGGGGTCATGCCATTGTAGACCTCGACGAGGTGTTAAAGACACTTGTTAGGTGAAACCATCCATCTTCAAAGTAAATTCAACCCACTGAACTTGGCCGAGTAAAACACTTAATGTTGGAGAATAGTGTTGGATAACGACTTGAAGCTACATGATTCCATTGCTTGAAGGCATAGTGTGATGGTAAGATGTTTCCAAAGGTGACTCAAGATCTTGAGTTTAAAATTTATTCTCTTTCCCACATAACATCTTGCTCCATTTTTTTATAGTCCCAAACCCAAATTCACCTTTACTCTATGATGTAAATTATAAAGTAAACTTTGATTTGTCGAGTAAACTAAGAAGTAAAGCCCACTTAATAAACTACAAAGTAAATTAGGAAGTAAACTATGATTGCTTAGAAAACTAAAGTACATTACGATGGAGATTTTCAAAATTACTTGGCCGAGTTTACTTCATTCGACGACCGTCACGATTTAAATCAATTCCATCCATTGATGTCACCTGATGAGGGTCTTTAAGAACCCGTGGTAGAGAGTGCTGAGGGCCCCAAGGGGTAGAGAAGATTCCTCCCAACATGGCCCACGAGAAAAGTTAATGACCACATAGATTTGACCCATCACAAAAACTACAACCAATCTGATTGGTCATGCACTTGGTTTTGGGACGATTAACGGCCTAGATTTATGTAGATCAAGCATCACTTGCTCCTGTGAAGGAGTGGGTGCTCACTCTCTTTTTCTCTCTCTCTCTCTCTCACACACACACTTAAATACACGTGTAAACCAAACCAAATATTGTCACATTTGTATGCTGAAAAGCCTGACTTGACTGTCAAGCCGACCTCACAAAACACGCTCCCTCTCGCCTCCCTACTCGCTAAGCAAATTGTGATACACCATTTCTCTCAGACATGCCTGCAGGCTAAGCTCCCTCTAGCCATGTACAAAAGGTAACTTTAATCTACTACTGGCTGGCGATGCTCATGCTTTAGCCGATTGAGTCGGAATAAGACCATGGTTCCAAATGATACCAACCCTATATTAAGAAACAAATCGAACAAAACAGATTTAAAGGATTCTAAAAGGAATGACAAGCTCTTCAAAAAGAACATATCTACAAAAAGGAGATAATAGAGGGGGCAGAGAGCTAGAGCGAGCTAGCTAGCCTGTCTTGGAAGGAGGGCAAGAAGGCAACAGACGAGAAGCAAAACCAGAGGTAGGAGGGCGCTCTGGTGCACACAGACAGGAGGGAGCACACTGCACAATCTGCATATTAACGAAGGTAATGGGATTCAATCGAGCCCCACTGTGCACTCAGCAGGAGGAGTAGGGTAACGGGCCACATCTGTGCAGTAATTGTATTGCATGAAGGTAGAGGTAACCCACTTGTAGCTGCCTTTCTCGTGCTCCTTCAGAGACCATGCCTCCGGCTTGTCCCACCATTGCTGGCTCGTTGCGCTTGCGCAGGCTGGTGGCTGGGCCTCGTTTTCCCACTGGCATGCGTCCACGTGAAACTTCTCGTAGGTGGAGACGAAGGGGGCGGCCTGCCAGTTGATCTTGTCCAGCCCTCCCCTGGTCGCCCACCCGTCTCCATTCCATATGCTGGAGAAGACATACATGGGCTGCTTCGATGGATACATTGCCTGCGTCGTAGGGGTGTTCCTGTGCACCCTTATGGGTACTCGATCCACGTAAAACCTGCACAAAACCACACATGCACATGAGATCCTGCTGCGGCCTGCTTCACCATTAAGAAGCTCACGAATTCTAGGACGAGGAGGAGGGAGATTAGGGAGGAAGAGAGACTTCAAGCAGACCACCATGGATGCTTACACAGTCATGTGGCTGTTCCAGAGAACAGAATAGGTGTGGAATTTCTGAGTAGGGTCGAACCACAGGTACATTCTCTGCTCCCGCCCCCCTATCCCGTTCACATACATGTTGGTCTGCAGCACGTATGGCTGCCCACTCTTGTTCCCCAGAAACTCAAAGTCCATCTCGTCCCTGTTCTCCGTGTTGGAAGACAACTACATCCCACACACATCAAAACCATCACTAGCTTTAACACTAACTACACCTTAATCTAACAAATTCAGCTCCGTCTTGTACCATAGATGCAATCCACACACGTCAAATTATCACAATAATTACACCTTAATCCAACAAAATTAGCCTGTAGCTGCCACTCCAACTGCCCAGTCCATCACAAACTTATCAAATTATCACGTAATCATTACACGCTAATAGAATGGCATTAACGCGTAATTAAGCACTTACGTAGTATGCAGTAACCACACCTGCGGAGTCCCCTGGCACTAGTTTCAGCTTCATGCTGAACCACCCAAATTTGAACTTGCCTTTCGACTGGAAGCCGGATCCTGCGCAGCAACAAGCATTACCATTGATACATAGTCAGTGCTTCAAACCTGACAAACGCATCCTAATTATTGGCTAATTAGCCCTTTAAGAGGCAGTATAACCCCTTCTAGTTGGTGCAACAATCAAGACGTGGACATAATATGAGGAAACGCTGGGTTGCATGCATAAACTACTGTAAAAAGCCTGATTAATTAGTGAACTGCAATCAACCTGAGGTCTGGTCAAGGACTAGGTTCCACATTCGTCCGTCTGCAGATGATTTCACATGGTCAGTAGCCCACATGACATCGAAATCGGCTTGGAAGGCAGTGGTGTGAGCGACTGAAGGATTGCTTTGAGAGAGAGCTCCGCAGAATGATATCAGGAGCAGGCATGCAAGCACCTGCAAGCTGCTGAGAGAGGCCATGGAGAGCAGCAGAAGCGGGCCAAACTACACACACTCTACCGAATCGAGGAAGCCTTTTATGGATTGCGGGCAGCATTAAGGGCTAATACATTGGTTTTGAGTATAATACACTCCTTATCTCTCAATCCTGATTATCAATCCGAAATGTAAATTAGTAGGTATAGATATAGATGTTTCTATTTATTATCATGATTCATCATGAGATTGCTGTTGTGGGTTTTTTAAAATATATCAAATGCATATTGATTGATTGATGGAGCATCAATTTTTGCAGGTCCAAGTAGGAAAGAAGGCAAGGACAAAGAGAGCTGGCCTGGGAGGCAAAAGGGGAGCTATAATGGCAATCTGATCAACCCCACTGACACAAACGCCCCCACACCATTGTGCAGTGTGCACTGTAGTCTATGACTCTATAGCACCATAGATGATTGATTACAGGACTCTAGTAGTTACTGTACCTCACAAATCTAATTGAAAAATTAAAATAGTTTCGATTTCTTAATATAGGAATTTTTGTCTAGACCACCAGAAAATTAAGTTTATTTTACAGCCCAAACAAGCCACACATTGATAGCTGTCTGCTACCATTTATGGCAAACCATGGTACTCCATCACTATCCACAGTGTCCAAAGAGATCTAATCTATCACTAATCCATTCGGCCTAAGTTTAATTAGTGATATTTAAAATTGCATCTATAAATTTACTTGTGAGTCTTTAGTGACTTAAAAATTGCATCTCTGAAATTTCATGTGGATAAAAAGCTTCATGTAGCATCTCTATTTTAATATAAATTTAAAGCTCTAAATTTAGAAAAAAAATGTAATGAATTGGTGCTCACAGGAATTATATAAATGGAGATGCAGCAATTACATTTTTACTTGTATATACAATGTCCTCAAATTTGAAAAATTAACGAAGTGTAGGGCATTGTGGTTACATTTTATGTGCAAAATCTCAAGAAGAAAGCCTTGCTGAGAAGAATGTTTTCTGTGAAAACTGGTAAAAGGGACATCTGAAAAGGTGAAAGAGGGTATGACCAAATGAGTTCTAACAAGCTGCAGAGGCTACAGTAGACCGAGAGTTGAGGCTGTAGTTAGCATGAAGCAACCTTTAATTAAGCTGGCGGAGGCTGAGCTAGCCAGGCATTAAGGTGGTAAGCTTGATGAAAATGAAGATTAAGTAAATGCTGAATTGCTGTAATTAATTAATTTTCTGGTGTTTTTTTTAAAATAGGAAGAAAAAGTTGAATTAGATGAACGGTCACTGCAAGCTCCAGCCAGTTTGTACCCATCCATCCATCTGCAAGAAGCCAGCCAGGCAACATGCCAGCTCCTCGTTTTGATTGCTTTCGTGAGGGGCAACCTCCCCCAAAGGACATCTTTCAAAAATTAATATTTCTTGTGTATCTTCCAAAAAATAATTGAAAAATATTCACCCACCCCCTCCCCTCCTCACATTTTTTAAATTTAATAATTGAAAAATATTCTCCTCACATTTTTCTTATATTTTCCAGCAAAATATTCACCACTCTAATCAAATCCTAAGCATCATCCCCTCATAAGCAACCTTTATTTATTTTTTTGGAAACAAGAAAAAAACATCACAATTCTCCAACTCATGTGAGATGACTCCTAAGTTCTAACTTGTAAAATTTCCAAAAAAAAAGAGATTTTTTGGATTATTAAATGATTTCCTTAAATAATTTGCATAGAGAAAAAGAAACATTTTTAAAAAAGCAACATTTTAAAACTCTCAAGACCTTCTCAGACCTCTTGCTCCTTTTGGTGGGAAATTGGAATCAAAGCTCCTCCTCTTTAATGAAGCCACAACATTAAGTTCGTGACTCTCCTCTCATGGGTCATGGCTCCTATGCCATGCTCCAAAAAAAAAGTGTTTTCCAACCAATCAAAATAAGTACAACTCTTAAGTTTATTGAGTTTTTGTTTCCAAAATCCTCTACAATATGCCTGTTTTATAACTAAAATATATGAAAAATCATTCCTTAAAAGAAGGGCTACTTTAGTTAATTCTCGCCAGTAAAAACACACTAGAATGCCGATTTTTTTCGAGCACTGCTCCTATGTATAAAAACTTCCAATGGCATCCCAACTCCAAATGTGTGGAGCCTCTCTCTAGTTCTACCTATGACCTCTCACATGAATCAATCCCACTCTAACCCCACAAGTAAACCTCTTAAGGCCAATCCTCTTCATGTCTTAGCCCTCTGGGTTGGCCCTTGGCTCTCATATTTTTTTGACCAAGTTGGTGTGAATGATCAAGAAGAAGTTTAAGATCCAAAGTCACCCCAAATCTTTTGGATTACCATAAGTAAAAGAGATTATTAATCATCCCAAGTCAATACAAATGTAACACTACCATGAATAGCCTCTTCTTTGATAATAAACAAAGGAGTTTAAGCACATGGAATATGTTCCATAAGGTTGAAGCCCTTGTGCTCAAGATACCATTGATAGCTTGTCAACCACTCACAAGTCACATCCAAGCTCCTAGTACTTTGTTGTCTTTTCATACATGTACTTATGCCATGTGCGCTCATTGTGAAAAGTTTCTAAGTAATGAAGGCACCAAATTCTAACTTCATGGTATCATTTGCTATATCTTTTTCTTTTAAGTATATGTGTTCTTTATCATGGTACAAAATAAGGAAACATGTACCTACTATCAAGGATGATTGAGAATAGTGTATATTATTTTGTTGCACTCGTCTAGAGCAATATTCTTTCATAAAATAAACTATTATCAAGCCATTAGAAGAAGGACAATAGCTAAGAACTTCTACTCTCAAAAGCAAACTAAATGGCTATTTTCAAACTAAATGGGCATCATAGCACTCCCTATGTAGAAGCCCTATGCGAATAGATGCTTACAATGTCGAGATAAAAGAAACAGAAGATGGAAAGAGACTCAAAAGAGGCATCTACCCATGATGGCTTTGTAGTGTGAGAGTGGTCGGCTAGCATGTAACATCATGCCTTTTGCAAGTAATATGCAACACTTTGCACAAGTCTCCTGACACCATGTCCCTTGGCATTTCTTAGCCACTTTGGAGGTGTGGCATTAGTTTACGAAACAAACTTCAAAAGTATAACATAGCACCAACTTGCATGGGAAAAATCTATGTCTGCTAATGAGGAGGAGGATGGGGATAATGCCTTGTGCTACACCTAGATCACCTTAGGGCAACCATTAGCAAGGCTTGCCACATATCACATAATGAAAAACCTTTGCAACCATAGGATTTTTAAAGGTAGGAGATGATCAAAGACTACATGCTGTGATCATAGTTTTACAAAGAAGAAACTACATTTCATGGTAGAAGAATAAACTATAAAGGTATTATTTGGTGAAAGGAATAATACCGTATAAAAATACACTATTATTACTCTAGGTTAGGAATCTCGTGGTAATATCATCATCTTATAGCCAAACGTAACAAAACACATTTGTAATCCCACTAATGTTAGAACACATCATCATCCATCATGTGAATAGAAAAGTTTATACATTGTTGACAAATGTAATGCAAACAACATTAATTATTATTGTTTTGCAAGATGTAGTCTCACAAATTAGTCTCATGTCATCACTTCAAGGTAAACATAATGATGTAATAAGTAAGATACAAAAAAGGTGAGCTATTGTAGTGACCATTCATGCATTACTTTTATTAATAAAAGTAAGATTTCTTTGAGTTATTCCCTTACATATGTCTGCCATGATTAAAGTTAACAATGTCTCAATAAAATGGCATGCTAATGGTTTCAAAGCAAGGGTTATGCATTAAAAATGTGATATGTCATATCATGCATTCACCGCTTTAAAATATTGTTTTATTTTTATATGTTCACATGACCCCCTTTCGTATTTGAGGGTAACTTTGCATCTCATAATATTCTATGGCCGTTGTGGCATTCCTAATACATGCAATCACCTTTCTTGTCCTTCTTATATCAATTTAGAATATAATCAAATTTATCTATAGTGTTTCAATTTCACTTCTTCAATTTTATCAATCAAATTTAAGCATATAACCAAAAAAAAAGTTAGTCTTTTTATTCTAAGTGTGTCATAATTACCCTTAGAACCAATGTTTGTTTATTAGTTCATTACATTCTCACTACCTAAATAATACTTGGGAAGCCATATTTAGCTTAACATTTTATTTCATTTAACTTTTACCATTTATTAACAAAGTTACACAAATCATAAAGATACTTAAACCACAAAATGGCATGAAGTCACTTACATAGTATAACAATGTTATACAAATCGTAAAGATACTTAGACCATAAAATGGCATGAAGTCACTTACATAGTACAAAGAGTTAATGTTTAAATTAGCCCTAGCAAAATGAAGTCACTAACATAGTAGTGTAAAGGGTTAGAGTCTAAATTAGCACTAGAAAATGAAGTCACTTACATAATATAACTTGCGTTAGTGCTTGAATTAGCAGTGTTTGAATTAGCACTAGCAAAGTGAACTTTCATAGGGTTCTATTCTAACTTTTTAATGACACCATGTGAGAATGCAACATTTTCTATTAAAATCAAGTATAGAAAATACCAAAACATGAAAACATGCTCATTAGAGAGAACTTACATAATTTTGACAAGCATATAGCCAAAATCATTAAGGAAATATTTTATTATTGCACAAGAACCTCAATTGACAACCGTGAATGATTAAATATCAAAGTAAACATAGTATATTAATATATAAATGCAATCATTAAAGTAAATATAGTATGTTAAGATATAAATTCTTTCGAAGTAAATATAGTATATTTAACTTGATTTATCATCAAAGTAAATATACTATATTAAGATATAAATGCAATCATGTATAGTCCAAAATAAAGTTAAGTATTGTAGAAACAAAGCTTGGCTCTCTTGAGTAAGTTTTTCCAAAGTGGCACAATTAAATGTGTTCATGTGTAACTACTATACACAAAAGCTCCTTCCTCTTGTCTTCCTTGAATGAATGATTCTTTTAGAGGATCCATTTTGCATATATCTGTAGACTAATAGCTAGAAGGTATCTACCTTTTTATTCAATAGCTAGAATGTATTTACCTTTTTCTTTAAAGATGTATGCAACTTTTGAACTTTTCCTTGTTCGTGGTGGTGTGACATTTCTAGAAACTTGGTATCATGCTTGTATGGTGCTAAACAATGTGGAAAATCTAGATTTAATCTCTTTAGTAAGTGTAAGATGTACACTGATACCTCAAAACAACCATTAGCCACCATGATACCCTTTTATCTATCCTTTTATCTTGCCTTTTTCACTATAAATTCTAGAATTGATAATGAAATAATGACACCATTCATTACACTCTATCAAGTATCCTTGCAAAAGTTGTTTCTTCTCCAAGCACACAATAAGTTGTAAGTGAGTGATCAAATTCTTGGCAAGTTGATTATGCACTATGGTTGAAAGTCAACCTTGGCCTACTCAATGGAGATTATTGAGATATTTCGCTATTAATCAAGTATATTCTTATTGCCCCAACCCTTATTTGGGGATATTTTTTAATGTATACTATTGGTGTAGATGTACCTATTAAAGTAGCCATGTGAATTTGGCATTGATGACTATTGATCACAATGTGAGGTGTTTGCTTTCATCCTAGCTAGGATGTTGACACACCATGATGAGGTACGTTATAATGCTAGTAATGGTTTAGCACAATAAGGGGATGAATTATTACTAAGATAATCACTTTTATGTAAGTCATTTTTGACAATAAGTGATATACAATCATTCCCTTGTGGTGGAAATTGAAGGTGACACAAATTGTTAAATTGATGTAGGTAGGTAAATTTGCCTTAAATATTTTATTGATGATGTTATTGAAGTGATGAGGCTTATGGTTGTGAGAGGTTCATTTATCATGCATTTAAGCCAAGATTCTTGTGGGCTCCCAAGTTTTAGCTTCTTGTTTTTTCCACCATGTAAGCAATAATTGCTTGTGACTAGGTCCTATTATTTTGAGCACCATGTGATTGTGTTTGCCACATGAACTTGTTGTGGGGACCCATGAAGATGGCATACCCAATAGAAATTTGTGTTGAAGCCCATAGGTATTGTGTGGCCAAGTAGAAGTGTGCCAGGAATCCGTAGTGGGGTAGGAATCCACTCTACCTTAGTAACAAATGGAGGAATTAGAGATTGCAGCCTACATAGTTGTGACATTGTTGAAGTTCTTATTGGGTCTAGCTCTAATGGGGAGAATGCACTTGGGGTTAAGATTGTTGATGAAATTGAAGTGTTCCCCTCATACAAGTTCTCATGCAATATGTGTTCTTGTGTGTTGCATCATTTTTGGACATAGGTCCTTCGTGGTAAGCCTTCTCACCCCACGAAGATGTATAGTCTACTTTTAGGATTGGTGGGCATATATATATATTTCTTATCTTATCATTCATCCCATGAATATGTTCTTATGGCTTCCCCATTGTGGGAGAAGGTTCTTACAATTTGTTTATATTTCCTTTGCTCACCATGCTTGTCAAGGTTTGGGTATAGACTAGATGGTAAGGATGCCTTCCTTTGCATCCACTCAATGATGTTGCAATCATCCATTATGTGTTTATAATACCTTCTTCTTTGGTTGTTTTGGGTACTTTTAAGAGAGAGGCCCACGCAGGATAGGTAAATAAAATTATTACCCTTGTAGTATCCTTGTTTTTGGTGGGTGTCTTTTAAGGGAGAGGCCTATTAGCCACCTGGGATAGCTAAATAAAAGTATTAACCTTGTATTAGCCTTGGTCTTATAGCAATTTGTCAAGCACCCATGACCAAGCCACCATTCACGATATGTGAGCAGGTTGTTCCGTGCTTCCTTCCTTTTGCTTTGGTTTTTCTTTTGTGAGGGCTTGTTCGACTTCTTCAAGGTTATCTTAGGGATCTAGAATTTTATGTTCCCATTAAAGTAGCCCTAGGAAAAGAGGGCTTTTTGGGCTTCTTCAAGCTTACCTTAGGGATCTTGTTAGGCTTATCTTAGGAAAAGAGGGCTTGTTAGGCTTCTTCAAGCTTATCTTAAGGATCTAGAATTTGGTGTTCCCATTAAAGTAGCCCTAGGCAGAGAGGATATGATTTGGCATCCACCACTGGTAGGTCCATTATCATAAATATGAGGTTGGGTTGCAATTTGTGGTGGTATCGGGTGGAGAGGCATGTTTTTTAGGGGAGTTGTTGAAAATCGAGGCCTTAGAGGTCATGGAATCTGTCAACAATGAGGGTGGGTGATTTAACATAGTTAATGTACAGGCATGTGAAAGATGGAAAGGCCTTGGGTTGAAGTTCTTGGAATGTAGAAGCTTCACATCGAGTGTGCAGACTCAGGTTTTAATATTTCCTACCCAATTGTAGAGTTACTTTACATATGTATCCCACTTGCTTTATTAGATGTTCGTTAACTCAGGCACACAAAAAGTAGAGATATGGAAAATTGTTTTGGATTTCATAAGCAAAGTAATATTTACTCTCTTTTGTGAAGCCTAATTATGAACATACATGTTTTATAGAATATGGTGCAGACTCGAGCATCCTTAAAATTTCAACATTTGTATAATGAACACAACCATTAGAGCATTACTTCAATTTCCTCAATCATTAGTTTCCCACATAATGTAAACCCTGATTTGGATTGAAGAATGGGACGTCGAAAAGGGGACGGTCATTATTCATATTCAGTTGGGAATAATAGAGAATCACTGGTATGTGGATTTTTGATAGGAGATTTTATCTCTAGACTAAATCACCTTAGTATATATCTTTCCCCCGCCGCTAAGTTTATGTATCCCCATCAAGTCCACTGCCTCAAACTATTTGGAGCCTAAGCCTCTAGAAACATGCCCTTGTAAGTTCCTCTACTATTGGAAAACTTTTTAACTTCCTAATATAAGTTCGGTATCTATCTATTAAATGCATTGCCATGAGTTTCTAAGAAAGAGGAATAATAAAGTGATTTTAAATTTTTACAAATGCTATGAATCGGACAAGATGTCAACATAGCCCATGCAAGAGCCCCTCAATAATGATGTCATGGAAGCCCTTCACAAGGCACAACCAAACCCATTTAAGGGTGAAGGAGGAAAGAACTTTGGAGAGCTAATAGAGGCATGGATTGAATCAATGGATGAATAATTTAATGTGGCGAGCTTCAATGAGGGAAGTAAGATAGCCTTGGCATGCCTGTAGATTGTCAGTATAGCCACATGACAAGATGAAAAAATCATTGTGGGTCTAACGGGTTGGAGCAAAATTAGTTAAGATGTAAAACAATTTCTTTGATAAAGTTTCTATCCTCCTAGATTTCAAGAGGATCGAATGAATGAGTTCCTAGAGCTTGGGACAGAAGGGAAGAACCCCATCAAAGAATACCATTAAGCCTTTGCCAAGCTTCTTTGCTTTTCTCCAACCATGGACGAAGTGATATTTTTGAATAGATTCATTCAAAAGCTTGATGGACCATTAGACACTTTAGTCAAGAAGGCCAAACCCACAATAATTTCAAAGGCTATTATAATGGCTTAAGATTTTTCCAGCTCTTTCTCCATTAAGGTGGACAAAGGATCATACCACAATCTACCAAGAGAAGTTTCTCCCAAGGGAATGCTTCTTGAACTCCTTTTCCAAAGCATGATAGGCATCAAAGTGTTATTCAAAATCCATGAGACGTGAGAGTTAAGGAAGAAAGGGAAATTTATCCTTGTCCACCACCACCATATTAATCACAATATTTTAAGCATGACTACGCTTCATGTAATCAATTTTTATGCAAAACCACACTAAGTGCGTCATGTAAAAGATATATGGGATGAACGTGCTTACGACATGTGTAACACCAACCATGAGCAATAAGACTAGGTGTACATAGAGCTAGTGAACCAATTTGAGGCCCCCAATTGTTAAATGGATGGCTGGCCATTGTAAAAAGAGAGCTCATGTATATAACTGACTTATTAAATATGAAAAGGACATATAATTCCATTATCACAATTGAGTCTTCCTCTCTCTCTCTCTCTCTCTCTCTCTCTCTCTCTCTCTCTCTCGTGGCTATGGTGGTGAGCTTGTGTGTATGTGAGATAGGAGTTGAGCTCTCCCTTTGCTAGATAGGAGTTGAGCTCTCCATAGATCCTTCTCTCATTGCTCCCTACCTAGCTCAAGGAAAGCTCCACTTGGCACAAGTGGAGTGATCCGCTAGCGGCTTCACATCGAGGAGTTAACCCTCATTAGGGTTGGCTAAGTGCATGTTCCCAAACTAACCCTTGCATTTTCTCTTCTCTCTTCTCTTATTTCTCTCTCATGCAAGGAGTATGCTCATTTAGGTGACCATGTTTGGTGCTGCACCACTAGGGATAGCATTAGCTTAGGGTCTTCCAAATTCTATTCCTAAGCTAGAGTCTTGATTTGCCCGAATGTAATGCAAATCCACCAATAGGAGTTGGTTATGAGACGTTTGTTTGATTTTGTTTTTCTTCATAAAATGGAGCATTGGAAGCATGAGGAGCTCCAAAAGCTACATCAAAAGCGGGAGCTACAAAGTGCCCTAATCTTGCTTTTGATTCCATTAATTTTGATTTTTTCTTCAATTAGTTAATGCATCATTGGGTAGCTTGGGACTAGCCTAAGCCATCCTTAAAAAGAAAACCAAAAAAAAAATCATCATTGAGGAGAAGAAATCAGTGTAAGGCCAAGAAAAAACTAAGCGCAGTTCAGTCTTAGGTTCCATCTTTTTGAGAAGTGAACGGCCGTTCACTTCATTGAGGTATGGCCCTTTTAAATGTGAATCTTTTTATGTGGTACAACTAAACTGTTAGGGGAATATTTGAAGGTGGCTATTAAGATACTTGCCAGTCAGTTTGTGAGCATATGTCTATACCCTCATAGATGTACGTCCATGAGTGAACGGTCGTACTTTCATGAGTGAATGCCCATTTCCCCTTTTGCTAGAAAATATTTTTGCTGACATAAGACACGGCCATACTTTTTCTAATTGAATGACCGTTCCTCCACCAAGGAATGCCCGTTCCTTTGTCTATCCCCCCATGATCGTGCCTTTCTAATGTATGAACAACCATTTCTCCACTAAGGATCATTCCTATTCTCAACCCACAACTGTACCTATGACAACGTACGACCGTAACTCTTACTAAGCCATGCACGGACCTTTACAAGTGAACACCCATTCCTCTGTGAACAAATGATCGTTCCTAAGCTCCTAGAGGGTAAAATTTTCCCTGTACACAGAGTGTGATTCTGCACTGTCACTTGACACATTCATATACCTATGCTCAGGGAAATTGGTGTGAAATAACCCCTTGTTTTGATGACGCTGAACCATCCTACACTCAATCACTTACTAGATCTGACCCTCAACACAGCGTATGGAGTCAAACGGTGTTAATCCTTGATAGCACTAGTGAAAGTGAAGAACACCCAAGCACGGGATGAACCACCCCCGACTTAGAGATAGGAGTATTGGCTACACAATGCACATACCATTGACTCAAGAGTAAGACCTAGGGTCCCCTACACATTCACAAAGGAATCTAGACTCGAGACTAAAAAACTTTATCCTAGGAAACACACAATCGGAAGAGCCTCATTCGAGATGTTAAAACCCTAAGATCTCTCTAGATAATCAACATGCATAAATCAGGCATAAACTCTACCACCCAACCACCCCCAAGCCCAAGGGTTGCACACATGAAATATAATGAAGTACCACATACCTTAACCTTGGTGTCCCATACCACCAAGAGGTATGACTCCAATCCAACAGCACTCAGCTCTATAGTGAAATGGCAAGAATGTAGATACAATCCTCTACACATGAAATATAATGAAGTACCACATACCTTAACCTTGGTGTCCCATACCACCAAGAGGTATAACTCCAATCCAATAGCACTCAGCTCTATAGTGAAATGGCAAGAATGTAGATACAATCCTCTACACAAGAGAACATCCCTTGAGTGTGCCCCATGCCCCTATTACATAGGAGGGTGCTCAAGTGACTCTTAACACTCCATTTCCCATGTGTGATCCTTGGATGCCTGACCCTAACCTCAACCCTTAAGGTTAGTCCTAAACCATTCTCCACTAGAGCTTGTTCCCATGCTCCCAGGCTAATGTGGGTTAGCCTCCTAGTATATACACATATAATGTGCACATAACATACTTCCCCTCTCTCAAAACATTGCACTCTTGCGCAATGAAAAGAAGGAAATCTACGTTGAACATTTTCAACCGACTCCCAAGTCGAATCCTCTATTTCCCTATCTTTCCACAAAATTTTAACCTCAGGGATTAGTCGACTACGAAGTTTCCTTTCTCTCAATTCAAGTACCTTCTCAGGTTCATGTGGAACACAAGATAAATCTTCGACTTCAACGAGTTTTTGAGGAGTAACTGTGTTATCCTCACCTCCCAACTTCTCTTTCAATCTACTGACATGAAAGACTGGATGAACTCTAACATGTGGAGGCAGTTTTAGTTCATACACGCAACCGTGCCAATTCGACGTATAATTCGAAATGGACCACAATATCTAGGAGTTTTGAGCATTTTCCCATTGATAAAGTCTGAGAGTCTTTAGGAACTTTTAAATAAACCAATGCTCCTGGTTCAAAAGATCGAGATGAGCGTCCTCTATCAGCATAAAACCGTGCTCTATCCTGAGCACTCCTGATAGAATCTCGAGCTTTGACTAGCATTTCCTACATATCACTCCCTCAATGCATCAAGCTCAATGTCCTTAAGAGACTGACATCAATAGGTGCACTGGGTTGATACCTATACATAAGCATGAACGGACTAAAACCTATAGCTGTATGTTTAGAACTGTTATAGGCAAATTCCATCAGTGGAAGATACTTTTTCCAATTTGATGGTTTTCCAGACATATGTACGAAGCATAACCTGATTCACCCACTCTGTTTTCCCATCAGACAGCGGATGATCACCGGCTCTGTTTGCCCATCAGACTGCGGATGATCAGAGGAACTCATACTTAAAGCTGTTTCCAATTTCTTGAAAACTTGCTACCAAAAATTAGCCATGAACTTAGAGTCTTGATCGCTCACAATATCAGAAGGTAGACCATATAGTCTAAATAGTTGCTCGACAAATTGGTAAGCCAATTCCGAAAAGCTTTAACTGTTGTTTTTGTGGGTAAAAACCTAACCATCTTTTTTAATCTATCCATGACTACCCAAATGGCATTGTGACCCCTGCTGGTATGTGGAAGTCCCGTAATGAAATCCATGAAAATACTTTCCCACTTTCTAGACAGAATATCTAAAGGATGTAATAACCCAGCAGATTTAAGGCGTTCAGCCTTGTTTATCTGACATTGATGACATTGGACGACATAACTCTGAATAAAATCTTTCATTTTTGGCCAATAAAATGTCCTTCTAACTAAAGCCAAGGTACGCTGTATGCCAAGATGTCCTATCGGATGGTGCGTCATGGCACTCAAATAGGATCCTTAACTTAATTTCCGACACAACGCGCAAACCTTATCATTTCAGAATAAAATACCATTCCGAAGAAAAAAATGGTTGGCTTTTCCTTTCACGAGGTTTTGATCTACTTCAAAGTTAGACCCTAATTTTGCCAAATTCTAATATTTTTCAAAGAAAATATCTGTGCTGCATTTTTCCCTGAGTGAATTGTACAAGTTAGAAGTAATCTCAGTGAAACAAAGTTCATTAACTTCCCAATTCGACTCAACGCATCAGCAATGCGATTTAAGCTACCCTTCCTATATTTAATCATAAAATTGAAATCCTGCATCAACTCAACCCATCTAGCTTTTCTACCTTTTAAGTCGGGTTGATCACAAATATACTGTAAAGATTGATGTTATATCAAGACCATAAACTAAGACCCGTAAAAGATACTGTCTCCATGCCTTTAAAGCATAAATGATTGCATACAACTGTTTCTCCTGAACTGGGTACCTAGTCTGTGCATCATTGAGTTTCTTACTCTCGAAGGCCACAGGCTTCCCATCCTAGAATAAAGCTACGCCTACCGCAAAATCACTGGCATCAGTCTCAACAATGTAAGGTCTGCTAGGATCTAGCAAAGTTAACACAGGAGCATCTTGAACTTTATTTTTCAAAATTTCGAAAGCCTCCTGTAGCTTATCATTCCAACCAATTGGAGAACTTGACTTGTTATTTTTACCTTTAAGAAGATTGGTAAAAGGTACAGTCAACTTCGAATAATCCTTAACAGATTTTCAAAGAAATACCACAAAACCTAAGAAAGATCTTAGCTGTTTGCGGAACTAGCCATTCCAAAACCTTTTGGATCCATCCAAATCTATACTCAAGCCATCCCGAGAGATCTTATGACCTAAATATAACAATTCCTTTTCAAAGAAATCACACTTAGATAATTTACAATACAATTTTTTCTTCCTGAGCCTTCCTAGAACCTCTTTAAGATGACTCTCATGCTCATCCAAAGTTTTGCTGTATATCAATATTTCTTTTGCCTGTAACTACATGCAAAATGCTACCTTGAAGAGATTTGATGGTTTTGGTGAAAAATCTGAGCACTCGTAGGGGACGTCTATGAGGAGTAGGGGAGGTCTATGAGGATTCGTTTCACAGGTCTATGAGCATTGGTAGGGGAGGTCTATGAGCAGTAGGGTTCGCAGATCTGAGGTCTCGTCTTCTTCATTTCCTCTCTGTAATTTGACAAACGTATCACAAGCTCTCTGACAAGGGCTCTTTCCCTTTCCCCCCTCCCCCAAAGGGGGAGGAGGAGTAGGTATGGCTCTGCAGGAGGTGCTGAGGGATGGTATCGTACACAGCATTTAGATCCCAAGTTCTCCTGAGAAAGCTTAGGGATTTAGCTCCATTGCCTCTGCTTCTTTTGGCCCCAACCCCTTGTTTCAGACTGTGCCCTTCCTTCAACATGATGCCCTGCTCAATGGTGGCCCTTTGCCACCCAACAATAGCTATTCAACAAGGTGCTACCATCATACAGAGGCCCATGCCTATGTCCTATGCAATGATAGCCAGTCTCTCCCTCCGGCCAGTGTGGTGAGCACAAGTGGTTTCTTTCAAAATGCTGCTCAGACACCTCCTCGACCTCTTGCCATGACATTGATGTCACCGCATGCACAAGGTATCTCCTCATCCTCACAGAGTCATCGTCCTCTTTTCGCTTCCAATTTTTGCATTTACAGAATCATGCTGTAGAAAATTCTTTTGGTAACCCTGAGACTATTCCTCAGAGAGAAGGGAAAGGTATCGAAAATCCCAACCAACAGTTCATTCCCAATCCTTCCCCTTTATCTGAGAATAGAGATCTAGAAGGCCTCAGAACTACTGAAGAAGATTTAGAGGAGGCAGTAGGAATGGGTAGTGAAGAGAAGGGTGTCACCATACCTGTTAGTGAGCTTGAGCTCTGGCATACTCAATTACAAGACAGGGTCGTCATAGGTCTGTGTCATGGAGTGAGACCTTCTTTAGAGAATTTAAAGTCTTGGATTTCTCAGCAATGGGAGAACAAGAATATCAAAGTGCTTCAGGCGCAATACCTAACCAACAACTACTATTTGTTTTTTTTGAGAACTCTACTACTGCTCTGCAGATTGTTAGTCATGGGGGCAATGGCTAATAAGAAATACTCCCCTTTCTATTTTTAATTGGTTTCATGGTTTTAACCCAAAAGGTCCTAGACCTACAAAGGTACCTGTTTGGGTAGACTTCCCAGATCTCCCCATAGACCTTTATCCCTGGTTAAAAAACATAGGAGCTTATGTGGACAAAGTGCTTGGACAGAGGGCCAGAGGAGGGATCAACCCTAAATGGGATCCCCAACTCCTAATAGAAGTGGATGTTAGCTCTGATCTGAAAACTTCCGTTCCTATAAAAGACTCCTCAGGTACATATCTTCATCTTCAAAGAGTTATCTACAAAAATTTACCCAATGCCTGCTTTCCAATGTATGAAACAAGGTCATTTCATAAAAGACTACCCTGATTTAAAGCCTCCATCCCCCCACGAAGTTCCTGTCCAAAACAAAACTAATGATTTTCAGCCAGTCAGCAAAAAAAAAAAGCTTATGTCAAAGCTAATAAGGGAACAAAGCCCTCTACCTCCAAGAGAACAGGAATACATATAGCCCCCTATTGGAAAATGTTTTTGATCCTTTCAAATTATGATTTATTTGCTTCTCTTCCTAAATGTAACACAGAGAAGGTTCATGAAGAAGTAAAAGTCCAGATTAGGAAGAGAAGAAGTAAAAGTCCCAGATCAGGAAGAGAAGAAGACTTTAGAGGAAACATCTGCTAATCTAAAACAGCACGAAGCTGGGGGTCCTCAACCTGACCCTTCAGCCAAAAAGCCCCCTCAAAGACCCCATGGATGGGACCAGCAGGGGCATGTCTTTAGACTCCTCTTCAGATTCAGAGGATGATTCAATTCCCAACACACAAGGCTCTCAAGCACCCCTCCAAGATGATATCATCTTTGCTGCTCAACTAGAAGATCAAGACAAGATTCTAAAAGAGATGGATAGCCCAAGGGATAGCCCATCTGTTCACATCCTTCATGACTCAGGCTGAGGAGGAGAGCCTTCCTTCAGCAACCTCATCTAAATCTAAAAGGAAGAAGGAACCTTCCAAAGATCCCACAAGGCTATCTGTCTCTCTGGCTAAACCCTCTAGGCTAAACCCTCTAAAAGCAGTAAAAAATGAAGACACCTCCATTTAGAGGCTACACTTTGAACTGCAAAGGGTTAACAGATCCCATCATGGCCCATATCATAAAAAAATTGGTTAAAAGACTCAAACTCTAAGCCTGACTTCATGTGAGTGTAGGAATTGAAAGTGTCTGGTCAGTCTCTTCTTTCTAACCTCTTGAGAATTGGTGCTGGTTATAAATGGTATCACACTGATCATCATAGGCAATAACATTAGATAGCCCTTTTAATTTCACTGTGGTTTCAATATATTCTTCCAACTCTTTGACTGACAGGGCTTCAACTTGGGATGAATTGTCAAAACTGCCTAACCCATGCATATATGCAGGAGATTTTAACATGGTTGAAATTTTGGAAGACAGATGGAATAAGTTGGGGCAAACAATCAATGGTAGTGAGAAGCAAGCATGGGACAAAATGCTTTTTGAGCTTAACATGTTGGATGTTTCTCAGAATACTGGTTTCACATGGTCAAACAAGCAGCAAGGCAATTGTTTCAGGGCAGCCAGGCTAGACAAGTTTTACATGAATGTTGATCTTCTGCAGGAATACAAGCAGGTAAATTGTCAGAAGGATTGCTCTCTTTTGCTCTCTGATCATTTCCCTGTTACTATTGAGTTGCACAAAGATGAATGCTCATATAAGGCAGGCTGGCCACATATGGATCAGTCTCTTCTATCTATTGGTATTGTTCAGCAAAAAGTAAAAGAAGCTTTTGCATGTTCTTTTGGTATGTATGCATCTGCTTTCAAAGCTTGGGACCAAGCTGTTAAGGAAACTCAAAAAATCCTAACAAATTTTAAGAAGAAAGCTAGAGAGATTAGGACATGCAGAAGGATGATGATATCATCTCAAATCTCTAACCTAGAGTCTAAAAATGATCCTGGTAGTCCTCCTTCCTTCGCTCTATTGAAACTTAAAAATAAGCTCAGATAGGAAGAACTTCGCTGCTAAGGCCTTCTCCAAGTATGGGAGCCCAAATGAGGGGAATAATACATGAGATGAGACTTATTTAGAGAGAATGGGATATTTAATTTAATATTTACTTATAAATCGAGCCTAACGTGAACCTTTGAGGTACTTTTTAATTTGAACAATATGTTTTGTTCTTTCCTAATTCACTATAAGAAAGAATCTTGCCTATTCGAGGTTGGAACCAACTTCAACTACTCTTCTCCACTCAAGGTAGCTATATCAAACCTTTCTCCCTTCATTTGACGTGTTCAAGCATCCTATATTTAGTATTCAATTTTAAAGTTTATGGAAAATAGGTGAAAATTCAAAATCTTCATTGCTATGCTTTAAGCTTGTTTTGATCACTCGGGGAGTGTTATTTGATCATCCGACAAATGGCATGAGAGGAATAACAATTTGATCAATGTGATGCATGTTTGCTTGATTTTGATAAAATTTACTCTCCTATGAATAAAAATAGGCCCTACATCTCATGGGCTTAATCTAGCTCAAGTATAGGCTCATTTAGCTACTCATAAGCATTATGAACACTATGGACTTGTGTTTCATATGTTGGGTAATCATAATGAGAAGATTGGAGTGAGCATGGAGCTTAACAAAGAGACTTGTTTTCTTGACGAGCATAAAAATGATAGGTTTTACATCAAATGCTACATCACATGTGAAGTGCTTGTATGCCTAGGGTAGTTTGCATAAGTTTTTTTTATCATGTTAACCACTCACTTAAAGGTTGATTTTCTCTGAAAATGAATGCTAGCCATATAAATATGGCTAGTATTGGAAAACCCAATGCTAGCCATTGGGTCAAGAAAGCTCTCTAATCAAGTCACATTTTATGTTATGTTGATGTTAATAGAAAAAAAAGTGACATATTGCTTGAGTTTTGCCTAAATCCCATGGATTAATCTCTAGTTTGCTAAGTGTTTTTAATAATTATCTAGTGAATGATTCAAATAAGCTATCTTTTGACATAGTTGGTTTTCATTCTTAACAATGAGTTATATTTTTCTATTTAAAGGAATGCTCATAAAATGAAGCAATGCTATGTAAGTAAGTCTTTTGGTTGTCAATTTCATATGAAATAGGGTCTTAATCAAAATATTTTTTTTAGTTGGTAGATGTTGTCATTAAGTACTTCACTTGGTGTGATGACCAATAAGGGACAGTGTGACAACGCTCATGGGGGAGGTGTGGTGGGATTGCTTCTTAAGGAGCTGTAGAGCTTGGATACCTCAAGGTTTATGAGCTCGGCCATTGGAAAGATCCTATCATGACAGTTGCGGTTCACTAGGTAATCTCTTGTTGGCGAGGGATTAGGGTGAGCTATAACATTTTTGGCATCGCTAGCCCATCCCTTGCTTTTTCCATCGTTTTTCTCCAATCTATGCATTACCCATTATCTTTAATAATGGTTTCCCATGAAAACGATGTGGATTTGATGGAGATTTATGTGTGATTTTGTAAAAAATACCTCTCTGTTTTGTTTTGTAAAGAATGCTTTTTTGCTTAATTTTTAGCTTAATTTATTGTTTTTGTTATTAATGTGATTTTTAATGTTCTTAGGGCTTGCACATAGAGTGTATTAGGCTTAGTTTGCATCCATTGCATCAAACAATGCAATAGAATGTAATTTTTAATGAATGTTAGCTCTCTCTAGAGTTAAGCATAGAACTAGAATCATTAATTTTAGCTTAAATTGTGTGTTTTTTGTTAGAATTGTATGCATTAGAGTGTTAGCAAGCATTAGGAGTAGCTTAATTTTTTATCAAAACATCAAAAAAACTCTTAGAAATGACTAATCTTTCTTAATCGATTGGTTTTTGTCGTTAAGGGTGATTAATCCACTTCAAGAGACAAAAAATTAAGAAAGTGTGTTTTTTTAAGGTTTAATTTGCTCATGTAAGTAGTCAAAATTAGTGTTTTTGAGTGTTTTGAGAGCATCTAGATGCTTCAAAACACTTGATTACATCAATTGGAGGAATTTGACTCTCTTTTGCTTAATTTTGCCTTAAAAAGAAGAGACCAAAATTAAGAGTTTGATTAATCTCTAATTATACATTAATTTACACATTAGTTGATACACATAGCTTAGAAATTCCTTGCTCTATCTAATGATGTGCTCAATTGTGTGAATTAATTAGTGATTAGGAGTTAATTAGAGTCCTTGATTAGTGTAAAAGAGGAAAAGATTAGTGAAAGGAATAATACTTGATTGATTTCTAATCACTTTTTCACATAAATCATTAAGGCTAATGAGCATTAAATAAGTTAGATGCTCATGAGTTGTCGAATTGTCCATTTTGGGAGTCATTTATGAGAGGGGCGTAAGGGGGTGTCATAAAAAGGTTGACTTTTTTGATTCTCACTTGCCTTTTTGGGATAATGCCCATATCTCTTTAATTTAAAATTGAAAAAATATTCCCCCCAAATAAGGAAATTCGAATTTCCCACTAGACTCCAAAAAATAATAATCGCATGAGCCACATGGCTCACGTCGTGAACCATTTCTGCACTCAGGCCTTAAGAGTTCATGTCCTAGGAGTCCGCACCCCAAAAAAAAATCAAAAATTGGTTCACGCGTGAACCATTTCTGCACTCACACCTTAAGGTCTCACATCCTAGGGTACCACGCCAAAAACAATTCGCATGAGCCACGTGGCTCACGCCATGAACCATTTCTACACTGTCACACGACTTAAGGTCTCACGTCCTAGGGTACCGCACCCAAAAAAAAAATTCGCGTGAGACACGTGTCTCACAATTCATGGCTTAAGCGTCTCACGGCCTAAGCATATTACAGCTTAAGGGTCTCATGCCTTGAGACCTCACGCAAAAAAAAAATCAAAGATAAAATCTATGAAGTCCGCTTCACACCGTGAACTGCACCCTGCTAGTTCATGCCGTGAAAAGGGGTCCGAATCTAGAAAACAACCCTGTTTGGAGGTTCGTATCTCCTAAACTGTGAATCCAATGAAGGTGCTCTAGTGCTCATTAAAAAGATCAAGCTCTTCGAAATTGGTCTTGGCCATTTGAGGTCAAAATAGATCGTTTTGGCTTCCGACCAGCAGCCTCAAAATTTGCCCTGCCAACTGAGGCAAAAAACAGTCCGAAAAGCACTAAAATTTGTTAAAAAATAATGCAAAAACGAATGTGAACCATACTCAGGCTACTTTTTGAGAGTCTAAAGGACAAAATCATGAATGACTTAGAGACACAGTTGTAGTACTCAAAAAATACAACTCTTTCATACAGAGTTTTTCCAAATTCCTTTTGGAACACCTTCAGAAACGGGTTGTGAAATAGGGAAAAATTCCCATTATTGTTTTTTAAATCTTGAGACAATGATGGAAAATAGGTTTTAGGACCTCCTCTTCCATCTGGGAAGCTACTAGCATGCACCTTTTCTGAAAAAAATATCTCAGGTCATTCACATGCGTGTAGCGCCTAAGCTAAATGGACACTCGTTTGACCCAACAAAGAGTACGCCATGCCTCTTAAGGCTGTAATGGGCTGTGATAAAATCTAAAAAGCAAAAAAAAAAAACATGTGTGCTTACTCATTAAGGAGCAATTGACAGCGTTAGACATGGCAATGATAGAGGGACTACGTGGGCCGACACTCTCGCTAAACCCAATGGCTGACATCTTCAAGCCATTGAGATCCATGCCGCAAATGCACCTCCCAATACCATTCGCCATGCCAACAACAAGAGTCTCATCAAGTTTTGCACCCCCTGTCACTTTAATCCCACCGGCGGGCTTTGGTCCTTTACCTAACATTTCCACAAATCCTATAAGTACCAACCCTTTCCACAAATCCTATAAGTACCAACCCTTTCCAACACCTGGATGCCCACACCTTGGACATATTGACTAGTCTAGGAAGGGGGGTTGCCCAAGGACTAAGTGAATTCCTACCAACAAGAGCACTCACATATGGCCTCAGTGACTCATACAAAAATACGACCGTAAAGATTTCCAAAATCATGGGCGAATACGACGGAACAACTGATCCTGTTCAATTCATTCAAATGTTTGAATAGAGATATGAAGCCTTTGGAAATCCCAACTATCCCACCAAGGTACATGCGTTGAACCTATGCTTAGTGGGAAAGGCTAGTCGATGGTTCATCACATTGATGAACGGCGATCAAGACAAACTTGAGAACCTTGAAGTCAACCTTTATCCATGGCTTTTTAAGAGAAGGTGACCTGTGGAGTGGAGCAAGCGAACTATATTCAATTGAGTGTAAACCAAACGAAATCATTAGAGACTTTATCCTTCGGATAAAACTCTAGGACTCACGATGTGAGTCATGGGAAAAATTAAATGATTCTCAATTAAAGAGATGTTCCATGATGGGCTTAAAGAATAACAACTTACACAACTTGATCATTGTATCCAATCTAGAAACATTTGATCAATGTTGTAAAGAAGAAATACGTTTAGATGATAACATGATGGAAGATGATCATGCTACAAGATGTTCCTCATCTAAACAAAGTGAATCAATGGCAAAAGAAAGACTGATCTCAGAATTACCACTCCCCGAATTCTGTGAAGCCTTGCTTAAAAGCTTCCAATGGACATCTCTAAGAGAGGATGAGATCCTTCAAAACCAAACATCCTTAATGCCTCTCCAAGTGACGAGTGAACTGCCTTGTGTGTTAAGTGCAATCACTACAACCATCCCAATCCTCATTATGCGTACAAGGCACCTATTTTTTTTGTACTGCATATATTAGAAAACCTTTGGTCATGATACTACCCTGTGTCCCATCATTAATAATTGACTCAAAACCTCCATCTCCCGTGCACCAAATAGAAACAGTCCAAAGGGTAGAAACTACTCAGGAAGCAGTTAATCAAACACTTCAGTGTTTCTATTGTTGTGGATCGCACAAGGTGGTAGACTACATAGTTTGGAATACTTCCATGTCCACAATCACTGACACTTTGAAACCCATGTGTGAACGTTGTGGCATCGACCACATGTTCCAAGATTGTCCAAGGCGAGTTGCTTCACTGCAACTTGCCATTACAAAGTACGACTCTTAACATCTTAAGTGTACAAAACGAGCAATTGTCCATAGTACCCTTAAATGTGCTTACACTATTGCAAACCAAGGCATGAGAAATGGTAAAAAAGAACACAAAAGATAATACTTCAAAATGGGTAGAAGAACATGCCTTAAAGCAGAAACCAAAAGACAAAACAAAACCTTCAAAACCCAAGAAAGGGACATCAAACTATCGAAAACAAGGTTGAAAGAGAGGACAGGGAAAAGGAGCCTATAGAGGACCTAACCCCAAAAGAGCCAAAAGTTACACATGATGCAGAAGCATCCACCTCAAAGGCTACCACACACACCACAGCACCCATATGTGCGACACAATATATAAAAGCCCAAAAGAAAATTCGTTCTTGTCGCATGGGTAAACATAATGAAAACCTAATGATCCAAATAAAGTCAGAAGATGAAACAAGTTCTAGTACATCACTTAGTGAGGATGAAACAAGTTCTGATTCGGCACTAGGTGCACCTCATAGACCAATCAAGAAACTAGAACCCACCCAACCACCCCAAATTGCAAATCATGATCATATGACATATGCGGAATGCAAAAAGCAAGCTCAAGAGAGCATGCTTAGCATGGTTAAGTGTCTTATAGGATCACTGGTTGTGATTGAACCTCATAATGCCAATACTTAAAACACAACCAAAATACAAGAACCTGAGGAGTATCACTTTCCCTTTCAACAAGAAAGACATACTCTCTAGAAGAGTCATTAGAGGTAGATTACATGAATTATGCGGTTGAAAAAGCACGTGAGAAATTCAATGAATCCCTTACAAAATTAAAGCAGCCTCTCAAAACCTCATTTGGAGAAATGCTCTTCTCTCATAGTGAAGCCAGCATAGCATTAACACTTGCACCTTTACAGCTAAACATGAGTTATTTAAGACATCAAAAGCTACAGAGAACAAGACTGTGAGGATTCACAAGTTTCCAACCAGGCCACAATTAGAATTATCTAAGGACCAAGTGCGCCATAGTATACATTGGTTACTCTTGAAAAGTTGAGAGCCAAAAAGAGAATGAAAGTTAATGGGAATATGAAACAAAAATGGGATTTTAAGCTGAAACAAAAACTAAAACATCCATGGTTCCACTTGAAGATTCTATCATGGTATGGTTGGAGTTCCCTACAAGCAATGATGTTAAGTGCAAACGCGCGTTAATTGGCCCTTGCGCTAGTCATAACATCATGACAATAGACACTTGGGTGTCCATGGGGAAACCTAAACTCATCCCTAAAGACAATGGTCTTGCAAGAGGAGCGAATGGACAAAACATTGAAGTTCTAGGTTACTTTAGCTATGCTACTCCAACAATCGGTGGAGATGTGGAATTTAGATTCCATGTTACTACAGATCCCCTTGAGTATGATGTTATCCTTAGTGGAACTTGGATACGTGAATTGTTGTACTCACTTGATGAATCCATGCAAACAATCACCTTGAACACTCTTACACGCATTGTGCAATTGCTAACAGGAGGACGAGACCTTGGAAGAGCTAGAACTTCCGACATAGAATAAAGGGTAGCATGAGGAGATTTAGGAGGTGTGGAGATATTCTAGGAAGAGGTGGAGAGAATCAAGCAAAAGAGGTGGAGTGAATCAAGGAGAAATCAGTGGGATTAGATGCTTGGATGTAAACCCTATAAATTGAGGCATTGGCCTAATGAGAATTTGCTAGTTTTTGATTATCCATGCCTACATTAAGCTATCACTAATCACATCTTAATTATCATCTAATGTCTTTTCTAATGATGTTGATTCTAGCATTTGATCCACCATAGCTCATCACATTGCTGCAAATTTTACATGGTATCAAATCCTAGCCTAGAATCCATCAATCTTATGAGCCCATTATCTTGCTAATCACTTAGCTAATTAGGATTAATAAAAAATTAAGTTTTTTAACCTCTTTTTCAAAGAGCTCTCTACACCCCCAACTAGTGGAGGGGCTTGTTCTCCCTCCAAGATCAACATTAGGGTAAATCCTCATAGACAAACATAGCCACCTTGCCCACCATTCAGCCCATCAAATTAGTGCGCCAAACCACCAAGAGGAGCTGTTGAAATTCACGAATCTGGAGGCACCTTTTTTTTTAGGACAATTGGAGATATTCTCTACACCAGATGGAATGGCTCTAATTCCTCTTAGCCTTAGGGGTTTTCAAGGGTGCTCTACAAGCTGGTGAAGACAGTTTTTGATTTGATCAAGTCTACAGTGAGATCCAAGCTCTTCATCAAATTTGCAGAAAGGTGACTTTGGTAAAACAGAGATTAAGCATTCAATGTTTAGTCAAATCTTGTTTCTTGGCTTAATCCTATACTAGATTGATTGCTATTAATGGCCTTGAAAGAATTTGAGCTCATTTGAACTCTAAGGCCCTAGATCTGGACTCCTCGCATACTCTGTTTTTTGCACACAAAATAGAGGATTAATTTGCTAATTAGTGATTAATTAATACTAATCACTATATTTTGGTGCAATTGAGGGTTTAAATTAACCATTGGGTATCTGATACAGATTCTTATAACTTCATATTACAATTCAGAGATGGTTTGATACTCCAACCATTCCGTATAGATTTGTTACCATTGGTTTAATTGGTGAGTTTATGCTACTAATAAATCTGTTGTAATCATCACCTAAACACTAGATTGAGTTGTAAAAGGGTAGATACTACCCTTGAATCTTGACATTGGATCAAGAGGTAAGACCCCCTTCACATCATCATGAGTACGGCATAAGAGATAGCCAAATTTAATGGGGAGCAGTTTTACACATGGCAGACAAAAACCATGTATTTGCTCATGAGGAAAAATCTGTGGGGGCTAGTTGAGGAAAGAGATGAATGCCCAAAGGCGAGAGGGGAAAATGAGTGGAAGAGCAGGAATGAGAAAGCATTAGGACTTATTGCACCTAGTTTAAATGATGAAATCATTCATCACATCACAGGGATACAATGGGCAAAAGATGCATGGGATGAACTCAATAAATTATTTGGCACTCAAGCAAAAAATTCAAAGATAAATCTGTTAATGCAATTCTACAAACTGGAATTTTGGATAGGTGGTTGGCCAACACATGATGCTGTGTTCCCTTCCTTACTGTGATAGTAAAGTCAAATTGCAATAGCAATAATAGCCAACGGGTGATTCTTCCCATTGTGCAAGGTTTATTCACTAGATATAGCAAGGCTTGATGGTCTACAAAAAAATATGAATTTGTTGGCAAAGAGATAATGTCGATATTTCTTGACTGTGTAGACCATGACTAATCATTCTCTCTCTGTAGTGGTGTAGTTCACCTCTGCATCATTTAATTGACGATAGCAAAGCAAACTGGATAGTCCAATTTGAACTCACCAGGTTGGGCTAGCACACAACCAATAGCGAAATTTGATGCATCGATGTGTACGTGAAATGTGTACGTGAAATATGCGATCCTAATTGGGGGGTCGAAAAAATAGGTGCGCTTGCCAAGGCTTGCTTCAGACGATCATGAGCCTCTTGACACTCCCTAGTCCAATCAAAGACAATGAGAAGTTTGTACAAGGGTCGGGCTATCTCAACATAAAATATGATGAAGCATCGATAATACCCCTCATGACCCATAAACCTTTGCACTCCTTTTTGTAGTTGGTAGGCAGTGGTAGCGCCAAGATCAGTTTGACCTTGCTATCATCAGTGGGTATACCATTTTTTGAGACTATGTGTCCTAGTATCACACTATGCTTGACCCGAAATTGGCACTTTAAGAGGTTTAATGATATCCAATATATGATTGGCAACGTTCAAACACTTTCCTCAAGCAGGTCAAATGATCTTCCCATCATCGTCGAGAACGTGCACATAGATCATCAATAAACACTTCCAACCACTTTTGCAAGTAGTCCTTAAAAGCTGTGCACATCAATCATTTGAAAGGTTGCCGGGACATTTGTGAGACCAAATAACATGACTTTGTAAAGCAAATGTCCCCCACATTGTATTGAAGGTTGTCTTATGTTGGTCTTTTGGTGCTATGGACACCTGATTGTACCCGAAAAATCCATCCAAGAAGCTGTACACTTCCCTCCCAGTAGCCACTCTTTCTTCCAAGACATATTTAGTATAAGGTAATGGGTAATGGTCCTTTCTGAGTGGCCACATTTACTTTTTTAAGATCGACACATACTCTCAGTTTCCCATTCTTTTTAGGCACTATCACAATAGGTGACAACTAATCCATATGTTCGATCTCATAGATAAAGTCTACAGTAATGAGCTTATCAATTTCCTCCTTTACAATTATTGCATACTTTGGATTCATCTGGTATGGTTTTTGTGCCAGGTTGGGGTCTTGAGCCTTCCATGATTGTGGAAGGCTCACGACCAACCTGGCACAAAAACCATACCAGATGAATCCAAAGTATGCAATAATTGTAAAGGAGGAAATTGATAAGCTCATTACTGGAATCATATGTTGTACCACCTCCGCGGCAGTACCCCTTTCATTTCCTTGTAATTTCATATGTTGTACCACCTCCCGCGGTACCCCTTTCATTTCCTTGTAATTCTAGGCGAAACAATCCTTATATTCCTTGAGGAGAGCAATGAGTTCTTCTTTCTCTATGGAAGTCAAATCCTTTAGCAGTGTATACGGGCCATGCTTCTTCCCCTAGTCCCGCAATATCAACCTCCTTGACTTCTTCCAGACCATTGTATGATGCCGACAACCCTTCCTCTTTTACCCTAGTGGCTATTAGCGCGGACCACTCTCTGATCATCTACTATATAGTTCTTGAAATGGTTGGGTACTGAAAGCACATCTGTTTTGTCCTCATTGTCCTTTTTGGCTTTTGCCAACCATGATCTTCTTGGCCTCACGCTCTGCCTCAGCTAAGGCTTTGTTTCATTTTCGACATCTCGTTTTTGTAAGCTTGGGTGTATCAGTTTCTTGAAGGGTGATTTTCTCTTGGCTCAACTCCTCACCCCAATCCTTTGAGAATTCATCATGTACCTTTGTAGCCTCAAGGTATCTCAACCATTGGGCATCCATAGGTCTGCTTTGTAGTAGCAGGGCATTTCATCGAGCTGGGTACTATTTCTGTCTTTGCCATCGTCTGAGACATTGAACACTGGTACGGCTTTGTGTCATAGTACCTTCTGTAATACTTGATGTCTCCCCTTCTTATTCCTCATGCATGGTTTGCCAATTAACCATACAGATAGAAGTCGTTTGGGAATGGTTCTAGATTCCAAATACTGGGTTCCCTTGGGCTGCATTACATCAATGGTAGCCAACACATGCATCCAATATTCACTGAAGTCCAGGGGAGGTAGTGATGCATACATTTTCTTTTCCTCCTCATCCTTGGTCTCCCCCTCTGTAGGTTGGCATATCTGAAGGGATGTGGTTTGCTCCATTGTGACCAAGTCATTACTAAACAATTGCCCTTCCATGCAGTGTGCTTTCCATGCTCTTAGATCAATCTTCAAGATTTGTGAGTCCCTACGTACATATACATGATCCAAGGCCCAATCATGCACCAATTTGGATTCCCTCATGAAGGGTTGTCCCAATATTATGTCATATGTATCAAGTTGGCATAGAAAGTCCATGACGACAAATGTATGACGATAGTGAAACGTAAAAAGTCTGAATTTAACATTTTCTAAAAGCCCAATGGGTCTCGAAGAAGTTAGCCACTATTAGATCTTCTCTTTTTAGTTCAAGCTTCTCCCAGTTTTTCCAGCAACGTTTGGTATAATGATGCTGACACCTGCCCCACCATCCAGGATAGCCAATGCCTGGTATCCATTATGATGAATCGGGATGGTAGCGTTCGTGTCGTCACTTTCATAGTAGCATCCCAGTTGGTTAACTAGTATCTTAACGACTCGCGTTTCCTTGGTATGGCTTTCTGCCAAGGGTGGCAGAGCATCATTAATATTATCGGCTGGCCTTAGACCTCCCTCGACCCATTCTTTTACATCTATCCATAAGGTGGGTGGGTTGCATAACAGTTGCCCCAAGGGCATCTGGAAAGGTATGGATATAGTACAGCCACTTCTTATATCCCTAGGTTCCTTGGATTTAGAGTGCTCTTCCCATCGAGGTGTCTCGTATTCTTCCAAGGGGAAGGAATGAATAGATCCCCCCAACTCATTTTCCTCAAACATTCTAGTCATTGTGTTTGTTTGGGAGTCCTCTTCAGTTTCCTCCAGAATCGGGGTTGGCATGTTCAAGACCCTATTCCGAGGGAGTTCATCTCGTCGGATAGATGGTATCCCTTACTCGATTGGCCCCTTGGCTTAGTTTCATGAAGTTGTTGGTACTCTTTGACTAAGGCTTTGGCATCTTCTAGCTTCCTTATTTCTTTGTCAACATTGGGATACTCACCAACCCCCTTTGGAGTTACTGGTTGTTCTCCTTGCTTTCCCAAGTCTAATCCTCCCACATTGATCCCTTAATTCCCTTCTTCCTTTGATTGTGTGGATCCGGTATCAATTGTATATTCTTCGGATTTATCTTGGATTGTAATCCATGTGTCCCCCTTTCCTAATCTCTTCACTCTTCTCCTGCGGCCAGTTCTGGAAATAGTCGCATCCACCCGGTTCCTTCCCTTGTCTCCTATCTGAGCTTGAGCTCGTGTTAGGACATTGAGCAGTGTGATCTTCCTAGATTATACACTAATGGTATGGATGGTGGCCTGATTAGTAGTAGAAGCAAAACCACTTGCTCGGTAGGGACAATCTTTGATCAAATGATCAATTCCACATTTAGTGCAGGTGAGCACTGGCATGTCATTGGGTGTGGTCGCCACTTGTTGTGGTTGGTGTGTATGATTCATATTCTTGTTTGGGCACTCGGCTACTTGATGTGGCCCACCATAGCCATAGCATTATAAAGGTCCTCTTCTTAGATTTGAGTTTATTTCCTTACCCTTCCACTGTACTGTGGTTTGAAACACAGGTACTGGCATATTATTATGTAGGACATAATATTTTGGCATGACCTCACCCATGTCCTCGTAGTATTGTCCCCACTAAGTTCTAATTCTTGCACTAGCTCAACATCTTTTGATGGCTCTTCAATCACTACTTGATTGATCTTAGCCTATGGTGGTTGTGACGGTAGAACTGGTGGTGGCAAGGGCGAAGCGTCTTGTACCCGGAACATCGCCCTAGGTAAATAGGAAGAGTTGGGTTGTCCAGCAATGGTAGAGATCTGCATAGGTGGTGCTAGCAAAGCCAATGGGGCTCTATTTGTTGGTAGTTGTGCCACATTTTGAAACCTTGGAATCCTACACATTGACGTGTCATGATTTCCCAATTTTACACAGTGTGCACAATAGAGTAATGGTCTTGCCCTTAACTATGGACATTCGGTGGTGGTATGATTTAGTCGGCACATAGAGTACCACACCAATTCCCTGCGGGGGTAAAGGTGACTATGCCCCTGCCACCCCAACGTCTCTCTTCCTTCCCTGACCTTTAATTTTTCTAATATGGCATTACTGAGTTCATCCATAGTCATACCGACTTGCTTACTTCGAGTTCCAATTTCTTGGTGACTCGAGACACGGGAAGTCGTTGTTGCTGCAAATGTTTTAACATCTTTGGGTTGTGGAATTCTAACATGTTATCATCATATTCGATTGCCAATTTGCAACATGCATCAAGAGTAGCTGGTCGGGCTAGTACTAGGTAATCATGCATTACCCCTCTCCTAAAACAAGGTAACAATTGATCATCTATCAACCTTTCCCAAAGTTTGCATCTTGAATTTAAGTGCTTCAGGAGGCGAGAGACATAGTCTCTCATTGACTCATCTTCCTTTTGTTTGATGTTATATAGTTGTGCCACAGGGCTCCATCTGTCACCATTGCATGCAAAGCTGGGCACAAAAACATTCTTTAAGCTTGCAAAATTAACCTTGCTTAGACTTAAGGGTTCTGAACCACTAATGAGCTTTTCCGAGAAGGCATGTATCATGGTCACATCACTGAATGGTCTGCAGGTTTCACATGTAGATTCAAAAATCTCTACATGTTGGATAGGATCCCCATCCCCAGAGAACTTTTGGACAAGTTTTGAAATGATATGGGGTTTCATCTAGGAAGGTCAGGGTTCTAGAGTAGAGCCTAGTTCCCTGACCATCCCCCTACCCATCTCTGCTGCCATATTTAACAAGTCTGCCCTTGTGGCCACATTAAGGTCCATGGCTGGATCGTTTCTAGGTCTCTGGGGAATTGCTCCCCCTTCCTAGACCTCATCCCCTACCTGTATTGGCTCTTCTAGGTATCTCGGGTTCATGGATTAGTCCAGTTGTGGTACCTTGGTGGGATTCCCCAATAGTAGCCTATGTGCGTCTTTGTGTAATTAAGAGCTCCATGTCTTGTAAGAATGTAGGGTGATTGATCATTAACTCAATATCCTTCTTGGTATAGGCTTCTACATCCAAGTTAGCTATGTTACCCTCTTCTTCTCCGGTTGCAAACCCTTTCTCCATTTTGGATTCCTCGTTGATGGGTTCCAAGTTCAGAATTTCTCCATCACTTTTACCTGTAGAAATTTCAAGTTCTTTTCCTCGTGATTGGAGTGGATTAACATTTCCTGTCTCCTTCTCTTAGCTCTTGCCCTACGAGTATCAAGCTCTTGTTTCCTTAAGCTCAATTCTTGGAGTTGTCGTTCTACCTCACTTTGTTGGAGGTCCAATTCCATTTCCTCGATGATGGTAGGAAAGAATATTTGACCCGTCCTAACTGCACTTTCCATATCTCGTCTAATTCAAGGAGTGTCAGTATTTGACAACCTAGAATTCAACGCTTGGAATGGCACTTCTTGTCTTGGACGGAGTCTAGCGCTAATTGACGGACCCATGCTCGCAGATTGCGCTTCTTCATCATGACTAGTCTGGAGACCAAAGAATCCCCAGGTGATATCAGTGATCCCACTCGACTTGGTTGGGGAGTGTGGTTTATCTCCTTCCCTAAACCGAGCGTATCTCAACCCTTCTTCCATGGATTCTTCACTACTGGTTTCCGTTGGTTCAGGTTTCTCAAAACACTCAAGTGTGTGCTTGCGGAATGTCCTGATCCCACACTTCTTTGGTAGGAAGTTCTTGGATGATTTGATGCACTATCATCAAGCGTAAGATCGTCTCCAATGAGTTTTCCAGATCTTAAGTGCATGAATGTATGATTTGATAAGCTATTAATCAACCAAATTGATTCAATTTCTGATTCTATCACTCTTTTCACGAGGCATGAATTAGCAGAGAATGTTTCACATCGTGAAACAGTAGGACTCGATTCATGTCGTGAAACTGCAAGAAAATGGTTCATGTCGTGAATGGTTTTCCTGCACTTTCATGTGCTCAACAATTTTCCTCCTTAGGGTTAAATTCCTTCTTTTAGTCAAATTCCCTTTCTTTAGCCAACCCTTACAGCCTTAGTTTTGTCAATCCGTCAGTTTTGGCCTTCACGTGAACCTGCAGGATTTCTTTCACGTCATGAAACAAAAGGTGTTTCACGCCGTGAGCTGCTTCAAAAATGGTTCACACCCTGAAGGTCTACTGCACTTTCACGTGATCCAATTTTTGGTGGGTTACACTGTGTCAGAGGTGTCAAGATAAGGGTTTCTATTTTTGGAATGTAATCCCGTGATTTCTGACAAAAATCTTGGCATTGATTTCATGTAGATTGTGCCAATGCTAAAGAATGAAATGCAAGTTCCTGGCTCAATCAATTGTCCCTTATATTTTTTATTTTTATGAATTTTTTTTATGAAAAAAGAAGGAAACAACACCCAACCTGCTTCTTCACGTTGGTGTTTTTTGTGATGCTAACTTCAAAATTAACAAGTGTACCCAATCAATCCTTTCCTAAACTACTCTCCACAACATTGACAACATCAAACTATAACTTTTTTCTTAACCACACACACACCTTATCCTTTCATTTCCACATAATGCACTACTAGAATGCAAAGGCAATAATGAATACTATATAATGGGAGCTGAAACTCAAAGAGTATGGAAGAAACAAAGGTGTTTTCCTGGCAGCGCGCGCCAAAAATGTTATGGGCTACCTCATCTCCAAGAGGGAACTCTAAACATTCACCTGATGGATGAGCAATAGAACACAACCGTCATGGGGTACTTACCAATGCTTCGATCTCGAGTCCCTTAAGGCCTCCAAGCTCGCTTGTAAAGCTCCAAACTCCAAGCTCCACCTCCACACTGTCACTGTTGTGGAGTCGCTCACACCATCACATAGACTAATCACACTCTCTCATACAAGCATAAACACACAAGCATGAAAGAGGCACAATGCTAGAATGCTCTCACTCTCTCGCAAAGCATAAGGGGAGAGCACTCAATAGCACAAAGGGGATCGTGTCCTTTTCATTGAGAAAATACCTTATATACCATTGGCCCTTATTCACACTTGGGTGCCCAAAACTTACTAACTAGGCCTTGGGTGGCCAATATCTCATAATGTACAACCTTTATAGCGCCTTTGCATGACACTTATTAATGTCCTCAATTGAGGATCATGTTGTTAATTCGAATGGGATTAACATTGGATATATTATGAGATTAGTCATTGTAATAGCATTAGGCCTCTTATGAGCCTAATGCTATTATTAATGTCCTCAATTGAGGATCATGTTGTTAATTCGAATGGGATTAACATTGGATATATTATGAGATTAGTCATTGTAATAGCATTAGGCCTCTTATGAGCCTAAAGTTCCCGGTCTCGTCAGCCCACAGTTTAAGTGAGTGTGAACACTTATGGCCATGTATATAAGTGAATTTCTCTTATAATAAAATATACTCTCCCATTGTGCAATAGAGTCTGGATCTTGCTAATCCTCTTTCTAATCTCTCTCTAATGCATGCTAGTGAGCGTGTGTGTGAGTGATGTGAGGTGAGAGGAGGGACTAGTACCCATAGTGCAGCACGACACTGTGACAAAGCTTGCGGGAGGTGTGGTGGGATTGCTTCTCAAGGAGTTGTAGAGCTTGGAGACCTCAAGGGTTACGAGCTCGACCATTGGAAAGATCCTCATTGACAGTTGCGGTTCACCAAGTAATTAAATAAAGAAATGAGAATCACTATCTCGTTGTTCTGATGATTATGTCTATGTTCCTCTGGATCCTTTCCTCTCTTCTCTCCCATTATTAACATCTCTTAGAGTCCCTACTAACACAATGACAAGTAACCTTGCTTATGATTACCAAAAACAAAGTGAGCGAAAACCCCCCAAAAAAAACATACTCACCTAAATATAAAAATGCAATCACTCACAAAAAACCACCCCCCCACCTCGTTAGGAATTCCCAAACAACCACTAACCTTTTCATTTACTAACTAGCCCTTGGGATTTCTTCTCAAGGAGTTGTAGAGCTTGGAGACCCAGCCCTACTCCCACCAGTCCCTACTCCCAGTCCAGCCCAGCCCACCTCCTCCCACCATCTCCCCAAGCCTAGCCCAGCCCCTCCCCACCCCCCTCCCCCCCATGCTCCCTCTCCCCCTCCAATCCACTGCAACCAACACACTCTCCCTTTACACACTCTATCTCTCTCCCTCTCTTTCTCATCCTCCTTCAATACGTACCCTTATGCTCTCTCCACCTCTATCTATCCCTATCTCTCTCTCTCTCTCTCTCTCTCTCTCTCTCTCTCTCTCTCTCATTGCCACCATACACTCTCTCCCCCTATCTAGCCCTCTCCCTCTCTCTCTCTCTCTCTCTCTCTCCATGCCCTCCCTCCCTCTCTCCTCTCTCTCTTTTTCTCCCTCTACTCTCTCTCTCTCTCTCTCTCTCTCTCTCTCTCTCTCTCTCTCTCTTTCTCATCCTTCTTCAACACGCACCCTCATGCTCTCTCCACCTCTATCTATCACTTGCCCTCCCTCTCTCTCATTCTCCCTCTACACAGTCTATCTCTATCTCTATCTCTATCTCTCTCCCTCTCTTTCTCTTCCTCCTTCAATATTCACCCTCATGCCCTCTCCACCTATGTCTATCCCTCTCCCTCTCTCTGCCACCATACACTCTCTCCATCTTTCTAGTCCTCTCTCTCTCTCTCTCTCTCTCTCTCTCTCTCTCTCTCTCTCTCTCTCTCTCTCCACACACACTCTCTCTCTACACATCTCTCTATTTCTCTTAGTCCTTCAACACACACCCTCATGCTATCTCCACCTCTGTCTATCCATCTCCACCTCTGTCTATCCATCTCCCTCTCTTTCTATGCCCTCCCTCTCTCCCTCCCTCTATCCCCCCTCTCTATATTTATATACGTAGAGAGAGAGTGAGAGGGAAAAAGGATTGATCCTGCCAATCTCTCTCCCACTTTCTTGTAAAACATATACGGTAGAGAGGGAGGTGGTGTTGCTTGGATACAATTGGATTAAGTGATTTGGGTTGCCTTCTACCTCACATATGGCAAACACACTAATAGAAACGTTAGGATTACGATAGAGAGGAGATTGTAACTCCCAATATTTCAGTATCAAAATATTGACCTACACATGGGAAGGAGACCATGTGGCCAGGCACCAAAGAATACTAATATAGCAGAGTAATCCATTGCAAAAAACACAAGCTTTGAATGTACACTTACATAAGCTAGAAGCGTGATTAGCTCAAAAAAGTTAGAGAGAGACTTAGAATCTCCAAATCCAAGAAGAAGAATCTCAAAATGAAGAATAGAATGTAGAGAATGAAACAAAAAATCTAATATTAATACACTTATTTTAAAAAAAACCTCTCAAACATTATTATCATTAACAATGACCTAACAGATTAAAATTCTATATGCATCAATAGAAAATAGAAAGATATAATATATTTAAAAATCAATAAAGAATATTCAATATTAAATGAAAGATATTTTGTATTTAATGAATAAATTTGAACATTTTAATAAAGAATATTCTACATTTAATATAGAATAACTAGATATAGGGAGTGAGATAACAAGATAGAAGGAAAGAGGGGGGAGGGAGGAAAGGAGTAAGATGAAGATAGGGAGGGAGGGAGTAAGGGGAAGATGAAGATAGGGAGGGAGTAAGGGGAAGATGAGAAGATAGGTAGGGAGGGAGGGAGTAAGGGGAAGAGAGGAGAGAATAAGTTTTTAGTGCTAAGTAATTTCATTGAAAAATAGTTGTCTAAAGCATATATGGATTGAGATATAGTTTAAAGTCAAGTTTTCTAGTGCTAGTATTTCATGTAAAAAACATTTGTCCAAAGCCTAAGTATTTATCTATTCAAAATCTTTGGTGAAGTAAAGAAGTAATTTGCCATGGATCAAAGTATAGTCATTTACATTGATCAAGAATTTAGAGTTTTTTAAGAGTAATGTCCAGTGTGCATTAGGATATTATTTTACCCAAATATCATTGTGGCATTCAGCTATAACTTATTTAAAAAATGTCAAAATCACTTGACAATGAAATTATTCAAGTTTATTCAAAATCTTCATTAAACACACAAGATAACAAGACTTTGAGATCTTATGTTGACTTGATTAACGCTTTACTAATGCTAAGCATTTAGTTTTCGAGGTACATGATTTGTTTAGTTATTGTTTAAGTAATTAGCTTGGCATTCCATAAGTGTTTTCCACTTAAATAATCCAATTGTTTACTTGGAATTTGAAATGAAATCATCTCTCATCTCCACCAAAATTAATCTTCTATATATTGAAGATAACAAGCCATGTTTTGCTTTAAGCAATGCCACGTGAATTAATTAAGTAACAACTAAAAAATGTAAAAAAACCTTATTGTTTCTTGATCCTAAAGCTTAAAATCCATTGTTGACACATAAAGAGGTGCACTTTATACTACAAAGCAAATATCTTGTTGAAAACATGTCATTTGAAACACTATCAAACAAGATCACACAAGTAATGAAAGAGAACCTGAGTATTTTGAAAAGAAAATTAGTAATATCAAGATCCACAAAAAATCACTTAACTTTGAATGAATTCAAAGTGTTATTTAACCAAACATCAACACATATCAAACAATATCTAAAGAAAACCAATGGCACACGCCAACATAGATGTGTTTCTTATGATCGCCTATTTTTAAATTTCTTGTGTTTCTTGTGTGATTGCATATTTTTTAAATTTCAAGTAGCAAAAAATATAATCCTTGATTTCATAGAGCAAATATCTCACAAAGATTTAATAAGAGAAAAAGTCTATATGATTTGTAATGTTTGCAAGAAAGAAATATATTTAATAAGAGAAAAAGTCTATATGATTTGGATTTGTAATGTTTGCAAGAAAGAAATATATAAGAATCAAATCCTCACTCTCTTTTTCCCTCTAAATATGTGCACCAATGCACCTATACCATTTGTTGTAAAATAAAATGACATAGGATTTGCATAAATTCAAGTGCTACATTTTTAAGGCCAACTTACACAAACTATATTGCCTCAGTATAAATAGCAAAAGACATTCATTATTAATTTGCAAAATGGGAGTTACTTCATTATAAGCAAAAATTTGCAAGTCATATATCAAAAACTTATTTTTCAAATCTATAAAGGGTAATTATTAAATGAATTATTGATTCTATTTGGATAAGGCTAAGAAAAGATGCTTTTGGATTTCTTTCATCTAAACTAGGGCTTTAATCCAGGCCAGCCACCCATCACAGCTACATCGCTGTCTCACAATTGGCAGCTACATCTCGAAACTCATCTGCTCTAAGCAGAGCGTGCCTTGAAGGTGACGAAACTATTTACTATTTTTGAAACTATCAAGGAATACCTGCAACACCTTCTCTATTATTGAAAGAAATTTTAATAAAATAACTTTTTTCATCATCGTGGTGCTGGCATGGGCACAGAGATAGCCGAGCCCTTCTCAAATGGGCAATTTAGTGTTTTTTTCTTTTCTACTTCTCCTTTTTATTCTATTTTTTTGGGTTTTCTTAGCTTTTCTTGCTCTTTTTTTAACAAGATAGAGAGTTAAAAAACAATTTGTTAGTTGGAAAAAAAGAAAACAATAAACAAGTTGTAGTTTTTAAAAAAATCAATGTTAGTAGCATGCCCTTTGTTTTTTTTTGATGAAAAAATAGTATCTAAAATAAAACAATTAATTAATAAGAGAGGTTAGTGGTAAATAACAAAATGAAGAGTTAGTAAATCAATCAAAATGAAAAGTTTGGACATAAAGGGGTTAGTGGAAGGGGTAAGTGGGGGGTTATGAGGAAAAAAAATTTGCTTAAAGTTTGAAAGATTTCAAAAGTAATAAAAATACTATAAAATTTAACCATAAGATTCTTCTTTTTATTGCTTGCAAAAGGTTATACTATTTGATGAAGTCCCCATCTTTATGTAGTTACCTCCTTGCAAACTTTTTTAGGAAAATATGGAACCATTGTTAAGCCATCAACAATGTGCTCTTTAATCGGGGTGTTTTTGTGGGTTGATGGAATACCCATAGGAGGTGCCCATTTCTCACCCAAGCCCCAAACAAAGAATAATGAATGAAAGAATGTGCTAATCTCCATTGTAATCTAGATAAATGGACAATGAATAGCCTAATTGAACCTAACTAAGAAAATGGAAAGCAACTTAACACTCTCACACTATCACACAAACACTATATACTGCAAGGAGAAGCCTAATTGCTCGAACAAGGAAAGGATGTACAACCTAGCTTCTTCAACCTTGCCACTTTCCGAGAAGACAAATGTGTTAGGCGCTATGACTTCAGGAGAGACGCACACATGCTTGCATCTTTCAGAGTACCTAAGTGTAAGTTATTGTTATTGAATATAACATCAATATGAATAATTTGTAATTGTTATTGAATTGCATTTAATGCATGACAACTGGAACAATTCAATTATGTGAGACTGTCTGTGGAGGGAGGTGTTGTGGCATCAAATAGTGGAGTATGGATGTCTATTAGTCAAACATATAGAAGACACATATAGAGTATGGATGTCTATTAGTCAAACATATAGAAGACACGTATAGAGAAGTCATGCCAACCACCTTTGCTATGGTGACCTTCGAGTTGAATGCCAACACAGAGAGAATTTGTTTGAGGAGTGCCGTAATATGGCTATTGGAATTGATTTCTTACAAGAGGCTGTTAGCGTGGAAGAGAGTTCTCGTAAAGTCATGCTCAAAAGAGGTAAATGTAGTTGTTGAACTATATTCAAGAACAAGAGATGTTGCTCTAGTGGCCTGTTATGAGGGCAGACGTGTTGTATGTGTGGAGCCTCATGAGGCTATTGTAAATGTTGTTCTATATACATTGGCTTCTTAAAGATCACAACAAATTAGTTTGTATATCTTGTGTTCCTTTTGATCTCATGTATTTGAAAAACATAAGGTGATGGATGACATGTTCCATAGCGTTGAGACATGATCATTGCTATTTGAAAAGATGGAGACGTAGAGAGAGAGAGAGAGAGAGAGATTGTCGGGGAGAATAGAATTCAAGGGATAGAGGGAGGGAGGGCATGACAGAGAGAGAGAGAAAGAGAGAGAGAGAGAGATTGTCGGGGAGAATAGAATTCAAGGGATAGAGGGAGGGAGGGCATGACAGAGAGAGGGAGAGGGATAGATAGCAAAGGGAGAGTGTATGGTGGCAATGAGGGAGAGAGAGAGAGAGAAGGATAGATAGAGGTGGAGAGAGCATGCATGAGAGTGCATGTAAAAGAAGGTATAGAGTGTGTGTGTGTGTGTGTGTGTAGAGGGGGAGAGAGAGAGAGAGAGAGAGAGAGAGAGAGAGAGAGAGAGAGAGAGAGAGAGAGAGAGAGAGAGAGAGAGAGAGTGTGTGTGTGTGTGTGTAAAGAGAGAGGGATATGGAAGATAAAGACATGAGAGTAGGCGAGAGAGGCATTGTAGAGGAGAAGAGACATGAGAGTAGGACATCAAAGCAATGAGCATAAGACAAGTGGAGAGAGGTGGAGAAAGGGAGAGGGAGAAGGATAGACATAGGTGGAGAGAGCATGCATGAGGGTGTGGATTGAAAGAGGTAGAGAGAGAGTGTGTGTGTGTGTGTAGAGGGAGGGGAAGAGACAGAGAGTGTAGAGGGACAGAGTGTTGAGGGAGAGGGTGTGAGGGAGAGAGAGGGAGAGGGAAAGGGAGAGGGAGTTGGTTGCAGTGGGTTGTAAATGGGGAGGAGGTGGTGAGAAAGCAAGAAATGAGCATAAGACAAGTGGAGAGAGGGAGAAAGAGAGAGAGGAGAAGAGGGAGGGAGGGCATGGAGTGAGCAAGCGAGAGAGAGAGAGAGAGAGAGAGAGAGAGAGAGAGAGAGAGAGCAAAGGGAGAGCGTATGGTGGCAATGAGAGAGAGGGATAGTGACAGAGGGAAAGAGAGAGAGGGGGATCGAGCTCGTTGTAATGGGAGGAAGGGGAGAGGTGGGCTAGGCTGGGCTGAGCTGAGGTGGGAGTAGGAAAGAGGGGGGATGAGGTGGGTCGGTGGGCTAAGGTAGGAGTAGGGAGGAGAGGAGAAGAGAGAGAAAACAATGGTATAGAGAGAGATTCGTTGTGAAAAAAACCTCGCTACGTGCTCACACTCATACTCAACAAGGCAACTGTTGGTTGTTTCTTATGGCTCTAACTCATAGTAGCACTCCCAAAAGAAAACATAAAGCCGCTATAAATCTTATGTCTTTTACACTACTAGCCCAATAAGCATATGTGTACGGATGTAGATGTACTTGAGAATCTATCTAGCCACATCCAAGCATGGCTTCATGTGGGGATCCTACATAAACTGGCTGACAAGTCCACAACAACATAGCTTAAGTATGGCCTATAATGTTGTGTAGATCAAGCTACCCAATATATGCATGTACATAGTGGGGTCCTCTAAAATCTCATAAATGAGGTGATCTCACCACCTCTATACCCAAGAAATACCTTAGCTCACCTAAATTGTTCATCTCAAACTTCTGCTTCAAAAGCATCCTGACATGATGTATGTTAGCATCACTATCACTAGTGATGATCAAGTCATCCACATCATGTATGTTAGTATCACTATCACTAGTGCTAATCAAGTCATCCTTATAAATAAATAATGGCATGATCCCTCTATCTGTCTTTTTCACATAAAGTGAAAAATCTGCATTGCATATCTAAAATCCAATGGAACAAGATACTCCCCTGTTGGAATTAGGGTTGCAGGAAAGCACACAAAGCTTGGAGAAGAAGAAGCAAGAATGCACACAACACACAATGTATTAGATTGTGTCAATGTACAAAAGATAAGTTAGCCCTAGAATGATGGGCGTATATACAAGCCGGGCGTATATACAAGCCGGGCGTATATACAAGCTCCTAAAGAGGGAAAAAGTGCCCCGGCGGTCCTAAGTGTGTTCACACACATCACTGCCTATATATATGGCAACAAATCCCCCCTAGGAGTGATGGTGTGAACGAGAACTGGCACTCATGTATAGGGGAGTGCCATGCCCGAAGTAGATCAATCCACAAAGGGGAGCAAGCCCAAAGCTTTGCGGAAAGCTTCGAACTTCTCACGAGAAAGCGCCTTTATGAAAAGATCGACAAGGTTGTCCTGTGTTGGCACACAGGCCAAGCTGATCTCTCCTGCTGAGAGTCTCTCCCTGACACATAGTGATAATGCACCTCAATGTGCTTTGTGCGAGCATGAAAAACTGGGTTTCTCGCAACTGCCAATGCGCTCTGACTGTCAGTGAAGATAGAGGTGGCAGCACCCAAGTCAGCCATAAGCCGTTTGAGCCACACACACTCAACCGTAACTGTGAACGTTGCCCTGTACTACTCAGCTTCACAACTAGAAGTGGCCACAGTAGGTTGCTTCTTGCTCAACCAAGATATGCATGAGCTACCGAGCATGAAACAAAAACCACTTGTGGACACTCTTGTGTCATAGCAACCAGCCCAATTTGAGTCCGAAAAAGCATGTAAATCTAGCGGCAACGATCCCCCCTTGGGATAAAACAACCCAAGATGTATGGTGCCACTCAAGTAGCGAAAGATGCGTTTAACTGCCTTCCAATGCTGAGACCCTGGGCTATGTATGAACCTGCTCACCTGTGAGACTGCAAACTGAATGTCCGGCCTCGTAATGCATACATAAATGAGGCAACCAACAGCTGTCTAATAGAGTGTGACATCAAAGTGATCTCCAGCATCATGAAGACTCAACTTTAAACCTGTCTCCATTGGAGTAGCAATAGGCTTGTAGTCTTCAAGGCTAAATCTCCGCAACAATGTCTCAATATACTTTGTCTGACAGAAAGCAATACCTCCATCACATTGCTTAAATTATATCCCCAAATAATGATGCAAATGCCCCAAATCTAACATCTCAAAAGAGGCATTCAAATCAGCCTTAAAATCAGCAATATGACTTTCATTTGGTCCTGTGAGCAGCATGTCATCGACATAGAGAGCAATGATTAGATGTACATCATCCACACATTTAACATACAAAGTGCTTTCTGTTGGACTATTCTGAAAACCATGTGCAGTCAAATATGCATGTATCTTTTCATACCAAGCTCGTGGAGCTTGCTTTAAACCATATAAAGCCTTTTTCAACCTGCACACTTTGTTTTCCTGCCCTCTTTGAACAAAACCACGAGGCTGCGATACATACACCTCCTCATGCAAATCTCCATTCAAGAACGCAGTCTTTATGTCCAACTAATGTACATTCCAACCATTATGAGCTGCCAATGCACAAATGCTACGAATGGTAGTCATACGACAAGTGGGAGCAAAGGTCTCATCAAAATCAATGCCCTTTTCTTAAGCATAACCCTTTGCAACAAGTCTAGCCTTATAGCGATCAGCACTGCCATCTGGCTTTCGTTTCAACTTAAAAACCCACTTACATCCAATGGCCTTTTACCAATAGGCAAATCACACAAAGACCATGTACTATTCTTCATTATAGCATCATATTCACTTTGCATTGCAGCCAACCAATTTTCTGATTTTTGTGCCTCATCAAATGAAAGAGGTTCTTCCTCTTCACACATACTAGACACAGCCAAAGCATAACAATCTGATGCATAAGAGGCATGCTGAAAACCTGGACGAGTACGACTAGATATAGGTGCATCAATTTTACTATCACGCAAGGTTTGCACCAGCCATTTAGACATACCTCTAGCCTGCTCATTTTCAGCCCTATCCTCAGAAATTACATCCTGTAAATTTGCATCAGAAATAGGCTGATCTATGATGTCGTTTGAAATCTGTATAGGCTGAATATTTGCCTCATTAGGACTTACATTTGAATTCCCACCTGTAAACAGAGGCAACAATGTATCAAATACATCCCGTGAGCTCACACCTGTCTCTTTGGTACATGATAACAAGGGCTGCACAGCATCTTCCACAAAAACAACATCTCGACTAATCAAGATACGCTTGGACTGCGGATGATACAATCTGTAACCCTTGCTCTCAGCACTGTAACCAACAAAAATGCATTTAACAGCCTTATCATCCAATTTTTTGCGTTGTTGCACAGGCACTAAAGCATAGGCCAAGCAACCAAAGACACGCAAGTGACCAATAGAAGGCTTCCTGCCATGCCAAGCTTCATATGGAGTAATAGACTGCAAGGCCTTAGTGGGACACCTATTGAGTACATATGCAGCACACATGACAGCCTCAAGCCAAAACGCATGTGGCAAAGCTTGGCTCTTGACCATACATCGTGCCATCTCCATAAGTGACCTGTTTTTCCTCTCAGCAACACCATTTTGCTGAGGGGTATATGGCACTGTACATTGGTGTTTTATCCCACGACTAGCCAGAAATGCATCAAACTCTTTAGACAAGTACTCCCCCCCTCGATCAGAACGAAGGGTGCCCATAGTACAATTGGATACATTTTCAAACATAAGAAAAAACTGTTTGAAGCACAAAAACACTTCGGACTTTGCCTTCAGTGGATATACCCATGCATGCCTTGAGTAATCATCAATGAAAGTCACGAAGTACAAGTGTTTACCAAATGACGGAGTTTGCATAGGACCACATACATCACTATGTACAAGTTGCAATTTGCGAGTGGCCCGCACAGTACCATCCTTTGGAAACACAGAAAGCTACATTTTGCCCAAAATACAGCCTTCACAAACATGTTTCAATGGTGCCTCAAGAGGGGGCAATGAAGCAACCATATCAAATTTCTACAAACGCAGCAAACTAGCAAAGTTCAGATGACCAAAACGAGCATGCCATAGTTTTGCATCTGAAAAACTGCCTTTTCATCAGAAACTGCATTTGCTGAATCTTCCACACACTTGTCATAAGAATTGAGCCTATACAGCCCACGAAACAAGGTGCCAGATGCAATAATCATATCACCAGAAGTCAAATCATGAACAGTACATCTGTCATCTACAAATTTGACTACAAGTCCAAGTCTAGCAAGCGCAGAGACAGACAATAGATTCTTCTTTATCCCTGGCACATACAAAGCATCTGAAAGTGTGAAAGCGCTGCCATTTGCAGCAGTAAGCATAATTTTACCAACGCCCTTCACTGGGTAAGAAGCATTATTGGCACATGTGACAGTATTCCCATTAGAGACAGTCTCAAGACAAGTGAACATATCACGATGCGAGGTAATGTGCTTTGTAGCACCACTGTCAAAATACCATACATTATAGTCAACAGAAACTGCCAAACATGCATCATGTACAGATGGGTCATACTGGCAATACACGCTAAACGCCCATTCTGTATCCTGCACAACATTTGCAGAATCTGCATTTGTAGCAGCATCCGCTATTGTGGCTGCATTTGACTCTTTCTTCTTTGCCTCTTTAGCCTTTAGCTTAGGGCAATTCTTAATGACATGATCATTTGCCTTACAATAGTTGCACCTGATCTTTTTCTTGCCTTTATCAAGAGCCTTCTCAGACTTATTGTTGCTACCTGTGGTGGAAGGAGAAGAAGTTGCAGACCTACTAATAAGAGAAGAAACAGTGGAAGGGGCTGCCTTACCACTTCTTCTCTGCTACTGTGCAGCAATAAATGCTTGATCAACTGCACGCTGCCTGGCCCTGTTTTGCCTGGACTGCGCTTCTTACAAGAGCTTGTTGACTAAAGTATCATACTTGACAGCATCAGGTCTGTCCTCAGTAAGAAGTCTCCACATGGAAGCAAAAGTCTGATATGTCTCAGGTAAACCATCAAGAACAGTCTACACAAGAGAATGATCAGGAATAATCTCACCTGCAGAAATCAACTGTTCTTTGAGATCTTTAATCTCAGCAAGAAAAACATTCATATCATCTTCCTGCATAATCTTCAATTCTAGCTCTTTACGCAGTAAGAGATTTTTGCCTCGTTACGACCTGCATACAAACCAGCTAGAATATCCCAAGCCTGCTTTGTTGTTTTAGCTGAACGAATATGTGGGGTGATGTTACGTTTTGACAGAAAGTGCAATCAAGGCATGAGCATGCGCATCTTTACCATCCCAACAACGAGCTTGTTCAGCAGTGGGTAAAACAGTAGCAACAGTAGAGCTACTAGAACCTGCAACATCCTCAATAGATCCTACATCCACAGAACCTGGACGTACATCCATACTCTGCATAATGTTCCACACTCCTTTTGCAACCAAAACATGCTACATCATGTATGCCCAAAGTGGGTAGTTGCTGTCTCCATCCAATTTGTCATCAGCAAATAACATGCGAAATACATCATTGCTATTATCAACCATGGCCACTGACTGAAACTGATGCAAAAGCTACCTGTAATGAAGCAAAGACTGAACAGAAAACAACTCGTGCTATGTAGCACGGTCCACAATAGAGTACGTATTCCTGTTTTGCAAAAAACTGCACTGTCGAAATTTCTGCACAAAATGACGAACACCTGTGCAGAGCTTGAAATGCAAAAACGGAGCCCGAAACGACCTCAGATGCGATTTCTGAGAACACTAAGCCCTACGGGCTTAGATGCAGAGTATAGGGACCTGCAAGCGTTCGTGAAAGCTCACCTCAATCGGAGAACGTGAGTCAGAGGGTGCTGGCGACGTAGCCCTGGGAGCCGATGCCTGCTCTGATACCAATTGTTGGAATTAGGGTTGCAAGAAAGCACACAAAGCTTGGAGAAGAAGAAGCAAGAATGCACACAACACACAATGTATTAGATTGTGTCAATGTACAAAAGATAAGTTAGCCCTAGAATGATGGGCGTATATACAAGCCGGGGGAAAAAACCTCCTAAAGAGGGAAAAAGTGCCCCGGCGGTCCTAAGTGTGTTCACACACATCACTGCCTATATATATGGCAACATCCCCGATCTTGTTTGACCATGCTCTTGATGCCTACTTGAAGCTATACAAGGCTTATTTGGCTGTGCATATCATGCAAACTTCTTCTTGCCATGCTTGCCATGCAAGAACACATTCTTTACATCCCCATCTAATGTAAAGACCAACCCTTTGCTACAGCCATAACAATGACACATTCTCGTAGCTGGGCTGAATGTCTTCTGGTGGTCAATGCCATATTTTTGCTTATAACCCTTGGCAACCTATCTTGCTTTATACCTATTCACAGATTCATATGAATTATGCTTGACCTTATACACACACTTACATCCAATTTCCTTCTTTTCCTTAGGTAAAGGCACTAACTCCCATGTTGCAATTTCCTGCTCAAAACAAGTGGGCTCTAACTCATGTATTACTTTAACCATATAAGCATAATGATGGGCTATATATTCATCATACCTCAACTTGTTAATAGGGTATTTAACTCTCCTAGAATTACGTACACCGAGATCACTACCAAGTGTTCTTAAAATAGCCTTGGTTCTCTTTGCACAAAGAGTAACCAAAATGCTAAGCTCCTTATCAAGATTCTACTCGGAGCCACTAGAGTCACCATCCATATATGAGTGACTTGCTAATAGACAAGGAACACAAAAGGTTGATCTACTTTTCCTTTCTTTTGCGTGATGATACATGTGTACCTATATATATCCTAAACATGCTTGCTAACACTAGATCCAGTACTAGAGGACTCTCGAGGTCCACTAAAGCACGTGTGGCTACTACTCTACATGTGGGGCAGCATCATTACTTCTTACATCTGCATCTTTTGTGTTCGTTTTATTGGTGCATATCATCTCATCAAAGATAACATCTTTGCTCACATCTCATGAGTCGTCAGATTATAACATCTATAACCTTTCTGCTCCAAAGCATAACCAATGAAGATGCATTTCTCTATCTTTGGATCTAGCTTTGTTCTCACTTCATCGGTAACAAACACATGTGTAATAAATCTAAACACTTTCAAGTGAGACACATCTATTTTTATACGTGTAAACTTATGTTCAATTATCATGCTAGAACAGCTACCAGTGTGAGGGCCCTGTTTATTATAAAAATAGCAGTTGTTACTGTTTCAACTCACAAAAAATTATGGCATATTCTTTTTAGACATCAAGGCACATGTGACTTCTACAATGTGTCTATTTTTCCTTTCTACAACACCATTCTATTGGGGAGTGTACCTACATATTGATTCCCTATTTTCTCAAGAAATCACTAAACTCATTAGAAAAATACTCTCCCCCACCATATGATCTTAGACCTTGCATACATTTTTCCTTCTTGTTGGAAAATGCTTTAAATCTTTGAAAGTGAGCAAACTTCTCACTTTTCTCCTTCATGAAATAAACCCACACTTTTTTAGTAGCATATACATCCGAATGTATAACATCCAATGGCCTTGCAGTAACGTTCTTTTCATGTAGGATAGCATGTTTGGCATGGTTACCAAACTAGCATTCTTCACATAATTTATACATATCATCAACCTTCAACTTCGACAAACCTGCAAAAATATTTTGGGTGGCCTACCTAGACTTCAGCCACTATATATTCACATACCTTATGCATACCATCAATCTTTAACTTTGGCAAACTTGTAATAATATTTTGGGCCTACATAGACTATATCCTATTGTATATTCATATGACCAATGCACTTGTGCCATATGTCAATATCTACAATAATACCAATCCCATGCGTAAACATGGATGCCTTCCTCTCAGGAATGTTAACATCCAAAGTAAACATCCTACCATTTCTATTACCCTTTGCAACCAAGTGGCACTGATTTTCAAAGTCTTCCACAAAACACCCTTGAGGATTGAACCTCACTTGTAGACCCTACTTAACCATATATCCAACAGAAACCAAGTTTTTTGTAATACTAAGAACATGAAGTACATCTTCCAAGGACCTTCATTTTGCGAACCTACATAGATAATGGCACTTTACCACATTGCATAATGGGGTGCGCAATATCATCACCTGTTTCCACATATCTTTGTTTTTCTATTTTCTACATATCTATTTTCTATTTTCTACATATCTATTTTCTATTTTCTATTTTCTACATATCTATAAACCACTCACCATGACCGGTCATGTGATTAGAAGTGCCAGAATCCACATACCAAATAATTCCCAATCCTGACACATGGAATTGAGCATATGTTGTATCACAAATAGCCGTTCACTTCTGTCATCACCCTATTTACTTGATGATGCATAGTTGCCTTGCTATTTACTTGATGATGCATATTTGCCTTGCTATAACTTACCATTTTTGTATCATTATGGCTTTTGTAGTAGTTCTTTGCAATGTTCCCTGGTTTTCCATAGTAATAGCATTCCATGCTATTCGCATACTCTGATTACTTTATCAACCACCTCGGCCTCTTTGGCTCCCCCTAGCGCTGGCCCTCTTCCACCATTCTATACATTAGATTCATGTTGTTGTGCTGTTGATGATTTTTGTTTCTAAAATGGCATGCACCTCGGCCTCTTAATGATGATCTACCTTTGCCTCTATCTGTATGTGAGTAGAAGATCTCATGTGAATTTTTAGACCTCCCCTAATATTTATCTCCTAATGGATGAGGAGAGCAATCAGAACTTGAAAATCATGAAATTTCTTGTGAACTCCATTATTGGAGGTCTGAAGCTGGCTATATTCCTTGCCAAGACCATTCAAGGTCATTGACACTATATCATCATCATCTATAATTGGTGATCCAATAGAAGCAATGGCATTTGCAAGTCCTTTAACCTTCACCGATGAGTAAGCATTTATACTCAATTTTCCTCTGGTCACATTATTTAGCTCTTGCTTTACAAGCCTCCTTATGCATTTGTGCATCCTGTATATGCACAATCATAGAGTCTATTATACACACAACCAATAACACTTTTTTGCCTCTTTCATGCCAGCCTATGATTGTGCATCGTGTATATGCAAATCATAGAGTCTATTATACACATAACTAGCAACACCTTTTTAGCTCTTTTATGCCATGTTTATATGCATACACCTACTTCTGTGGGGTGGGAGTTTCTTTAACAATCTCTAGCTCCTTTTTATCACCTGCAATGAACTCCCAATATCCTTTTCCCATAAGGAAATTGGTTATCCTGAACTTCCATGCTTAGAAGTTAATCTTGCCTTGCTTCTTGCTCTCACAATCTCGGATATACTATCAGACATCTCTACCAACCAACCACTTACTAAATAGTGCTTACGATGAATACTTCTGCACTTACAACAACCTTACAATCTTTTGGAGCTATCCTCAGCTTAGGTAGAGAAGGTATACTGATTTTTTACACATTTCTGAGCATTTTGTCATCAATGAGCTACTGTCAACATCTCAGTTGCATTCATTTGGCATTGATAGTTCTTGCACGTAGTTCAGATATTTGCATTTTTTGTGTTAGAGATGTAGGCTGAAAAATGGAAGGTAGTAATATATTTGGGATGCTTTCCACTGAGGATAACCTTGATGGGACTAACTACCTATTTACGGTCATATATAATGTGTCATATATTGGTTTCCAACAACGGGCTTTGGGATGTCATTTATTGGCATTGAGGCACTCCCTATCGCTAGCATAGGATAGTAGAGGTACTTTGGATGGTGACACTAGTTTAGACGTAAATATGGTATCTTCCTTCCCACCTCCCATAGCAAAACAAAGCAAGTGGGATGGTAGTATGGATGCATATGCACTTTATGTGAAGAGAATTATTCCTCATATTTTCTCATGTAAAACTACCAAATAGGCTTGAGATGTGCTTGTTGATGCACTTGCTACACATCCCAAGCCTAGTAAAGTGCTTTGCTATGCTTTACCGGGTGCATAACAAGGCACGAGTGGCCTACTTGCGTAAGTAGTTAGAGTTTGAGCATATAACTGAGGGAGATTTAATGAATGAGTTCCTCACAAGGATTAAAGATCTTAGGAATCAACTTACATGTATTAATGAGACCTATCTAGACAATTCATTAGTGTATATTGTTCTCATTGGATTGTTCATTAGTGTATACTGTTCTCATATATTTACTTGATTTTTACTACTAGGGATTTACATCCACACTTTGGCTCACATGAGAGATGGTGTCAAAGTTGCAAAAGCTTGAGTGTTATTCATAACCTCTATGGGTATGCCCATTATTTTATTTTGGAATATTTTATTTTGGAATATTTTATTTTGGATGCGCCTTTTATTTATATCATCCCTACCAGGATTAATGTGTTTAATTAGATGTGTACACTGGTATGATATCTACCAGGATTAATATGTGTAATCAGTTGTGTACGTTGGTATGATATAATCATGATTAATGTGTTTAATTGATTGTGCTAATATTATTTTGGATGAAGGTGATGATTGAGTGGCAGATTATATATTAATCGCGCATATCGAACATGTGGACCACTATGAGATATTTTGGAAGATATGTGAATACCTTTTATGGTTTCATATTTAGGCATTAATATTTTTGTAAGGCTAAGGCCTCATACCTTTGTACATACCAAATAATATTTTATTCTTTTGGTAGGCCTGAGACTTTTTAATTGTAGCTTGCTACATTTTTGTAGAGCTTTTATGCTCAAAAACTCAAAAGCACTTGTGCTTTGTTTTTGGAAGTTGTCTTTTTTAAAATCAAGCTTTCTAATACATATAAATATGGGTAAGTGGTACAAGGGCCACACTCATCAAGGGGAGATTCAATCCAATCTTGTATACGGTGATCTTTTTCTTATTCTCTAATTTTCTTGTTTATTTATTTATTTTTAATTAAGATTTATGCATTTAATTTGTGCAAGTATATGTTGTTTTCTAATTTTTGTGCTTGAGAATTAGATTTTCTTCTCCAACAAGTGTCTTAAAGGTTCTGACAGTGGTATCAAAGATTTGTGGATCACTCAAACAGAATGATTTTTAAAGAAAAATTCAAAAGCAAGGTTTACACAAATATTTGGAGCAAAGAAGGCCAAAGATTTGATTTTTTGGTAAATACTAAAGCTTTAAATAAAGAAAAAATACTTGCACAAGAAGGCCATAGAATTGGGACACTCTCAAGAAATTTATTGTGAAGTGGAAGGATACAAGTACTTTGTAGAAAGGGAAGAAGCTCACAGAAAAATCCAAATGATAAAGAAGGAAAGGGGTGTGAAACCCTTTGGACAAAGGATTTAATGGTTTATGTGATTTTTGTGAACCATTGGATGGAGCCTTAGATCAAGGGCTATTGATTTATGTCACCTTTTCTCCAAAACCACCTCTGTGCAAGTAAAAACCACCCTTCTTCCAAGAAAACCACATTTTGATTCCCTCATCCTCTTCAAGATAATCAAGGGCCATGGATGAAATCAACAAGGCTTGAAGATCGCTTTTCTATCATCAGAATTTGAGAAGATTCAAACTTGGAGAAATTGATAAATCAATGGTGTGAAGGGCTTATACATTTTTCAAAAAAAACTGCTCTCTCTTCCTTTGTGCAATGTTGCCCCTGACCATTTTTCTCTTTTCCCCATTGGATGTGCTAAACTACCAAATCTTTTTTCAATTTACTTTGTTATGCCCAATGTTGGCCACCGACTTTCCTCTCAAGTTTGTGCTAAATTGTAGGCTACCGCCCTTTCTTTTCTCTCTCTCTCTCTCTCCCTTTTTTCGCTTTCGTCACCCATAATTCTTCTTTTTCTCTCTCTTCAGGAATTACGCAACTGCCTGCTGTGGCAACCTCTTTTCTCTCTTCTTCTTTTTTCAATGATTGCACCAACTTGGCAAAGGTTAAAAGCTTTTATATACACTAGTGGCATGACTCGTCTCCGACGGGCAAGAGATATTCTTACATGCATAAAAGCACATACATGCCTACATCGTAATTACATAGATAAACAAACAACATCATTGAGGTTACATAGTAACCTCACCTATTTTTGACATGTAGGATTCTTTCTCCGTCTCCTATCTCTCTCTCTCTTTCCGTGCTTGCAAAAGGCATGCATAATTTTAAAAAATCAAATTAAAGAAACATCTCTCTTCCCTCTCCTCTCTCTTTCTCTCTCTCCCACCCTCTCTCTCTCTCTCTCTCTCTCTCTCTCTCTCTCTCTCTCTCTTTTCATGGTTAGCCTACAGTTTCCAAAAGAAAAAAACATTAGTTACTAAGGTTAAACAAAAGCATTAAAAATAAATAAAATTTAGAAAAATTGATGCCTTGTTGTTCTCTCTCCCCCCTCCTCTTTCTCTTTCTCTCTTGTATCTCTCTCTTTCCTTGCATGCAAAAGCCACACATAATTTAAAAAATCAAATTAAAGAAGCATCTCTCTCTCTCTCTCTCTCTCCCCCCCCATTTTTGCGGCTAGCCTACAATTTCCACAAGAAAAAAAATATTACTTACTAAGGCTAAAAAAGCATTAAAATAATAAATAGAAAAAACTTCCACCTTGCAATTCTCTCTCTCTCCCCCCTCCTCTTTCTCTCTCTCTCCTACCCTCTCTCTCTCTCTCTCTCCCTCTCTCTTCGCTGTTTTTCAACCCTGTAGCTTCCCAAAAAAAAAGACTAGTTACTTTAATAAGGTTAAATAAAACATTAACAATAATAATAAATTTAAAAATCGTTGTCACCCTAGCTCTCCACCCCCCTCTCTCTCTCTCTCTCTCTCTCTCTCTCTCTCTCTCTCTCTCTCTCTCTCTCTCTCTCTCTCTCTCTCTCTCTCTCTCTCTCTCTCTCTCTCGCGGCCTACAATTTCCAAAAGGAAAAAAAAACACTAGTTACCAAAGTTAAACAAAAACATTAAATTAAAAAAATGCCACTTTGCCATATTCTCTCTCTCTCTCTCTCTCTCTCTCTCTCTCTCTCTCTCTCTCTCTCTCTCTCCTGCCCTTCTCTCTCTCTCTCTTTTCGTCGTTTTTGCAACCCTGCAATTTCCAAAAAAAAGACATTAGTTACTTTATTACTAAGGTTAAATAAAAATAAAACCAAAATTCGTTGCTCCTCCCCTCTCTCTTCGCCATTTTTGCATCCCCGCAAGCCAACCGACAGTTTCACAAAAAAAAAACATTAGTTACTTAACAAAGGTTAAACAAAACATTAAAAAATAATTTAAAAAAATTATCGCCTCACCGTTCTCTCTCTTTCTCTTTCTTTTTCTCACCGTTCTCTTTCTCTTTCTTTTTCTCCCGCCCTCTCTCTCTCTCTCTCTCTCTAACCCTACAGTTTCCAAAAAAAAGAAACATTAGTAAGGTTAAATAAAACATTAAATAATAATTTAAAAAACCAAAACCCCCACCGTTCTCTCCCTCCTCTTTCTCTTTCTCTCTCATGCTCTCTCTCTCTCTCTCTCTCCCACCCTTTTTTTGCAACCATGCAGTTTTTTTAAAAAGAAATATTAGTAAGGTTAAATAAAATATTTAAAAATCTATACAGGATTAAGGGAGAGTGGCCCTCCCTCCACGTGGGCAAAGGAGGGGGGCCTATTTCAAAATACTGCCTCCTCCTTGCAAGTCACGCTTGAATTTGAAAATAGCCAGTCACGTCACGCTTGGATTTGAAAATTTGAATATTGCCGGGTCCAGTCAATTTGGGTCGCATGCTGTTCCACGCCTGCTGTTCGCCTCGACCTCCACACGGTGCAGGTACGTTTCTAAGGTTCCCTCCACGTGCATTGTCTGCTTTTACTCCGTGTCCATTGTCTGCTTTTACTGCAAGACGTCTTTCATGTCGGGATTGCGATACAGAGAAACGTGGGTGGTGTAAGTGAGGGAAGGCAAAAATACAAAGATGAGAGGGACTGATAAAAAAACAAGATGACCTACATCTGCACGAATTTGTGTCAGCTTTTTTGCTCGCCATTCTGGATCCCACCATCTCTGTTGGCCACCTCCTCTCCCTCCTTCACCACCTCGGCCGCCTCCTCTCCCGCCCACCGCCTCTGCCTCTTCCACCGTGTCGGTTTGGACCTCCCCGTCCTCCTCGCATGGCCATGCACCACTGAAACAGGGGATGGAGGAGTTTCAACTCAACTTAATTCTCTTTAATGACACGCGTTTCACAGTTAATAATAAGTAGATTCTAAAATACCAAATTAGTTAATTGCTTGCGGAAACTACCGATCTTCGATAATGAAGAGCCAGAGGAGCAAAGGGACACCAAGATGTACCAAGCACAACTATGTTAAGCTGCATGGGTAAAAGGACAACTGCAAGTGACAGCAAGCCACAGTTAGGTCAAAATACGCAAGAGGATTCCTCATAGCGTCAAAAACGCCCTAGAATATACATGCAACACAGAGAGAGAGAAAAGAGAGCAAACACTGGCATGTTGGCGCCGTGTTTGCTCTACCTGGACCCGATCGATGATAGCCCGCATCTGGGCGAGTTCTTCATGGCGTTGATGAGATGGAAGACGGAGCCGCCCACAGCCCCCATGGCCTGTTGCAACAACAAAAACAACTCCTCTGTTTGCATGCAACAACAGCTCCTCTGTGTTGCATGCAAACAGATTGTGAAGGTGGTGATTGTGAAGGTGCTTACATGAGAGTGGGGAGGCACGAAGGGCAGGTAGGGAGGCAGGGAGGGGCGCTACTATGGAGGAGAGAAGAGAAAAAGGTTGAAAGAGACATTCTCTATGACGACTTGGTCTTTGAGTGAGTCCACAGAGCTGTGAAATGCTGAGAGCTAGCTTTCTGGACTGACTCAAAGACCAAGTCGTCAAAGACAAAACACAAAAACCAGAAACACAAGCCGCCTCCAAGCCTGGACGTAGAGGCGGCAGAGAGAGAGAGAGAGAGAGAGAGAGAGAGAGAGAGAGAGAGAGAGAGAGAGAGAGAGAGAGAGAGAGAGAGAGAGAGAGAGAGAGAGAGAGGAGGGAGTGTTACCATATTATAGTAGTGATGTGTGTGAACACACTTAGGACCGCCGGGGCACTTTTTCCCTCACTAGGAGGTTTTTTCCCCCGTGCATTGTATATACGCCCATTATCTTCTAGGGCTTGTTATCTTTCATTTTTTGGCACTCATAATACACTACTGTGTTGTGCTCAAGCTTCCTCATCTTCTTGAAGTTGTGTGTGCATTCCTGCAACCCTAATTCCAACAATTGGTATCAGAGCAGGCTTCCTCCTCCCGGGCAGCATCACCGGCACCTGCCGCTTCATCTCCTCCGATTGCGACGAGGTTTCACGAGCGTCGGCAGGTCAGTATATGCCGTGGGTGAGCCCGTAGGGCTTGGTCGTTTCAGAATTTCGATCTGAAGTCATTTCGCCCTCCGTTTTTGCATTCCAAGTACTGCGCAGGCAAAATCGTCCTACTGTGCAGATTTTCTGTCAAGATTAAAATCTGCAGGACAGGTGCCCATTCGTCTGTTTTGGGCTGTGCTACATAGCACAGGTCGATTTTATACAGGTTTACCTCTTACAGACAGCATTTACATCTAGTAGTACAGTCATTGGCCATGGCTGACAACAATGATGTATTCCGCATGTTGGCTGCTGAGGATAAGTTGGATGGCACCAACTATCCATTGTGGGCATATATGATGCGACATGTATTGGTAGCAAAGGGGTTATGGAACATTGTGCAGGGTATTGATGCACGTCCTATTGTGGCTGGGAATGCTGCAAACACATCAGAAACAGGTACTGTTGATGATGGTGCAGGCACAAGTGCTGTAGCAGCTGTTCGAGAACCACCACTTTCAGCAGAGCAGATTCGTTGGGATGGTAGAGATGCGCAGGCTCATGCCTTGATTGCGCTGTCTGTCAAACGTACCATTATCCCACATATTCGCTCCTGCAGGACTTCTAAGGATGCTTGGGATGTACTTGCCACATTGTATCAGGCAAGAAATGAGGCTCGTGTTGCTTATCTCCGAAAACAGTTGGAGAGTGAGCATATGAACGAAGGTGATTCTATGGATAGCTTTTTGACAAAGATCAAGGATTTCAAAGAGCAGCTCATTTCTGCAGATGAAATCCTGTCAGACAGTTCACTTGTGCAGACTGTTTTGAATGGTCTACCAGATTCTTATCAGGGTTTTGCTTCCACTCTTCGCTTGATGATGAAAGGCAATCCCAATGCCTTATCATTTGAGGAGTTAGTTTCTGTTTTGCTGCAAGAAGACCAGTCAAGGCAAAACAGGAATATTATGCGTGTCGCAGATCAAGCTTTCGTTGCTAGTCAGAGAAGCGGGAAAGGTAAAGCAGGCTTTTCTTCTAGTAAGCAGAAATCTGCAAATGCTGCGCAACCAAAGAAGGAAGACAAAGATGAGAAGAAGGGTGACAAACAGAAGACATTTTGCAAGTACTGTAAGGGAAATGATCATGTCATCAAAGCGTGTCCTAAGCTGGCTGCGAAAGAGGCTAAGAAGAAAGAGGCTGGTATGGCTGTTGTTGCAGATGCCTCTCCTTCTAACAATGAATCTGCTAATGTTGTGCTAGATACAGAATGGGCATTCAATGCGCAGTGCAGTTATGACCCATCTTTGCATGACACATGTATGTCTGCAGTAGATTCAGATGTATGGTACTTTGACAGTGGTGCCACTAAGCATATCACCTCGCAGCGCAGTTTATTCACTTTCCTTGAGTCTGCTCCCACAGGGAATACTGTCACTTGTGCCAATAACTCCTCTTATCCCGTTAAAGGAGTTGGACAGATTGTGCTGAATGTTGCAAATGGCAACACCTTTACACTTTTTGATGCATTGTATGTGCCAGGGATAAAAAAGAATCTGCTGTCAGTCTCCGCATTTGCCAAAACAGGTTTGGTTGTAAAATTTGTGGATGACAGATGTACTGTTCATGATCTCTCTTGTGGTGACATCATTGTAGCATCTGGTTCGCTATGTCGAGGGCTGTATAAGCTCAATATGGATGGCAAATGCGTAGAGGATTCAGCATGTGCTATTATGGATACACAGGCTATTTCAAATGCAAAACTGTGGCATGCACGTTTTGGTCATCTGAATTTTGCAAGTTTGCTGCGCCTGCAGAAATCTGAAATGGTGTCTTCTTTGCCTAAGCTTGAGGCACCTGTCAAGCATGTTTGTGAGGGCTGCATATTGGGTAAAATGCAGCGTGCTTCCTTTCCCAAAGATGGATCAGTGAGAGCTGAACGCAGATTACAGCTTGTTCACAGTGATGTTTGTGGTCCCATGCAAACTCCATCATTTGGAAACTACCTTTACTTCGTGACTTTCATTGATGATTTTACCAGGCATGCATGGGTATATCCTTTGAAGGCAAAGTCCGAAGTGTTTTTGTGCTTCAAACAGTTTTTGGTTATGGCTGAAAATGTGTCAGAAAGTAAGATGGGCACCCTCCGTTCAGATCGAGGGGGGGAGTATATGTCTTCAGAATTTAATGCATTTCTGGCTGAGCGTGGGATAAAACACCAATGTACAGTGCCGTATACACCACAGCAAAATGGTGTGGCTGAGAGAAAAAACAGGTCTCTCATGGAAATGGCAAGATGTATGGTTAAGAGTCAAAGTCTACCACATGGTTTTTGGCTTGAGGCTGTCATGTGTGCCACTTATGTACTAAACAGGTGTCCCACCAAAGCATTACAGGTTGTCACTCCATATGAGGCTTGGCATAGCCGCAAGCCATCTGTTGGCCATTTACGTGTTTTTGGTTGCCTGGCATATGCATTAGTGCCTGTGCAACATCGCAGAAAATTGGATGACAAAGCTGTCAAATGTATTTTTGTTGGATATAGTGCTGAGAGCAAAGGCTATCGTTTGTATCATCCACAGACAAAGCGCATTTTGGTTAGCCGTGATGTTGTATTTGTGGAAGATGCAGTTCAGCCCTTGGTTTCATGTATTAAGGATACAGATATCAGCTCACGTGATGTCTATGATACATTGTTGCCTCTTTTCAGTGGTGCACAGTCAAGTGCAATACCTCATGAGGCAGTTTTTCAGCCTATGCAGGTTTTAAATGATGGCACAGATCAGCCTATATCTGATGTAGATGTGCATGATGCACTTGAGGATGAGAGACAAGAGATTGAGGGCTCTAGGAACATGCCTAGATGGCTGGTGCAGACTTTGCGTGACAGCAAGTTGGATGCCCCTTTGTCTAGTCGCACTCGTTCTGGCTCTCATGGTGCCTCTTATGCGTCAGATTGTTATGCATTGGCTGTTTCTAGTATGTGCGATGAAAGTGAGCCTGTTTCATTTGATGAGGCACAAAGTTCAGAAAATTGGATGGCTGCTATGCAAGCAGAATACGATGCTATTATGAAGAATAGTACATGGTCTTTATGTGACTTGCCCCCTGGCAAGAAGGCCATTGGCACTAAGTGGGTATACAAATTGAAGCGTAAGCCTGATGGCACAGTGGATCGCCATAAGGCTAGGCTTGTTGCAAAAGGTTATGCTCAAGAGAAGGGCATTGATTTTGATGAGACTTTTGCTCCCACATGTCGTATGGCCACTGTTCGTAGCATCTGTGCATTAGCAGCTCATAATGGTTGGAATGTACATCAGCTGGACATAAAGACTGCGTTCTTAAATGGAGATTTGCATGAGGAGGTGTATGTATCGCAGCCTCGTGGTTTTGTTCAAAGAGGGCAGGAAAACAAAGTGTGCAGGTTAAAAAAGGCTTTATATGGTTTAAAGCAAGCTCCACGAGCTTGGTATGAAAAAATACATGCATATTTGACTGCACATGGGTTTCAGAATAGTCCAACAGAAAGCACTTTGTATGCTAAACGTGTGGATGGTGTACATCTAATCATTGCTCTCTATGTCGATGACATGCTGCTCACAGGACCAAATGAGAGTCATATTGCTGATTTTAAGGCTGATTTGAATGCCTCTTTTGAGATGTCAGATTTGGGGCATTTGCATCATTATTTGGGGATACAATTTAAGCAGTGTGATGGAGGTATTGCTTTGTGTCAGACAAAGTATATTGAAACATTGTTGCGGAGATTTGGCCTTGAAGACTGCAAGCCTATTGCTACTCCAATGGAGACAGGTTTGAAGTTGAGTCTTCATGATGCTGGAGATCACTTTGATGTCACACTCTATCAGACAGCTGTTGGTTGCCTCATTTATGTATGCATTACGAGGCCAGACATTCAGTTTGCAGTCTCACAGGTGAGCAGATTTATGCATAGCCCAGGCATTAAGCATTGGCAGGCAGTGAAGCGTATCTTTCGCTATTTGAGTGGTACTCGGCATCTTGGGTTGTTTTATCCCAAGGGGGGATCATTGCCGCCAGATTTACATGCTTTTTCAGATTCTGACTGGGCTGGTTGTTATGACACACGCGTGTCCACGAGTGGTTTTTGCTTCATGCTTGGAAGCTCATGCATATCATGGTTGAGCAAGAAGCAGCCTACTGTGGCCACTTCTAGTTGTGAAGCTGAGTACAGGGCAGCTTTCACAGCTACGGTTGAGTGTGTGTGGCTCAGACGCCTTATGGCTGATTTGGGTGTTGGGCAGCCATCTGCCACCACCATCTTCACTGACAGTCAGAGCGCATTGGCAGTTACGCGGAACCCAGTGTTCCATGCTCGTACGAAGCACATTGAGGTGCACTACCATTATGTCAGGGAGAGACTCTCTGCAGGAGAGATCAGTTTGGCTTATGTGCCAACACAGGATAACCTTGCAGACCTTTTCACAAAGGCTCTGCCTCGTGAGAAGTTCGAAGCTTTTCGCAAAGCTTTGGGCTTACTCCCTTTTGTGAATTCGTCCACATAGCTAGACACTTCCCTATACATGAGTGCTAGCTCTTGTTCACCGCATCACTCCAGGGGGGATTTGTTACCATATTATAGTAGTGATGTGTGTGAACACACTTAGGACCGCCGGGGCACTTTTTCCCTCACTAGGAGGTTTTTTCCCCCGTGCATTGTATATACGCCCATTATCTTCTAGGGCTTGTTATCTTTCATTTTTTGGCACTCATAATACACTACTGTGTTGTGCTCAAGCTTCCTCATCTTCTTGAAGTTGTGTGTGCATTCCTGCAACCCTAATTCCAACAGGGAGGGAGGGAGGGAGGGAGATGATGCATGCATGTCCACCACGGCGCCCACAAATAGTGAGAAGCTCTCTGCAAACCGACTCCAAGCCTGCAGCAGCCAGCCTGGACGTAGATGCCACCAACGCGCCCAGCAACAATGGCCGCCTCCAAGCCTTGACGTAGCCCAGAAACGCTGAGAGCTCTCTGTGTTTACGTGCAAGAAACCGACTCCAAGCCTCTGTGCAAGAAGCCGAGTCCAAGCGTCTGCGTAAGGCGAAAGAGAGAGAGAGAGGGAGGGAGAGGGAGGGAGGTAGGCAGGGAGATGATGCATGCATGGCATGTTTCTCCACGTGGTGTAGAGGTGGTAGAGAGAGAGAGAGAGAGAGAGAGAGAGAGAGAGAGAGAGAGAGAGAGAGAGAGAGAGAGAGAGGGAGAGATGATGCATGCATGCATGCGTTGACGTGGTAGAGAGAGAGAGAGAGAGTAAAATGATTTAAAATAAAAAGTGATTTCTCTCTCTCTCTCTCTCTCTCTCTCTCGGATTGACGTAGAGAGAGAGAGAGAGAGAGAGAGAGAGAGAGAGAGAGAGAGAGAGAGAGAGTAAAAAGTGATTTATCTCTCTCTCTCTCTCCACGTCAATCCCCACGCATTCACGTGGTAGAGAGAGAGAGAGAGAGAGAGAGAGAGAGAGAGAGAGAAATGATTTAAAATAAAAAGTGCTTTATCTCTCTCTCTCACTTTTTATTTAAATATTAAAATTATATATTTTCTTAAGCATTATTTTTCATTTATAAGTGAATAGTCTATTACATATTTTTTATATTCTAGATTACATTTTTGAAGTGAATAATCTATTAAATATTTTTCCTCTTTGTAGAGTAAGAATGTAAAACTTGAAAATGAATATTTAAATATTAAAATTATATATTTTCTTGAGCATAAATTCTCATTTAGAAGGCCCTCCCTCCACGTGTTTTGTTATACACACACACACACACGCACACACACACGCACACGCACATATATATATATATATATATATATATATATATATATATATATATATATAGAGAGAGAGAGAGAGAGAGAGAGAGAGAGAGAAATGATTTAAAATAAAAAGTGCTTTATCTCTCTCTCTCACTTTTTATTTAAATATCAAAATTATATATTTTCTTAAGCATTATTTTTCATTTATAAGTGAATAGTCTATTACATATTTTTTATATTCTAGATTACGTTTTTGAAGTGATTAATCTATTAAATATTTTTTCTCTTTGTAGAGTAAGAATGTAAAACTTGAAAATGAATATTTAAATATTAAAATTATATATTTTCTTGAGCATAAATTCTCATTTAGAAGGCCCTCCCTCCACGTGTTTTGTTATACACACACACACACACACGCACATATATATATATATATATATATATATATATATATATATATATATATATATATATATATATATATATATATAAGAGAGAGAGAGAGAGAGAGAGAGAGAGAGAGAGAGAGAGAGAGAGAGGGAGAAAGTGTAGAATAATTTGGGTTTTTTAATGTATGCCAAGCACCTCAGTTTGCTAGCTTTGAGCTCCACGTGGTCGTGCCTTCGCGTCCTCGAGCTCCTCGACCGCCTTTGTAGAGTAAGAATGTAAAACTTAAAAATGGATATTTAAATATTAAAATTATATATTTTCTTAAGCATGATTTTTCATTTATAAGTGAATAGTCTATTAAATATTTTTAATATTCTACATTACATTTTTGAAGTGAATAGTCTAATAATAATTTTTCCTCTTTGTAGAGTAAGAATGTAAAACTTAAAAATGGATATTTAAATATTAAAATTATATATTTTCTTAAGCATAAATTTTCATTTAGAAGCTTAAGGGAGACCGGCCCTCCCTCGACGTGTTTTGTTACACACACACACACACACACACACACACACATATATATATATATATATATATATATATAGAGAGAGAGAGAGAGAGAGAGAGTGTGTGTGTGTGTGTAGAATAATTTGGGTTTTTTAATTAAAAAATGATTGAGAAAAAGTGGTTGCATTTTGGCTAGCCTTCAAATTTTTGAAAATTTTGGTTATTCTATGTATGACAGGCACCTCAGTTTGCTACCTTTGAGCTCCACGTGGTCGTGCCTTCGCCTCCTCGAGCTCCTCGACCGCCTTTGCCTCCTCCAAGTGCAAACCAGAACTGGTACTGCGCTGCTACCTTGAAACTCGATGCAATTGTATACATGAGTGTTGTAATGAATTGTTTTGTAATTAATGATTCAACCTAATATAAACATCAATTCAAAACATTCCTAAAAAGTCAAAGACTGATGACTTTTGATTAATGTTTGATAAAGATTTGGATTGTTTTGTTTTAAATAAAGTATTTATTTATATAGAATATATATATATATATATATATATATATATATAGAGAGAGAGAGAGAGAGAGGACTACCTAAAGATTTCAAACAAAATGTATTATATATATTTATCTATACCTTGAACTCGATGCATTCATGGATGGGAGAGGAGGCTATTCACATGAACGGCTTGATAGAGAGAGAGAGAGAGAGAGAGAGAGAGAGAGAGAGAGAGAGAGAGAGAGAGAGAGAGAGAGAGAGAGTGTGTGTGTGTGTGTGTGTGTGTGTAGAATATTTTGGGTTTTTTAATTAAAAAATGATTGAGAAAAAGTGGTTGCATTTTGGCTAGCCTTCAAATTTTTAAAAATTTTGGTTATTCTATGTATGCCAGGCACCTCAGTTTGCTACCTTTGAGCTACACGTGGTCGTGCCTTTGCCTCCTCGAGCTCCTTGACCGCCTTTGCCTCCTCCAAGTGCAAACCAGAACTGGTACTGCGCTGCTACCTTGAACTCGATGCAATTGTATACATGAGTGTTGTAACGAATTGTTTTGTAATTAATGATTCAACCTAATATAAACATCAATTCGAAACGTTCCTAAAAAGTCAAAGACTGATGACTTTTGATTAATGTTTGATAAAGATTTGGATTGTTTTGTTTTAAATAAAGTATTTATTTATATAGAATATATATATATATATATATATATATATATATATAGAGGACTACCTAAAGATTTCAAACAAAATGTATTATATATATTTATCTATACCTTGAACTCGATGCATTCATGGATGGGAGAGGAGGCTATTCACATGAACGGCTTGATGTCAACGGTGTGGCCAACGGCAGCCCCTTCGCCATGGCAAAAGGAAACGATCGATCACTGTCTTGGTTTTTGTTGTGATACCTGAGAAGCCCATGGGACCAAATCCCTTCAGCATTGCATTGCCCCTCATACCTCTTATGCTCGAATTATTGACATACACGCCTTCAAGAACAGATTCCTTTATGAAAGTTGGCACAGTATGTGTGCTCTACATGGGGAACATGCATGTTGTTCAAACAATGTGTCCTCTACATGGGGAACATGCATGTTGTAATGAATTGTTTTATAATTAATGATTCAACGTAATATAAACATGGATTCAAAACGTTCCTAAAAAGTCAAAGACTAATGACTTTTGATTAATGTTTGATAAAGATTTGGATTGTTTTGTTTTAAATAAAAGATTTATTTATATAGAATAAATATATATATATATATAGAGGACTACCTAAAGATTTCAAACAAAATGTATTATATATATTTATCTATACCTTGAACTCGATGCATTCATGGATGGGAGAGGAGGCTATTCATATGAACGGCTTGATGTCAACGGTGTGGCCAACGGCAGCCCCTTCACCATGGCAGAAGGAAACGATCGATCACTGTCTTGATTCTTGTTGTGATACCTGAGAAGCCCATGGGACCAAATCCCTTCTGCATTGCATTGCCCCTCATACCTCTTATGCTCGAATTATTGACATACACGCCTTCAAGAACAGATTCCTTTATGAAAGTTGGCACAGTATGTGTGCTCTACATGGGGAACATGCACGTTGTTCAAACAATGTGTCCTCTACATGGGGAACATGCATGTTGTAATGAATTGTTTTATAATTAATGATTCAACGTAATATAAACATCGATTCAAAACGTTCCTAAAAATTCAAAGACTGATGACTTTTGATTAATGTTTGATAAAGATTTGGATTGTTTTGTTTTGAATAAAAGATATATTTATATAGAATAAATATATATATATATATAGAGGAGTACCTAAAGATTTCAAACTCACATGATATTTTACATATTCGTAGGTGAACCCCTTGGGCCCGCACTCTCATCCATCTTTTTAAATGAGTTTCCTAAATGCTAAAATTACGTGAACCGCCTTCAAACATATATAGATATATATATATAAATACATATACATATATATATGTATGTATATGCATATACATATATATATACATATACATATACAAATACATATACAACCATATATGTATGTATATGCATATGCATATGCATATGCATATACATATACATATATATATATATACATATAGATACATATACATATACATCATGTGGATACCTTTTTACCATTCATTCACTTGAGCGTAGTTGGGTCTTGATCTATTCTACGTACGTGTCATTTAGTTTCTGATTCACCGTTTCGATTATTTTCATAATCCATACTTTCTTCTAGATTAAATAAAATTTAAAAAATATTTCATTAATATATTTCTTAATGATGTATAGTATGGATAACGAGGGGAAAATTGTGAGGTGTTCCATGGACGTTCAGGATAGAGGCCATTGTGCAGAGTATTCAAGACCTCAACAATCTGAGGTAAGAGAAGATAATGAGAAGACTCAACGAATAATGCATGCTTTTAAGCAATGCCAGAGGAAACTAAAAACCTCTAATAAGTGGGTGCGACGTAACCATGGTAAGAAGACTCGAAATGGAAAGAAGACAATAAATGTAACATCAGAGAATATACTCCATTTGGTCAACGACACAAACTCCCATGTGTTAAATGTGGAGAGCTTGATTGCTGGTCTTGGTCAGTGCATAAGAAATCATGGAAGTGGGGAGAGCAGTTCGAATCAGTTTCTGCCATTATAAGCAACAATCACGAGATTAAGGATATTGTCGAAGCTACCTACCTCCGCGTAATGGATACATGTGGTGCTTTCGGAGCACACCTATGTGATATTGGTTGTCGAAAGACAATTGATGCTATAAAAGAGCAACAAGACAAGTTAAGTGCC